>NW_027315768.1:37428220-37585720 GCF_026437365.1 Eucyclogobius newberryi
TTCATGTGTCCGTGAAGCTTCATGTGTCCGTGAAGCTTCATGTGTCCGTGAAGCTTCATGTGTCCGTGAAGCTTCATGTGTCCGTGAAGCTTCATGTGTCTGTGAAGCTTCATGTGTCTGTGAAGCTTCATGTGTCTGTGAAGCTTCATGTGTCCGTGTGAAGCTTCATGTGTCTGTGAAGCTTCATGTGTCTGTGAAGCTTCATGTGTCTGTGAAGCTTCATGTGTCTGTGAAGCTTCATGTGTCCGTGTGAAGCTTCATGTGTCTGTGAAGCTTCATGTGTCTGTGAAGCTTCATGTGTCCGTGTGAAGCTTCATGTGTCCGTGTGAAGCTTCATGTGTCCGTGAAGCTTCATGTGTCCGTGAAGCTTCATGTGTCCGTGAAGCTTCATGTGTCCGTGAAGCTTCATGTGTCTGTGAAGCTTCATGTGTCTGTGAAGCTTCATGTGTCCGTGTGAAGCTTCATGTGTCTGTGAAGCTTCATGTGTCTGTGAAGCTTCATGTGTCTGTGAAGCTTCATGTGTCTGTGAAGCTTCATGTGTCTGTGAAGCTTCATGTGTCTGTGAAGCTTCATGTGTCTGTGAAGCTTCATGTGTCCGTTTGAAGCTTCATGTGTCTGTGAAGCTTCATGTGTCTGTGAAGCTTCATGTGTCTGTGAAGCTTCATGTGTCCGTGTGAAGCTTCATGTGTCTGTGAAGCTTCATGTGTCTGTGAAGCTTCATGTGTCCGTGTGAAGCTTCATGTGTCTGTGAAGCTTCATGTGTCTGTGAAGCTTCATGTGTCTGTGAAGCTTCATGTGTCTGTGAAGCTTCATGTGTCCGTGTGAAGCTTCATGTGTCTGTGAAGCTTCATGTGTCCGTGTGAAGCTTCATGTGTCCGTGTGAAGCTTCATGTGTCCGTGAAGCTTCATGTGTCCGTGAAGCTTCATGTGTCCGTGAAGCTTCATGTGTCCGTGAAGCTTCATGTGTCTGTGAAGCTTCATGTGTCTGTGAAGCTTCATGTGTCTGTGAAGCTTCATGTGTCCGTGTGAAGCTTCATGTGTCTGTGAAGCTTCATGTGTCTGTGAAGCTTCATGTGTCTGTGAAGCTTCATGTGTCTGTGAAGCTTCATGTGTCTGTGAAGCTTCATGTGTCTGTGAAGCTTCATGTGTCTGTGAAGCTTCATGTGTCTGTGAAGCTTCATGTGTCTGTGAAGCTTCATGTGTCTGTGAAGCTTCATGTGTCTGTGAAGCTTCATGTGTCTGTGAAGCTTCATGTGTCCGTGTGAAGCTTCATGTGTCTGTGAAGCTTCATGTGTCTGTGAAGCTTCATGTGTCTGTGAAGCTTCATGTGTCTGTGAAGCTTCATGTGTCTGTGAAGCTTCATGTGTCTGTGAAGCTTCATGTGTCTGTGAAGCTTCATGTGTCTGTGAAGCTTCATGTGTCTGTGAAGCTTCATGTGTCCGTGTGAAGCTTCATGTGTCCGTGTGAAGCTTCATGTGTCTGTGAAGCTTCATGTGTCTGTGAAGCTTCATGTGTCTGTGAAGCTTCATGTGTCTGTGAAGCTTCATGTGTCTGTGAAGCTTCATGTGTCTGTGAAGCTTCATGTGTCTGTGAAGCTTCATGTGTCTGTGAAGCTTCATGTGTCTGTGAAGCTTCATGTGTCTGTGAAGCTTCATGTGTCTGTGAAGCTTCATGTGTCCGTGTGAAGCTTCATGTGTCTGTGAAGCTTCATGTGTCTGTGAAGCTTCATGTGTCTGTGAAGCTTCATGTGTCTGTGAAGCTTCATGTGTCTGTGAAGCTTCATGTGTCTGTGAAGCTTCATGTGTCTGTGAAGCTTCATGTGTCTGTGAAGCTTCATGTGTCCGTGTGAAGCTTCATGTGTCCGTGTGAAGCTTCATGTGTCTGTGAAGCTTCATGTGTCTGTGAAGCTTCATGTGTCTGTGAAGCTTCATGTGTCTGTGAAGCTTCATGTGTCCGTACACATGTAACTGCTCTAACTGAAGTACACATGTAACTGCTCTAACTGAAGTACACATGTAACTGCTCTAACTGAAGTACACATGTAACTGCTCTAACTGAAGTACACATGTAACTGCTCTAACTGAAGTACACATGTAACTGCTCTAACTGAAGTACACATGTAACTGCTCTAACTGAAGTACACATGTAACTGCTCTAACTGAAGTACACATGTGTGCTCTAAGTAGACCACAGGGGCAGTGTAGACTTAGTGTCATAAAGTAAACGTCGGCAGATCCAGATGAAAGAACGATTCATCTTTTTGTGATTGTTGTGTTTCCAGGAGACGATGCTCAGTCTGCAGAGCTGCTCTCCACCTGGGACCACCAGGACGTGATGGAGGCGGCTCAAGGCTGTGTCGCCATCAAACTCACCGACAAGAGGTAAGGGCCGCGCGCCGGGCTCCACGCGCCGGGCTCCACGCGCCGGGCTCCACGCGCCGGGCTCCACGCGCCGGGCTCCACGCGCCGGGCTCCACGCGCCGGGCTCCACGCGCCGGGCTCCACGCGCCGGGCTCCACGCGCCGGGCTCCACGCGCCGGGCTCCACGCGCCGGGCTCCACGCGCCGGGCTCCACGCGCCGGGCTCCACGCGCCGGGCTCCACGCGCCGGGCTCCACGCGCCGGGCTCATCCTTTACTCCGTTTTCAGCAGCTAACATGAGGAGAAGAAAAGTGACATTTCATTGAGAAAAGACAGAATGAATGTTCCACATGGCTCTTACTGGACTAATGGCCATAGAACATTGTGTTGGTCGACTCTAGCCTGAAGCTAACTCTCCTTTAGCTGGACAGTGTCCATCTGACCCTCATGTGTCTTCTCTCCACAGCGAGGCGTGTGGACACTTCTCTCAGATCTGTATCCTTTACCTCATTTATCCTCACACTTCACACTCACCTACACCTGGGGGGGCGGGCGATGGGACGGGCGGGCGGTCCGGCGTTCGGGCAGGTGGGCGAGGGTCGGTCAAAATGCTGGTTTGGCATATTCACAAACTGCCTGTTTAGCGCCAGCGTGAGGCACAAATGTGAACTGCGTCCGTTGTTTTACACTGGATAAATTAGGCTCAGAAACATTTGTCTTTTCCGAGCGCCTCAGACCTGAACCAGATTCTATTATTGTGTTTTAGATCTTTATTTAGCTATAAAATGAGAAAAATGTAAAGAACACAGTGAGCCATAAAATGCATCTGTTCTCTCATGTCATGTCCACGCCCTTTCAAGGCCACGCCCTTTCAAGTCGTACTAAAGTCTTCTACTGAAAGTGTTTTTTCAAACTTCCTATAAGTGTTCTGTTCTTCTGTATCTACCTCTGTATCTACCTGCGTTGCAACAATGAAATTTCCCCATGTGGGACAATAAAGGACTTATCTTATCCTAAAAGAGAGAGTCCAAATGAAACGGACGTGTTAGAGGAGAGGGCGTGTTCTCACAGCACCAGGGGATCGTTTGGGTTCAATGCGGAGCAGGGCGTGGCTAATGATGCCACCGTGAGGGCCCCGCCCACAGCAAGATGCCCGTATATGACCTCACCGTTCAAATATATCCTAAATATCACAAAGTATGTACATATGTCAGTGTGTCCTGCAGCCGTCAGGAGTGTGTGTCCTTAAGTGTGTGAAGACCCCGTGGTGTGCGTCCCGTCCAGCTTCTTCATCGGAGACAGTGGGATTCCTCTGGAGGTCATCGCCAGCACCGTCTCTGCTCAGGAACTGGTGTCCAAGATCAACAGCGTCAAACAGGTCAGATGCCCTCCCATTCAGCAAAGCCTCAGAATGGAACCTTGCATGTGTTCGATGGTGTCTTGTGTCTTGTGTCTCGTGCGTTTGCTCTTCTGTGAGGTTTTCGTCCGTGTTGGTTTCTGAGCAGATGCAGCAGGAGCAGACTGCAGGGGGCGCTGTTCCTCCTGCCACTTCAGTCCAGACTCTTTCACAGACTCCAGAGACTTCAGCTCAGAGAGTGAACGCTTCAGGTCAGAGCAGCATCCTGACCTCTGACCTTTAACCTTGGACCTGGTTTAGACCTGGTTTAGTCCTGGTTTAGACCTGGTTTAGACCTGGTTTAGTCCTGGTTTAGCCCTGGTTTAGCCCTGGTTTAGTCCTGGTTTAGTCCTGGTTTAGTCCTGGTTTAGACCTGGTTTAGACCTGGTTTAGTCCTGGTTTAGACCTGGTATAGACCTGGTTTAGACCTGGTTTAGTCCTGGTTTAGTCCTGGTTTAGACCTGGTTTAGTCCTGGTTTAGACCTGATATAGACCTGGTTTAGACCTGGTTTAGTCCTGGTTTAGACCTGGTTTAGTCCTGGTTTAGACCTGGTTTAGACCTGGTTTAGACCTGGTTTAGTCCTGGTTTAGACCTGGTTTAGTCCTGGTTTAGACCTGGTTTAGACCTGGTTTAGTCCTGGTTTAGACCTGGTTTAGTCCTGGTTTAGACCTGGTTTAGACCTGGTTTAGACCTGGTTTAGTCCTGGTTTAGACCTGGTTTAGTCCTGGTTTAGACCTGGTTTAGTCCTGGTTTAGACCTGGTTTAGTCCTGGTTTAGACCTGGTTTAGTCCTGGTTTAGACCTGGTTTAGACCTGGTTTAGACCTGGTTTAGTCCTGGTTTAGACCTGGTTTAGTCCTGGTTTAGACCTGGTTTAGACCTGGTTTAGACCTGGTTTAGTCCTGGTTTAGACCTGGTTTAGACCTGGTTTAGACCTGGTTTAGTCCTGGTTTAGACCTGGTTTAGTCCTGGTTTAGACCTGGTTTAGACCTGGTTTAGTCCTGGTTTAGACCTGGTTTAGTCCTGGTTTAGACCTGGTTTAGACCTGGTTTAGACCTGGTTTAGTCCTGGTTTAGACCTGGTTTAGACCTGGTTTAGTCCTGGTTTGTTCATGATGTTCTGACTCTGTTTCTCCGTCACAGCTGTGTCTTCTGCTCCGAGACGCTCTGAGGAGGAAAAGACGCACAGGTTTTTACTTACACGTTCAGCGTTCTGGCAGAGTGGTTAGCTTTGCCCCTCACAGTGAGAAGGTCCTGGTTCCACTGGAGTTTTGCATGTTTTCTGTCTTTACACACAAAAGACCCTTCTGTGTCTTTTGTGTTATGTTTATATAAATTGGAGGAAAAGGTGAAGGGAATCAAACCCAGGACCCTCTCACTGTGAGGCTGCACTGGAAACCGTTCACTCTTAAGCAAGAAGTTAAAAAGACTTAAACTCCGGGTTAGGGTAGGTAAGGAGCATAAGTCGCACCAGCCCAAAAATGCATAATAGAAAAGAAAAAACGTAAGTCGGATTTGATCAAATTAATTTCCCCCAAAAATGCAAGACCAAGAACAGACATTTGCTCTTGAAATGCAGTTTGAAATATGCTAACGCTAACACCTTCAGCTACATGACACGGTGTACGTATGCTAACGCTAACACCTTCAGCTACATGACACGGTGTACGTATGCTAACGCTAACACCTTCAGCTACATGACGCGGTGTACGTATGCTAACGCTAACACCTTCAGCTACATGACACGGTGTACGTATGCTAACGCTAACACCTTCAGCTACATGACACGGTGTACGTATGCTAACGCTAACACCTTCAGCTACATGACGCGGTGTACGTATGCTAACGCTAACACCTTCAGCTACATGACACGGTGTACGTATGCTAACGCTAACACCTTCAGCTACATGACACGGTGTACGTATGCTAACGCTAACACCTTCAGCTACATGACGCGGTGTACGTATGCTAACGCTAACACCTTCAGCTACATGACGCGGTGTATGTACGGTAACGCTAACACCTTCAGCTACATGACACGGTGTACGTATGCTAACGCTAACACCTTCAGTTACATGACGCGGTGTACGTACGGTAACGCTAACACCTTCAGCTACATGACACGGTGTACGTATGCTAACGCTAACACCTTCAGCTACATGACGCGGTGTACGTACGGTAACGCTAACACCTTCAGCTACATGACACGGTGTACGTATGCTAACGCTAACACCTTCAGCTACATGACGCGGTGTACGTACGGTAACGCTAACACCTTCAGCTACATGACACGGTGTACGTATGCTAACGCTAACACCTTCAGCTACATGACACGGTGTACGTATGCTAACGCTAACACCTTCAGCTACATGACGCGGTGTACGTACGGTAACGCTAACACCTTCAGCTACATGACACGGTGTACGTATGCTAACGCTAACACCTTCAGCTACATGACGCGGTGTACGTATGCTAACGCTAACACCTTCAGCTACATGACGCGGTGTACGTATGCTAACGCTAACACCTTCAGCTACATGACACGGTGTACGTATGCTAACGCTAACACCTTCAGCTACATGACGCGGTGTACGTATGCTAACGGTAACACCTTCAGCTACATGACGCGGTGTACGTATGCTAACGCTAACACCTTCAGCTACATGACACGGTGTACGTATGCTAACGCTAACACCTTCAGCTACATGACGCGGTGTACGTATGCTAACGCTAACACCTTCAGCTACATGACGCGGTGTACGTATGCTAACGCTAACACCTTCAGCTACATGACGCGGTGTACGTATGCTAACGCTAACACCTTCAGCTACATGACGCGGTGTACGTATGCTAACGCTAACACCTTCAGCTACATGACGCGGTGTACGTATGCTAACGCTAACACCTTCAGCTACATGACACGGTGTACGTATGCTAACGCTAACACTGTCAGCTACATGACGCGGTGTACGTATGCTAACGCTAACACCTTCAGCTACATGACACGGTGTACGTATGCTAACGCTAACACCTTCAGCTACATGACGCGGTGTACGTATGCTAACGCTAACACCTTCAGCTACATGACGCGGTGTACGTATGCTAACGCTAACACCTTCAGCTACATGACGCGGTGTACGTATGCTAACGCTAACACCTTCAGCTACATGACGCGGTGTACGTATGCTAACGCTAACACCTTCAGCTACATGACGCGGTGTACGTATGCTAACGCTAACACCTTCAGCTACATGACACGGTGTACGTATGCTAACGCTAACACTGTCAGCTACATGACGCAGTGTACGTATGCTAACGCTAACACCTTCAGCTACATGACGCGGTGTACGTATGCTAACGCTAACACCTTCAGCTACATGACGCGGTGTACGTATGCTAACGCTAACACCTTCAGCTACATGACGCGGTGTACGTATGCTAACGCTAACATCTTCAGCTACATGACGTGGTGTACGTATGCTAGCGCTAACACCTTCAGCTACATGACGCGGTGTACGTACGGTAACGCTAACACCTTCAGCTACATGACGCGGTGTACGTATGCTAGCGCTAACACCTTCAGCTACATGAGACGTGTACGTATGCTAACGCTAACACCTTCAGCCACATGACGCGGTGTACGTATGCTAATGCTAACGCCTTCAGCTACATGACGCACAGACAGAACTGTGGTAAGTGTCTGGTATGTTAACGTAACATATTAAGTTATTCAGAGAACTATAGCATAAAGAACATGCGAACATGCTAACAAATTTAGCAAAGCATCAGTTTTACCCCAAATCACTAAATCCATTGAATTCTTCTTCATCTGTGTCACTTCTAAACAACTCCACAAACTCCAGAGGAAGTGCAGATTCTTCTTCTGCGTCGCTCAGAGCCTAGAGCGCCCTCTTGTGGTTATCAGTGTGAAAATGACAAATAATATCACATATAAGTCGCTCTGGAGTAGAAGTCGCACCCTGGCCACAACTATGATCAAAGGTGCGACTTATAGTCCAGAAAATACGGTATCTTGATTTGAGTTTGTGTTACTTTCTTAAACTAAGATTCCGTTTGCAGTCTTACTTTAAGGTTACTCAAAACAAGATAAATACTCCTCATTTCAAGTTCTTATTAACTTATCTTGGTTTAGAGTTCCAGTGGTGAAACTCTAAGGTTCTGAAACTCTAAGCTGCCCCTGCTGCACGATGATCTTTGAAAAAGACACTTGAGTTGATCTTTATCGTGGCACAAATGTGAAAACACTGAACCCGTGTCTTCTGTTTCAGTTCTGCAGCAGAGAAGACCGAGCAGAAGAACGTGCCCGAGGTAAACGCTCGCCAAAGCATGAGCCGCGCCGACGCTCGCCAAAGCATGAGCCGCGCCGACGCTCGCCAAAGCATGAGCCGCGCCGACGCTCGCCAAAGCATGAGCCGCGCCGACGCTCGCCAAAGCATGAGCCGCGCCGACGCTCGCCAAAGCATGAGCCGCGCCGACGCTCGCCAAAGCATGAGCCGCGCCGACGCTCGCCAAAACACTCGCCAAAGCATGAGCCGCGCCGACGCTCGCCAAAACACTCGCCAAAGCATGAGCCGCGCCGACGCTCGCCAAAACACTCGCCAAAGCATGAGCCGCGCCGACGCTCGCCAAAACACGAGCCAAAGCATGAGCCGCGCCGACGCTCACCAAAGCATGAGCCGCGCCGACGCTCGTCAAAGCATGAGCCGCACCGACGCTCGCCAAAACACGAGCCAAAGCATGAGCCGCGCCGACACTCGCCAAAACACGAGCCAAAGCATGAGCCGCGCCGACGCTCGCCAAAGCATCAGCCGCGCCGACGCTCGCCAAAGCATGAGCCGCGCCGACGCTCGCCAAAGCATGAGCCGCGCCGACGCTCGCCAAAGCATGAGCCGCGCCGACGCTCGCCAAAGCATGAGCCGCGCCGACGCTCGCCAAAGCATGAGCCGCGCCGACGCTCGCCAAAGCATAAGCCGCGCCGACGCTCGCCAAAGCATGAGCCGCGCCGACGCTCGCCAAAGCATGAGCCGCGCCGACGCTCGCCAAAGCATGAGCCGCGCCGACGCTCGCCAAAACACTCGCCAAAGCATGAGCCGCGCCGACGCTCGCCAAAACACTCGCCAAAGCATGAGCCGCGCCGACGCTCGCCAAAACACTCGCCAAAGCATGAGCCGCGCCGACGCTCGCCAAAACACGAGCCAAAGCATGAGCCGCGCCGACGCTCACCAAAGCATGAGCCGCGCCGACGCTCGTCAAAGCATGAGCCGCACCGACGCTCGCCAAAACACGAGCCAAAGCATGAGCCGCGCCGACACTCGCCAAAACACGAGCCAAAGCATGAGCCGCGCCGACGCTCGCCAAAGCATGAGCCGCGCCGACGCTCGCCAAAGCATGAGCTGCGCCGACGCTCGCCAAAGCATGAGCCGCGCCGACGCTCGCCAAAGCATGAGCTGCGCCGACGCTCGCCAAAGCATGAGCCGCGCCGACGCTCGCCAAAGCATGAGCCGCGCCGACGCTCGCCAAAGCATGAGCCGCACCGACGCTCTCCAAAACACGAGCCAAAGCATGAGCCGCGCCGACGCTCGCCAAACCATGAGCCGCACCGAACTCTCTGAGACGTTTGTGTTTGTTTTCAGGGCGAGACAAAGGGCGAGATGGAGCGACGCAAACACGGCAGAGAAATGCAGGAGTTCAAGAAAAAACAAGAAGACGACCAGACCAAACGACTGTTAGAAGAACGACAGAAGGAGAAGGAGGAGGAGAGGGCGGCGAGGGAGAGGGTGCGGCAGCAGATCGCGCTGGTGAGACTCGGACAGACATTCACCATTTCACACCAAACGACATTAGGATTTGAAAAAAGTTAAAATATTTCAATTTGATGAAGAATTGTGTTGTTTTTAAAGGTGGAATGGACAATTTTTTTCAGCAAATTTTGTATCATATTTCCTCGTGGCGTGGATAAATCATTTGTCCTGCCACGTGTCAATCATAAAACGCACCTGTCGCTCACCTGCAGCCGCGTCAGGCTCGTCCCCACGTTTCCGTGTGTCTAAGCGCATGGATCTATCATAATATAGTTCCCTCAGTGTACGGGGCAAAATGAAGACGGAGAAAGACAGTTGGAGCTGACGCAGAAGTGGACAGAAATCTACGGGAGACGAGAGATGTGATGCGATCTGTTGCGCTAATAAACAAACACACGTGTGTGTTGTATCAGTCCACACGGGGGAGTGGCATGAGCACGGGGGAGTGGCATGAGCACGGGGGAGTGGCATGAGCACTTCCACCTGCGTTCTCAAATCGCCGAAAAATCGTCCATACCGCCTTTAAGTCTGAGGCGACTAAATCTTAATTTTCCCAGTTATTTGTATTGATATATTGTTGTTTGCTCTGACTCTAACAACAGCACAACAACAACAACAAACAAAACACAAACACTGCCAGAGAAATAAAGCAGTTCAAATGTGGCTCTTTGTGTCAGCCACGCACAAGCCAAAATGCTCTCCCTGACAGAGTCGTCTCTCTCCCTGACAGAGTCGTGTCTCCCCCTGACAGAGTCGTCTCTCTCCCTGACAGAGTCGTCTCTCCCTGACAGAGTCGTCTCTCCCTGACAGTCGTCTCTCTCCCTGACAGAGTCGTGTCTCTCCCTGACAGTCGTCTCTCCCCCTGACAGAGTCGTGTCTCCCCCTGACAGAGTCGTGTCTCCCCCTGACAGAGTCGTGTCTCTCCCTGACAGAGTCGTGTCTCTCCCTGACAGAGTCGTCTCTCTCCCTGACAGAGTCGTCTCTCTCCCTGACAGAGTCGTCTCTCTCCCTGACAGAGTCGTGTCTCTCCCTGACAGTCGTCTCTCCCCCTGACAGAGTCGTGTCTCCCCCTGACAGAGTCGTGTCTCTCCCTGACAGAGTCGTGTCTCCCCCTGACAGAGTCGTGTCTCCCCCTGACAGAGTCGTCTCTCTCCCTGACAGAGTCGTCTCTCCCTGACAGAGTCGTCTCTCCCTGACAGTCGTCTCTCTCCCTGACAGAGTCGTGTCTCTCCCTGACAGTCGTCTCTCTCCCTGACAGAGTCGTGTCTCTCCCTGACAGTCGTGTCTCTCCCTGACAGAGTCGTGTCTCCCCCTGACAGAGTCGTGTCTCCCCCTGACAGAGTCGTGTCTCTCCCTGACAGAGTCGTGTCTCCCCCTGACAGAGTCGTCTCTCTCCCTGACAGAGTCGTCTCTCTCCCTGACAGAGTCGTCTCTCTCCCTGACAGAGTCGTCTCTCTCCCTGACAGAGTCGTCTCTCTCCCTGACAGAGTCGTCTCTCTCCCTGACAGAGTCGTCTCTCTCCCTGACAGAGTCGTCTCTCTCCCTGACAGAGTCGTGTCTCTCCCTGACAGAGTCGTCTCTCTCCCTGACAGAGTCGTGTCTCCCTGACAGTCGTCTCTCCCCCTGACAGTCGTCTCTCCCCCTGACAGTCGTCTCTCCCCCTGACAGAGTCGTGTCTCCCCCTGACAGAGTCGTGTCTCCCCCTGACAGAGTCGTGTCTCCCCCTGACAGAGTCGTGTCTCCCCCTGACAGAGTCGTGTCTCTCCCTGACAGAGTCGTGTCTCTCCCTGACAGAGTCGTCTCTCTCCCTGACAGAGTCGTCTCTCTCCCTGACAGAGTCGTCTCTCCCTGACAGAGTCGTCTCTCCCTGACAGAGTCGTCTCTCCCTGACAGTCGTCTCTCCCTGACAGTCGTCTCTCCCCCTGACAGAGTCGTGTCTCTCCCTGACAGAGTCGTGTCTCTCCCTGACAGAGTCGTGTCTCTCCCTGACAGAGTCGTCTCTCTCCCTGACAGAGTCGTGTCTCTCCCTGACAGAGTCGTGTCTCCCCCTGACAGAGTCGTCTCTCTCCCTGACAGAGTCGTCTCTCCCTGACAGAGTCGTCTCTCCCTGACAGTCGTCTCTCCCCCTGACAGAGTCGTGTCTCTCCCTGACAGAGTCGTGTCTCTCCCTGACAGAGTCGTCTCTCTCCCTGACAGAGTCGTGTCTCTCCCTGACAGAGTCGTGTCTCCCCCTGACAGAGTCGTCTCTCTCCCTGACAGAGTCGTGTCTCCCTGACAGAGTCGTCTCTCCCTGACAGTCGTCTCTCTCCCTGAGAGTCGTGTCTCTCCCTGACAGTCGTCTCTCCCCCTGACAGAGTCGTCTCTCCCCCTGACAGAGTCGTGTCTCCCCCTGACAGAGTCGTGTCTCTCCCTGACAGAGTCGTGTCTCTCCCTGACAGAGTCGTGTCTCTCCCTGACAGAGTCGTGTCTCTCCCTGACAGAGTCGTGTCTCTCCCTGACAGAGTCGTCTCTCCCTGACAGAGTCGTCTCTCCCTGACAGAGTCGTCTCTCCCTGACAGTCGTCTCTCTCCCTGACAGAGTCGTCTCTCTCCCTGACAGAGTCGTGTCTCTCCCCCTGACAGAGTCGTCTCTCTCCCTGACAGAGTCGTGTCTCCCCCTGACAGAGTCGTGTCTCCCCCTGACAGAGTCGTGTCTCCCCCTGACAGAGTCGTGTCTCCCCCTGACAGAGTCGTGTCTCTCCCTGACAGAGTCGTGTCTCTCCCTGACAGAGTCGTGTCTCCCCCTGACAGAGTCGTCTCTCTCCCTGACAGAGTCGTCTCTCTCCCTGACAGAGTCGTCTCTCCCTGACAGAGTCGTCTCTCCCTGACAGAGTCGTCTCTCCCTGACAGAGTCGTGTCTCTCCCTGACAGAGTCGTCTCTCTCCCTGACAGAGTCGTCTCTCTCCCTGACAGAGTCGTGTCTCTCCCTGACAGAGTCGTGTCTCCCCCTGACAGAGTCGTCTCTCTCCCTGACAGAGTCGTGTCTCCCTGACAGAGTCGTCTCTCCCTGACAGTCGTCTCTCCCTGACAGTCGTCTCTCCCCCTGACAGAGTCGTGTCTCCCCCTGACAGAGTCGTGTCTCCCCCTGACAGAGTCGTGTCTCCCCCTGACAGAGTCGTGTCTCTCCCTGACAGAGTCGTGTCTCTCCCTGACAGAGTCGTGTCTCTCCCTGACAGAGTCGTCTCTCCCTGACAGAGTCGTCTCTCCCTGACAGAGTCGTCTCTCCCTGACAGTCGTCTCTCTCCCTGACAGAGTCGTCTCTCTCCCTGACAGAGTCGTGTCTCTCCCCCTGACAGAGTCGTCTCTCTCCCTGACAGAGTCGTGTCTCTCCCTGACAGTCGTCTCTCCCCCTGACAGAGTCGTGTCTCCCCCTGACAGAGTCGTGTCTCCCCCTGACAGAGTCGTGTCTCCCCCTGACAGAGTCGTGTCTCTCCCTGACAGAGTCGTGTCTCTCCCTGACAGAGTCGTGTCTCTCCCTGACAGAGTCGTGTCTCTCCCTGACAGAGTCGTGTCTCTCCCTGACAGAGTCGTGTCTCCCCCTGACAGAGTCGTGTCTCCCCCTGACAGAGTCGTGTCTCCCCCTGACAGAGTCGTGTCTCCCCCTGACAGAGTCGTGTCTCCCCCTGACAGAGTCGTGTCTCTCCCTGACAGAGTCGTGTCTCTCCCTGACAGAGTCGTGTCTCCCCCTGACAGAGTCGTGTCTCCCCCTGACAGAGTCGTGTCTCCCCCTGACAGAGTCGTGTCTCTCCCTGACAGAGTCGTGTCTCCCCCTGACAGAGTCGTGTCTCCCCCTGACAGAGTCGTGTCTCCCCCTGACAGAGTCGTGTCTCCCCCTGACAGAGTCGTGTCTCTCCCTGACAGAGTCGTGTCTCCCCCTGACAGAGTCGTGTCTCTCCCTGACAGAGTCGTGTCTCTCCCTGACAGAGTCGTGTCTCCCCCTGACAGAGTCGTGTCTCTCCCTGACAGAGTCGTGTCTCCCCCTGACAGAGTCGTGTCTCCCCCTGACAGAGTCGTGTCTCCCCCTGACAGAGTCGTGTCTCCCCCTGACAGAGTCGTGTCTCCCCCTGACAGAGTCGTGTCTCTCCCTGACAGAGTCGTGTCTCTCCCTGACAGAGTCGTCTCAACAGTCAGAACATGTAATGATTGTTAGAGGTCATAGTTCATGCCTGGTGGTGGGTTATCAGACATGTCCTGATCCTTCACACATTAACATCTCTTTATGAGTGCTCTGGTCAGTTGAGTAGGTGAAGGACAAAGATAAAGACGATTATCTGACCAGGTTGAAACAATGAAACCTCCTGTAACTTATTCACTAAACATCAAAGTAAATGAGCATCACAAAGTACGGATGTAAAAATACTTACAGTACTCAGTTTAAGAGGTGGAGAGTAACGGAGCACAAAAGTACTAGATGAAGGATGTTTATGTTATGAGTCAGACACTTTGAACTATATTATATATATTTACCAATATTGGTCCAATCACTTAGTTATAAAAACTGTTTCTGTCAGAAGTGTCTTTGTGGAGAAGACTTAACTATGTCTCGTCCCACCCAGAATAACCCTAATAACTTACACAACTTCTGGATCACATATGTACCTATGATATTTAAATCATGTATTTGTTTGTTATTGCTGTAAATAAGTATTTGAACATCAGAGTTCATATTTGGTACAGAAGCCTTTGTTTACAGTTCCAGAGGTCAAAGGTCGCCTGTAGTTCTGGAGCAGGTTTAACTCACTGCAGCAGGATTCTGGCCACGCCTCCTTTGTATATAAAAACATGAGATGATGAAACATGTTTAAAACTTTGTAGATCTGTTTCCTCTTCACCTGCCAGAATGTTCTTTAGCTCATTCTGAGTGAAGCTTTTCAAATGTTTCCAGGATCGAGCGGAGCGAGCGACTCGTTACGCTCGGACACTTCAGGAGGAAACGGCAGCAAAAGAAGCTCGAATCCAGGCCAGAGTCCAGGAGCAGGAGGAGAAGAAGGAGGCCACGCTAAGGAGGAGGAGGTAACTGAGCCTGAGGAGGAAGTGAGGAGGAAGTGTGGGCGTGAGGAGGAAGTGTCAGCGTGAGGAGGAAGTGAGGAGGAAGTGTCAGCGTGAGGAGGAAGTGTCAGCGTGAGGAGGAAGTGTCAGCGTGAGGAGGAAGTGTGAGCGTGAGGAGGAAGTGTGAGCGAGAGGAGGAAGTGAGGAGGAAGTGTGAGCGAGAGGAGGAAGTGTGAGCGAGAGGAGGAAGTGTGAGCGAGAGGAGGAAGTGTGAGCGAGAGGAGGAAGTGTGAGCGTGAGGAGGAAGTGTGAGCGAGAGGAGGAAGTGTGAGCGTGAGGAGGAAGTGTGAGCGTGAGGAGGAAGTGTGAGCGTGAGGAGGAAGTGAGGAGGAAGTGTGAGCGTGAGGAGGAAGTGTGAGCGTGAGGAGGAAGTGTGAGCGTGAGGAGGAAGTGTGAGCGTGAGGAGGAAGTGTGAGCGAGAGGAGGAAGTGTGAGCGAGAGGAGGAAGTGTGAGCGAGAGGAGGAAGTGTGAGCGAGAGGAGGAAGTGTGAGCGAGAGGAGGAAGTGTGAGCGAGAGGAGGAAGTGTGAGCGAGAGGAGGAAGTGTGAGCGAGAGGAGGAAGTGTGAGCGTGAGGAGGAAGTGTCAGCGTGAGGAGGAAGTGTCAGCGTGAGGAGGAAGTGTCAGCGTGAGGAGGAAGTGTGAGCGAGAGGAGGAAGTGAGGAGGAAGTGTGAGCGAGAGGAGGAAGTGTGAGCGAGAGGAGGAAGTGCGAGCGAGAGGAGGAAGTGCGAGCGAGAGGAGGAAGTGCGAGCGAGAGGAGGAAGTGTGAGCGTGAGGAGGAAGTGAGGAGGAAGTGAGGAGGAAGTGTGAGCGTGAGGAGGAAGTGTGAGCGTGAGGAGGGAGTGTGAGCGTGAGGAGGGAGTGCGAGCGTGAGGAGGGAGTGCGAGCGTGAGGAGGGAGTGAGAGCGAGAGGAGGGAGTGCGAGCGAGAGGAGGGAGTGCGAGCGCGAGGAGGGAGTGCGAGCGCGAGGAGGGAGTGCGAGCGAGAGGAGGAAGTGCGAGCGAGAGGAGGAAGTGCGAGCGAGAGGAGGAAGTGCGAGCGAGCGTGAGGAGGGAGTGCGAGCGAGCGTGAGGAGGGAGTGCGAGCGAGCGTGAGGAGGGAGTGTGAGCGTGAGGAGGGAGTGTGAGCGTGAGGAGGGAGTGTGAGCGAGCGTGAGGAGGGAGTGTGAGCGAGCGTGAGGAGGGAGTGCGAGCGAGCGTGAGGAGGGAGTGCGAGCGAGCGTGAGGAGGGAGTGCGAGCGAGCGTGAGGAGGGAGTGCGAGCGAGCGTGAGGAGGGAGTGCGAGCGAGCGTGAGGAGGGAGTGCGAGCGAGCGTGAGGAGGGAGTGCGAGCGAGCGTGAGGAGGGAGTGCGAGCGAGCGTGAGGAGGGAGTGCGAGCGAGCGTGAGGAGGGAGTGCGAGCGAGCGTGAGGAGGGAGTGCGAGCGAGCGTGAGGAGGGAGTGAGAGCGAGCGTGAGGAGGAAGTGAGGAGGAAGTGTGAGCGTGAGGAAGTGAGGAGGGAGTGCGAGCGTGAGAAGGAAGTGCGAGCGCGAGGAGGAAGTGATATTAAATCTGAGGATAGATTATAGCAAGTCGTATTCATAGTTGTCATAACGCTTGTGTGTTGTCATAACGCTTGTGTCATAACGCTTGTGTCATAACGCTTGTGTGTTATAACGCTTGTGTCATAACGCTTGTGTCATAACGCTTGTGTGTTATAACGCTTGTGTCATAACGCTTATGACACAAGCGTTATGACACAAGCGTTATGACACAAGCGTTATGACACAAGCGTTATGACACAAGCGTTATGACATAACGCTTGTGTCATAACGCTTGTGTCATAACGCTTGTGTCATAACGCTTGTGTCATAACGCTTGTGTCATAACGCTTGTGTCATAATGCTTGTGTGTTGTCATAACGCTTGTGTGTTGTCATAACGCTTGTGTCATAACGCTTGTGTCATAACGCTTGTGTCATAACGCTTGTGTCATAACGCTTGTGTGTTATAACGCTTGTGTCATAACGCTTGTGTGTTATAACGCTTGTGTCATAACGCTTGTGTCATAACGCTTGTGTCATAACGCTTGTGTCATAAGCGTTATGACACAAGCGTTATGACATAACGCTTGTGTCATAACGCTTGTGTCATAACGCTTGTGTCATAACGCTTGTGTCATAACGCTTGTGTCATAACGCTTGTGTCATAACGCTTGTGTCATAATGCTTGTGTCATAACGCTTGTGTCATAACGCTTGTGTGTTATAACGCTTGTGTCATAACGCTTGTGTCATAACGCTTGTGTGTTATAACGCTTGTGTCATAACGCTTGTGTCATAACGCTTGTGTCATAACGCTTGTGTCATAAGCGTTATGACACAAGCGTTATGACATAACGCTTGTGTCATAACGCTTGTGTCATAACGCTTGTGTCATAACGCTTGTGTCATAACGCTTGTGTCATAACGCTTGTGTCATAACGCTTGTGTCATAACGCTTGTGTCATAACGCTTGTGTCATAACGCTTGTGTCATAACGCTTGTGTGTTATAACGCTTGTGTCATAACGCTTGTGTCATAACGCTTATGACACAAGCGTTATGCTTGTGTCATAACGCTTGTGTCATAACGCTTGTGTCATAACGCTTGTGTCATAACGCTTGTGTCATAACGCTTGTGTCATAATGCTTGTGTGTTGTCATAACGCTTGTGTCATAACGCTTGTGTCATAACGCTTGTGTCATAACGCTTGTGTGTTATAACGCTTGTGTCATAACGCTTGTGTCATAACGCTTGTGTCATAACGCTTATGACACAAGCGTTATGACACAAGCGTTATGACACAAGCGTTATGACGCTTGTGTCATAACGCTTGTGTCATAACGCTTGTGTCATAACGCTTGTGTCATAACGCTTGTGTCATAACGCTTGTGTGTTATAACGCTTGTGTCATAACGCTTGTGTCATAACGCTTGTGTCATAACGCTTATGACACAAGCGTTATGACATAACGCTTGTGTCATAACGCTTGTGTCATAACGCTTGTGTCATAACGCTTGTGTCATAACGCTTGTGTCATAACGCTTGTGTGTCGTCAGCTCGGTGGCGCGGCTGCAGTTCAGACTTCCTGATGGTTCGTCCGTGTCGTCTCAGTTCTCTGCTCAGAGCTGCCTGCAGGAGGCGCTGCAGTTTGTCCAGCAGGTAAGAGCGTCAGAGCAGGACTTTGACTGTCAAACGCCTGACCCTGTTCTCTTACTGTAACAGGAAGTAGGAAGTGCGTACGGGAACTTCACCATGGCAACCATGTTTCCTCGGAGAGAATTCACCACACAAGACCTGGAGCGGAGTCTGACGGAGCTGGAGCTGGTCCCGAGCGCCTCCATCGTCCTGCTGCCGGTGAGGACTGCTAATGCTACTGCTACTACTACTGCTAATGTTACTGCTACTGCTAATGCTACTGCTAATGCTACTGCTAATGCTACTGCTAATGCTACTGCTAATGCTACTGATAATGCTACTGCTAATGCTACTACTGCTACTACTACTACTGCTAATGTTACTGCTACTGATAATGCTTTTACTGCTAATGCTGCTGCTACTGCTAATGTTACTGCTGCTACTGCTAATGCGGCTAATGCTGCTAATGCTACTGCTAATGCTACTGCTACTGCTGCTACTGCTAAACGTCTGCCACAAATACATAACTCTAATACTTGACCCCTGGTTCAGAACATTATATTTATATTCTTTTATATTTGCATCATCATCTTAAACCTGCTGGCGTGTGTTTGACGTGTGTTTGACGTGTCTTTTGTAGGACTCGTGCCGTCCTTCCTCCGCGCTCTCTCCTTCTTCCTCGTCTCTTTGGTCGTTCCTGGGGACTGTCTTCTACCCCCTGCTGGCCGTGTGGAGGATGCTCAGCTCTTTCATCTTTGGCTCCAGTCCAAACCAAGGTGCAGCGCCCAATAACTCCACAGGGGGCGCCGCAGGGGACAGGCAGAGGTATGACAAACTAACAATGCCAGTATGTAACGTGTGTGTCAGAGGCTTTTAGACTTGTGACACTGCAGGCCCCGCCCACTGCGACACTGCAGGCCCCGCCCCCTGCTACACTGCAGGCCCCGCCCCCTGCTACACTGCAGGCCCCGCCCCCTGCGACACTGCAGGCCCCGCCCCCTGCTACACTGCAGGCCCCGCCCCCTGCTACACTGCAGGCCCCGCCCCCTGCGACACTGCAGGCCCCGCCCCCTGTGACACTGCAGGCCCCGCCCCCTGCTACACTGCAGGCCCCGCCCCCTGCTACACTGCAGGCCCCGCCCCCTGCGACACTGCAGGCCCCGCCCCCTGCGACACTTTACTTTTCTGATTGGTCTGGATGAAAGATACGGTGAAAACCCAGTTGAGACCACAAAATAATCTTTTACAATAGTACTAGTGTGTGTAAAGTAACAAACTAAAACATAAGCAACAGCGTCTTTGGGTCACTGAAAAGCACTATATAAATAAAATTTATTAGGCCCGAGCGCCACATGCTGCGAGAGGCCTATTAACCTCGTAAGGCCGTGCGAGCTGCGAAAGTGCGCACGAAATCGAGCGCGAAGCGCTTGCCCACTTCCAAACACTCACTAACGCACTCCTTCACTCATGCACGCCCCGTGCATACTAATTAGTTGTATGAAAATGGTACATTACCGTTGTAAACGTGCGAAAGTGCGCACTAAACGAGCACTTTACATTATAAAGCACTCATTTGCCCTAAGTAGCTCACAAATACGTTCCCCATCTCCTGCATGTTCTCTTCTTCTTCTTCTTCTTCTTCATCTTCATCTTCATCTTCATCTTCTTCTTCTTCTTCTTCTTCTTCTTCTTCTTCTTCTTCTTCTTCTTCTTCTTCTTCTTCATCTTCATCTTCATCTTCATCTTCATCTTCATCTTCATCTTCATCTTCATCTTCATCTTCTTCTTCATCTTCATCTTCATCTTCATCTTCATCTTCATCTTCTTCATCTTCATCTTCATCTTCATCTTCATCTTCATCTTCATCTTCATCTTCTTCATCTTCATCTTCATCTTCTTCTTCTTCTTCTTCTTCTTCTTCTTCTTCTTCTTCTTCTTCTTCTTCTTCTTCTTCTTCTTCTTCTTCTTCTTCTTCTTCTTCTTCTTCTTCTTCTTCTTCAATGCATTGAGAGATGGGAAATGACCCAAAAAAAAATCTGATCGTAGAATCATGAAATTTGGCGCAGAGGTAGATGGTGACAAGAGAAGTAAAAAATATTATCACGGCAACGCCGTCCGCCCAACCAAATGTCGGCCATATTGCTTCAAAAATGGCTAAGCATGACTCAGGAGTTTTTCCAAATTTCGTACTTTTATGAACTCCTCTCAGGGCGTTGGCCCTAAAAAGCTGAAACTGTGTGAAAATGCTACTGAGGAGTGGGACATCAAAAGTTATTAAATGACATTGACCCTGTCACGGTCTCTGAGCGGTGAAGCCACAAACTGTAGCAAGAATTTCGGAAATCTCCCATATTTAAAATTTCTGCCGTTTGCGCAGATAAAGTCCGAATTGCGTCAAATTAGAATCAGTTGTTAAACTCTTTGCCCTAAACCCACTTGAAGTGAAATAAATTAATTTGGCGCCACAGCGCCCCCTACAGATTTTATATGGAGGTTAAATGTTTAGTTTTGCGAATTATATGAAATTTGACACAACTCAATTTTGGCCCCATCAAAAAAGTCAATGACCCATGTCATAATTGTTATGGCGTTGCCGTAGCGATGACCAAAACCTCCCATGTTATTCCAATGGGGAAATCACCAGAACATGTTTACACTTTAGACTTTCACAAACTCCTCCCCCTCAGGGCTTTAGCCCTATTAACCTGAAATTTGGTGAGACTCATCTTCAGGACCATCAAAAGTTATCCACATTTTTATTCAAAGAGTCACGGTGTCTGTGCAGCAGAGCCGCACATTTTGCCAAGAATTCAAAATAAAATGTCTTTTTGATGTAAAACAAAGGGGAGAAGATGTGACAGCGTCACAGATTCAGCAGTAGGCGTAATAAAAGGACAATTGGGGCGCGTTAGCGCCCCCTCCTCTTGCGGCGTGGCGGCGGCGTGGCGAGGGCCGATCATTGCCGCTTGCGGCTATATTTATTATTATTATTAGAACCATTTTTACACCTGCCAGATAATAATTAGGGGATAACTAAATCGTTTTGTTATCCCCTAATTATTATCTGGCAGGTGTAAAAATGGTTAAATGTAGTTCACGTTAACGGCCACCTGAGGGCGCCTGCTGTATGTCTTTAATTCAGTGAAACTTAGATGTGTTACACTGCAGCTGCAGTTCCCTCTGCAGCCAGTAGATGGCGCTGCTCCTTCTAAATCCTTCTCTAAACTTGTTCTCAGAGAAAACCTGACGAAGCCGAGTCTGGAGAAAACGCCCAAAAACTTCAAGAAAGACGGGAAGATCTGCCGCCTGCGAACGCAAGAGGACAGCGAGGACGAGAACAACACGTGGAACGGCAACAGCACGCAGCAGATGTGAGCGTCTCCACGGCAACCAGCGTACACATCCTGCTCCCGACTAAAGCGGGTCTAAAGCGGGTCTAAAGCGGGACTAAAGCAGGACTAAAGCGGGTCTAAAGCGGGTCTAAAGCGGGTCTAAAGCAGGTCTAAAGCGGGACTAAAGCGGGACTAAAGCGGGACTAAAGCGGGACTAAAGCGGGACTAAAGCGGGACTAAAGCGGGACTAAAGCGGGACTAAAGCGGGACTAAAGCGGGACTAAAGCGGGACTAAAGCGGGACTAAAGCGGGACTAAAGCGGGACTAAAGCGGGACTAAAGCGGGACTAAAACAGGTCTAAAGCAGGACTAAAGCAGGACTAAAGCGAGACGTAATATATAATAATGATGTTCTAAACTCGAGCCGTTTGGCCGGTGCTTCTCGCGTTGTTAAACTCACATTAAACAGTTGTAGAAATAAACTTCTGGAGGTTGAATATTTGCTGCAGATTAAAGTTGTGTCTAACTTTTGTGTGAAGGATTTCTACATAAACTCATGTAAAACTGAAATAAAATGAAGTCTTTTGAACTGAAGTCTGTGGTTCTTCCAGCGTATGAAGTCAACACAGAACCACCAGCAGTGGAAAGTGTTCACGTATTTAAGAGTACCAAGTATTTCCTGTTGTCGCTCCGTGTGTCGAGCTGCGACGTCGACGTGATGAGTTCACCCGGAGAGATGCACCTGAGCGGGAGCAGACATACAGCAAACATTTACTGCTCCACCAGGGAGCGACATCTCCTTCTACAAATCAAATCAAATCAAATCAAATCAATTTATTTTTGTAAGGCCCAAAATCACAACAACAGTTGCCTCTGAGGGCCACAGGGAGAAATGAATCAACAATGTCTGTGGTGGCGATGAAGTCAGACAATGTCTGTGGTGGCGATGGAGTCAGACAATGTCTGTGGTGGCGAGGGACGATGTCCCAGGGTCCTCTGTCCTTAGACTCTCCTTCTCGGCCAGGAAAAACTACAAAAAAAACCTCTTTGGGAAAAAAGCGTAGAAACCTGGAGGAGTTCCAGTGAAGGAGAGATCCCACTCTCACAGACGGACACGAGGAGACTGGAGCTGGAGCCACTCTTCAGGCAGATGAGGGACCGTCCACACAGGGCAGGGACCACTTCACCAGGAGAGGGGCATCTGGGTCCACAGGTCCTCAGGAGTGAGAGAAAGAAAAGAAGGCGGTGAACAGTTTGCAAGTGGAATCAAAAAATAAATATTGTTTGATAGAATAAGTCAGAAGAAGAGGATAGTGCTCAAGCTGTCATACTTCCCCCAGCACAGTTACTCCTAGGGCAGCGTAGCTGAAGCTGTGGGTTTATCTTTCTGTTCCTAACTACTCTGACCATAAGCGATTTCGAAGAGGAACGTTTTAAGCCTGGACTTAAATGAAGAGACTGTGTCAGCAGATTTAACATGGGTCGGGAGCTGATTCCATAACACAGGAGCTTGGTAGCTAAACGCTCTACCTCCTACAGTACTTTTAGAGACTCTTGGCACCACCAGAAGGCTCTACCTCCTACTGTACTTTTAGAGACTCTTGGGACCACCAGAAGGCCAGCATTCTGAGAGCGAAGAGCTCTGTTTGGATGATATGGTTCTATAGCATCTTTGAGGTAGGATGGGGCCATGTCATTTATGGCTTTGTAGGTCAAGAGTAGAATTTTGAATTTGATTCTGGACTCGACGGGGAGCCAGTGAAGAGACTTCAGCACTGGCGTAATGTGCTCTCTTCTTTTTGTTCCTGTTAGTAATCTTGCTGCTGCATTTTGAACCAGTTAAAGCTTTTTATGGAGCTTTTAGGACACGCTGCAAGCAGGGAGTTACAGTAGTCTAATCTAGTCGTTACAAATGCATGGATAAGTTTTTCGGCATCACTTTTAGGCCGGATTCTTCTGATTTTGGCTCTTGTTGTGCAAATGGAAATAGGCTGTTTTACAAGCTTGATTTATATGAGCTTTAAATGAGAGCTCCTGGTCAAATAAGACTCCAAGGTTTCTTACAGTAGAACTGGAGGCTACACTGACATTGTCCAGTGTGACTATCTGCTCAGATAGAGCGTCTCGTAGATGCTTAGGGCCAAGCACAATGACCTCGGTTTTTTCAGGGTTAAGAAGCAGGTAGTTTAGTGTCATCCAGGTTTTTATCTCCTTCACACAAGTACTAAGTCTGTCTACTTGATCGCTCTGATCAGGTTTCATTGATAAATACAGCTGAGTGTCATCTGCATAGCAGTGGAAGTTAATGCCATGCTTTCTGATAATGTTGCCTAATGGCAGCATATAAAGAGTAAACAGAATTGGACCGAGTACCGAACCCTGTGGCACACCGTAAATTACTTTAGAGCTTGGTGAGGAGCTCTGGTTTACATTAACAAATTGGAACCTATCAGATAGATAGGATTTAAACCAGCTGAGGGCGGGGCCTCCAACACCTACATCACATTCTAACCTCTGCAGTAGAATGTTGTGGTCAATGGTGTCAAACGCTGCGCTGAGGTCCAACAGAACCAGGATTGAGACCAGTCCATCGTCAGCGGCTAATAACAAATCATTTGTGACTTTAACTAGTGCAGTTTCAGTGCTGTGGTGGGCTCTGAACCCTGACTGGAAAACTTCAAATAAGTTATTGTCCTGCAGGTGGCGACAAAGCTGTTTTACTACAACTTTTTCAAGGATTTTAGAGACGAAGGGAAGATTTGAAATAGGTCTGTAGTTTACCAATAGGTCGGGATCTAGATTAGGCTTTTTCAGAAGAGGTTTAATGACTGCATGTTTGAAGGACGTGGAACATAGCCACTTTGGAGTGAAGTATTTATTATATTAAGAATAGGGTCTATAATTAGGGGAAGAATGTCTTTGAGGAGTCTGCTTGGAATGGGGTCTAGGACACAAGTTGAGCTTTTAGAGGACATAATGGCTGAAGTTATCTCTGCTTGATCAACAGCTGTGAACCTTTCTAGGTTTACAGGTGGATTTATATGGGACGTTAGATTTACAGCTTGGGCTAGTTCAGGGCTAATAGCGGGGGTAATTTCATCTAATTTATCTCTGATTGTTTTTATTTTATTGTTAAAAAATAGGAGGAAATCATCAGAGCTAAGTGTAGTTGGGATTGAGGGCTCTACTGCACTGTGACAGTTTGTTAGCCTAGCTACAGTGCTGAAAAGGAATTTAGTGTTACTTTTGTTGACTTCTATTAGATTTGAATAATATCTGGTTTGGGCCTTACGCAGAGCCTGCTTATAGGACAGCAGGCAACTTTTCCATGCTTTTAGGGATTCTTCTGTGAGAGAGCGACGAAATAATCCCTCTAACTTTCTAACTCTTTGTTTATGTGAACGCAGTTCTTGGTTGTACCATGGGGAGGCGCGCTTTGGCCTAATGACCTTCTGTTTTAACGGCGCGACAACGTCAAGAGCAGACTTCAGAGAATTCATGGTCAAGTCGACACATTGATCACTTAAACTGGGACTAAAACTGTTCTCAGCAGGATCACATGACATGATCACATGACATGATCACATGACATGATCACATGACATGTCACTGAATATTGGCTCTATTATTTCTTTGAATTTTGAGATAGATTTTTCAGATATTGTCCTTTTCATTATAACTTTATTTTGTGGGACTGGATGATCTTTAAGAATAAACTGAAAGGTAATTAGGAAATGATCTGACAATATAGGGTTTTGAGGGAGGACACTGAGGTCACTAATCTCTGTTCCATACGTTAGGACAAGATCCAGAGTGTTCTTGTGAGTGTGAGTCGGTTTATTTACATTCTGAGTGAAACCAATGCTGTCTAACAAGGCGCTGAAGGCATTACTGAGAGCGTCATCACTCATGTTCACGTGGATATTAAAGTCTCCAACTATAACTATTTTATCCCAGGCTAACACTAAGTTTGCTCTAAAGTCAGAAAACTCTGAGTAGGGACCAGGAGGTCGGTAGATAACTATGAACAAAACTCCTTTTTGGTTTTTCATATTTGGACATGTGATTGACAGCATAAGGCTTTCAAATGAGTGAAATGCATTGTTAGTTTTAGGGCTCATGAGTAGGCTTGAGTGTGAGATCACTGCCACACCACCACCTCGGCCTGTGCTCCTGGAGGTCTGAAAGTTAACATGGGTGGGTGGGGTTAACATGGGTGGGTGGGGTTAACATGGGTGGGTGGGGTTAACATGGCTGGGTGGGGTTAACATGGGTGGGTGGGGTTAACATGGCTGGGTGGGGTTAACATGGGTGGGTGGGGTTAACATGGGTGGGTGGGGTTAACATTGGTGGGTGGGGTTAACATGGGTGGGTGGGGTTAACATGGCTGGGTGGGGTGGACTCATTTAGTCTGACGTAGTCGTCTTGTTGAAGCCACGTTTCAGTTAGAGCTAGAAGATCTATGTTATAGTCACTAATTAATTCATTAACTAAGAGCGATTTGGAGGAAATTGCTCTAATGTTTAGCAGTCCACATTTTACGTGTTTATTCATTTGTGTATTTGTGTCATTTGTGATTCTTATTTTCCTTAAGTTATTTGGTCTGAGCCTGAAATAGTTTTTCTGAGATGTGACTTTTTGGCATTATTTGTACGAGGGACACGAGGGACACGAGGGACACGAGGGACACGAGGGACACGAGGGACACGAGGGACACACACAGTCTCTATCTGTCTTGAATCTGAACACTTCACATGTAACAGAACGGGCGAGAGTTCAGCGACAGAGGAGCGTCTTGAACTGCTGCTCTGCACCCGGGGCTCATCCCTAGATGGTCACTTAACACGACTAAGACTATCGGTCAAATTCCGAACTAATAGGGATGTACCCTCCGAAGTCGGATGGATGCCATCCCTGCGTATGAGCCCGGGCTTTCCCCAAAACGCACTCCAGTTATCAATAAAGACAACGTTGTTTTGAGGGCACCATCTGGATAACCAGTTGTTGAATGCTGAGAGACGGCTGTACAATTCAGCATTGATCCGATTGGGCAGGGGACCAGAAAATATTACAGTGTCCGACATCGACTTCGCTAGGTCACACACCGCGGCTACTTGAACTTTGAGCACCTCTGATTGTCTCCGCCGGGCGTCGTTACCGCCTGCGTGAATCACGACTCGCCGGAAACGGGTCCTACTCCGCTTTAAGATCCTAAGGTTTCCTTCGATGTCACCCATTCTGGCCCCCGGGTAACACCTAACGCTAGCAGCTGGCAGCTTCACGTCTCTAACAATAGAACTCCTGATTACAAGAGTTTCTCTCGTGTGTTCAGCGGGCGTGTGATCGCTGAGGGGAGAAAACCTATTATAGACGTGAAGCTCACGGCGCTCTGAGGTTCGGCGTTTAGCGCCTTGTCCCCTCCGAACTGTCACAAATTGGTCCCTATTCTGTTCCTGGTCTAGTCCCGGCTGCACGGGAGACGCTGAGGGGCTGAGCTCGGCCTTACTGCTACTGCTAATGCTAATGCTACGCCCTGCAGCGCGGTCCGGTAGCCCTCGCGCTAAAATCGAACTATAACTGGACTTAAGCTCCTCTAAACAGCAGATCCGCGCTTCTAACTCCGTAACCCTGGCCTCCAAAACTACCACTACACTGCACTTCACGCACCTATCATCAGAGAAGGAGCCAGGGTTCTGACTCGACATATGACAGCTCAAACAGGTAAAGGTAGATCCAGCCATGACGCTAGCGGCTAGGCTACGCTAGGCTAGTTCAGGCTGGAGCTAGAAAGTGAGGAGGGCTTTTTAATCCACGAAATACTGAAAAGCGAGCGGCTTGAGGCTCCGGATTGTTTGCGGAGAAATCAAACGTTCACTTTCGTGCATATGATGCGTAAATAGTGTGTATAATTCGTGGATTAATCGGTAAAAGGCTCTAAGAACGAACAGCTCTGAAAACGCGACACACTCACCGGAAATGACGTCACCGGAGCACCTACTATCTACACTGCAAACCACTCTGAGGGAACCTGAACACACCAGAACACAGAGGAGACGCACTCCAGCAGAGCGCTCAGGCAACTCTAAAGTCGCCTCTAAAGTCACCTCTGAAGTCACCTCTGAAGTCGCCTCTAAAGTCACCTCTGAAGTCGCCTCTGAAGTCACCTCTGAAGTCACCTCTGAAGTCGCCTATGAAGTCGCCTATGAAGTCGCCTCTGAAGTCGCCTCTGAAGTCACCTCTGAAGTCGCCTCTGAAGTCACCTCTGAAGGCACCTCTAAAGTCGCCTCTAAAGTCGCCCCTAAAGTCGCCTCTAAATCCTCTAAAGTCGCCTCTAAAGTCGCCTCTAAAGTCGCCTCTAAAGTCGCCCCTAAAGTCGCCTCTAAATCCTCTAAAGTCGCCTCTAAAGTCGCCTCTAAAGTCGCCCCTAAAGTCGCCTCTAAAGTCACCTCTAAAGTCGCCTCTAAAGTCGCCTCTAAAGTCGCCCCTAAAGTCGCCCCTAAAGTCGCCTCTAAAGTCACCTCTAAAGTTGCCTCTAAAGTCGCCTCTAAAGTCGCCTCTAAAGTCGCCTCTAAAGTCGCCTCTGAAGTCGCCCCTTAAGTCGCCTCTAAAGTCACCTCTAAATCCTCTAAAGTCGCCCCTAAAGTCGCCTCTAAAGTCGCCTCTAAAGTCGCCTCTAAAGTCGCCTCTAAAGTCGCCTCTGAAGTCGCCCCTTAAGTCGCCTCTAAAGTCACCTCTAAATCCTCTAAAGTCGCCTCTAAAGTCGCCCCTAAAGTCGCCTCTAAAGTCACCTCTAAAGTCGCCTCTAAAGTCGCCCCTAAAGTCGCCTCTAAATCCTCTAAAGTCGCCTCTAAAGTCGCCTCTAAAGTCGCCCCTAAAGTCGCCTCTAAAGTCACCTCTAAAGTCGCCTCTAAAGTCGCCTCTAAAGTCGCCCCTAAAGTCGCCCCTAAAGTCGCCTCTAAAGTCACCTCTAAAGTTGCCTCTAAAGTCGCCTCTAAAGTCGCCTCTAAAGTCGCCTCTAAAGTCGCCTCTGAAGTCGCCCCTTAAGTCGCCTCTAAAGTCACCTCTAAATCCTCTAAAGTCGCCCCTAAAGTCGCCTCTAAAGTCGCCTCTAAAGTCGCCTCTAAAGTCGCCTCTAAAGTCGCCTCTGAAGTCGCCCCTTAAGTCGCCTCTAAAGTCACCTCTAAATCCTCTAAAGTCGCCTCTAAAGTCGCCCCTAAAGTCGCCTCTAAAGTCACCTCTAAATCCTCTAAAGTCGCCTCTAAAGTCGCCTCTAAATCCTCTAAAGTCGCCTCTAAAGTCGCCCCTAAAGTCGCCCCTAAAGTCGCCTCTAAAGTCGCCCCTAAAGTCGCCTCTAAAGTCGCCTCTAAAGTCGCCTCTAAAGTCGCCTCTGAAGTCGCCTCTGAAGTCGCCTCTAAAGTCACCTCTAAAGTCACCTCTAAAGTCGCCTCTAAATCCTCTAAAGTCGCCTCTAAAGTCGCCTCTAAAGTCGCCTCTAAATCCTCTAAAGTCGCCTCTAAAGTCGCCTCTAAAGTCGCCTCTAAAGTCGCCTCTGAAGTCGCCTCTGAAGTCGCCTCTGAAGTCGCCTCTAAAGTCGCCTCTGAAGTCGCCTCTAAAGTCGCCTCTAAAGTCGCCTCTAAAGTCGCCTCTAAAGTCGCCTCTAAAGTCGCCTCTAAAGTCGCCTCTAAATCCTCTAAAGTCGCCTCTAAAGTCGCCCCTAAAGTCGCCCCTAAAGGCGCCCCTAAAGTCGCCTCTAAAGTCGCCCCTAAAGTCGCCTCTAAAGTCGCCTCTAAAGTCGCCTCTAAAGTCGCCTCTAAAGTCACCTCTAAAGTCACCTCTAAAGTCGCCTCTAAAGTCGCCTCTAAAGTCGCCTCTAAAGTCGCCTCTAAAGTCGCCTCTAAAGTCGCCTCTGAAGTCGCCTCTAAAGTCGCCTCTAAAGTCGCCTCTGAAGTCGCCTCTAAAGTCGCCTCTAAATCCTCTAAAGTCGCCTCTAAAGTCGCCTCTAAAGTCGCCTCTAAATCCTCTAAAGTCGCCTCTGAAGTCGCCTCTGAAGTCGCCTCTAAAGTCGCCTCTAAAGTCGCCTCTAAAGTCGCCTCTAAAGTCGCCTCTAAAGTCGCCTCTGAAGTCGCCTCTGAAGTCGCCTCTAAAGTCGCCCCTAAAGTCGCCTCTGAAGTCACCTCTAAAGTCGCCTCTAAAGTCGCCTCTAAAGTCGCCCCTAAAGTCGCCTCTAAAGTCGCCTCTAAAGTCGCCTCTAAAGTCGCCCCTAAAGTCGCCTCTAAAGTCGCCTCTAAAGTCGCCTCTAAAGTCGCCTCTAAAGTCGCCTCTAAAGTCACCTCTAAATCCTCTAAAGTCACCTTTAAATCCTCTAAAGTCACCTCTAAAGTCGCCTCTAAAGTCGCCTCTAAATCCTCTAAAGTCGCCTCTAAAGTCGCCTCTAAATCCTCTAAAGTCGCCTCTAAATCCTCTAAAGTCGCCTCTAAAGTCGCCTCTAAAGTCGCCTCTAAAGTCGCCTCTAAAGTCGCCTCTAAAGTCGCCCCTAAAGTCGCCTCTAAAGTCACCTCTAAATCCTCTAAAGTCGCCTCTAAAGTCGCCTCTAAAGTCGCCTCTAAAGTCGCCTCTAAAGTCGCCTCTAAAGTCGCCCCTAAAGTCGCCTCTAAAGTCACCTCTAAATCCTCTAAAGTCGCCCCTAAAGTCGCCTCTAAAGTCACCTCTAAAGTCGCCTCTAAAGTCGCCTCTAAAGTCGCCCCTAAAGTCACCTCTAAATCCTCTAAAGTCGCCTCTAAAGTCGCCTCTAAAGTCGCCTCTAAAGCTACCTCTAAAGTCACCTCTAAAGTCGCCCCTAAAGTCGCCTCTAAAGTCACCTCTAAAGTCGCCTCTAAAGTCACCTCTAAATCCTCTAAAGTCGCCTCTAAAGTCGCCCCTAAAGTCGCCTCTAAAGCTACCTCTGAAGTCGCCTCTAAAGTCGCCTCTAAAGTCGCCTCTAAAGTCGCCCCTAAAGTCGCCTCTAAAGTCGCCCCTAAAGTCGCCTCTAAAGTCGCCTCTAAAGTCGCCTCTAAAGTCGCCTCTGAAGTCGCCTCTGAAGTCGCCTCTAAAGTCACCTCTAAAGTCACCTCTAAAGTCGCCTCTAAATCCTCTAAAGTCGCCTCTAAAGTCGCCTCTAAAGTCGCCTCTAAATCCTCTAAAGTCGCCTCTAAAGTCGCCTCTAAAGTCGCCTCTAAAGTCGCCTCTGAAGTCGCCTCTGAAGTCGCCTCTGAAGTCGCCTCTAAAGTCGCCTCTGAAGTCGCCTCTAAAGTCGCCTCTAAAGTCGCCTCTAAAGTCGCCTCTAAAGTCGCCTCTAAAGTCGCCTCTAAAGTCGCCTCTAAATCCTCTAAAGTCGCCTCTAAAGTCGCCCCTAAAGTCGCCCCTAAAGTCGCCTCTAAAGTCGCCCCTAAAGTCGCCTCTAAAGTCGCCTCTAAAGTCGCCTCTAAAGTCGCCTCTAAAGTCACCTCTAAAGTCACCTCTAAAGTCGCCTCTAAATCCTCTAAAGTCGCCTCTAAAGTCGCCTCTAAAGTCGCCTCTAAAGTCGCCTCTGAAGTCGCCTCTGAAGTCGCCTCTAAAGTCACCTCTAAAGTCACCTCTAAAGTCACCTCTAAATCCTCTAAAGTCGCCTCTAAAGTCGCCTCTAAAGTCGCCTCTAAATCCTCTAAAGTCGCCTCTGAAGTCGCCTCTGAAGTCGCCTCTAAAGTCGCCTCTAAAGTCGCCTCTAAAGTCGCCTCTAAAGTCGCCTCTAAAGTCGCCTCTGAAGTCGCCTCTGAAGTCGCCTCTAAAGTCACCCCTAAAGTCGCCTCTAAAGTCGCCTCTAAAGTCGCCTCTAAAGTCGCCCCTAAAGTCGCCTCTAAAGTCGCCTCTAAAGTCGCCTCTAAAGTCGCCTCTAAAGTCGCCTCTAAAGTCGCCTCTGAAGTCGCCCCTAAAGTCGCCTCTAAAGTCGCCCCTAAAGTCGCCTCTAAAGTCGCCTCTAAAGTCGCCTCTGAAGTCGCCCCTAAAGTCGCCTCTAAAGTCGCCTCTGAAGTCGCCCCTAAAGTCGCCTCTAAAGTCGCCTCTAAAGTCACCTCTAAATCCTCTAAAGTCACCTCTAAAGTCGCCTCTAAAGTCGCCTCTAAAGTCGCCTCTGAAGTCGCCCCTAAAGTCGCCCCTAAAGTCGCCCCTAAAGTCGCCTCTAAAGTCGCCTTTAAATCCTCTAAAGTCGCCTCTAAAGTCGCCTCTAAAGTCGCCTCTAAAGTCGCCCCTAAAGTCGCCTCTAAAGTCGCCTCTAAAGTCACCTCTAAATCCTCTAAAGTCACCTTTAAATCCTCTAAAGTCGCCTCTAAAGTCACCTCTAAATCCTCTAAAGTCACCTTTAAATCCCCTAAAGTCGCCTCTAAAGTCACCTCTAAATCCTCTAAAGTCACCTTTAAATCCTCTAAAGTCACCTCTAAAGTCGCCTCTAAAGTCGCCTCTAAATCCTCTAAAGGCGCCTCTAAAGTCGCCTCTAAATCCTCTAAAGTCGCCTCTAAAGTCGCCTCTAAAGTCGCCTCTAAAGTCGCCTCTAAAGTCACCTCTAAATCCTCTAAAGTCGCCTCTAAAGTCGCCTCTAAAGTCGCCTCTAAAGTCGCCTCTAAAGTCACCTCTAAATCCTCTAAAGTCGCCCCTAAAGTCGCCTCTAAAGTCACCTCTAAAGTCGCCTCTAAAGTCGCCTCTAAAGTCGCCCCTAAAGTCACCTCTAAATCCTCTAAAGTCGCCTCTAAAGTCGCCTCTAAAGTCGCCTCTAAAGCTACCTCTAAAGTCACCTCTAAAGTCGCCCCTAAAGTCGCCTCTAAAGCTACCTCTAAAGTCGCCTCTAAAGTCACCTCTAAATCCTCTAAAGTCGCCTCTAAAGTCGCCCCTAAAGTCGCCTCTAAAGCTACCTCTGAAGTCGCCTCTAAAGTCGCCTCTAAAGTCGCCTCTAAAGTCGCCTCTAAAGTCGCCTCTAAAGTCGCCTCTAAAGTCGCCTCTAAAGTCGCCTCTAAAGTCGCCTCTAAAGTCGCCCCTAAAGTCGCCTCTAAAGTCGCCTCTAAAGTCGCCTCTAAAGTCACCTCTAAATCCTCTAAAGTCGCCTCTAAAGTCACCTCTAAAGTCGCCTCTAAAGTCGCCTCTAAAGTCGCCTCTAAAGTCGCCTCTAAAGTCGCCTCTAAAGTCGCCTCTAAAGTCGCCTCTAAAGTCGCCTCTAAAGTCGCCTCTAAAGTCGCCTCTAAAGTCGCCTCTAAATCCTCTAAAGTCGCCTCTAAAGTCGCCTCTGAAGTCGCCTCTAAAGTCGCCTCTAAAGTCACCTCTAAATCCTCTAAAGTCGCCTCTAAATCCTCTAAAGTCGCCTCTAAAGTCGCCTCTGAAGTCGCCTCTGAAGTCGCCTCTAAAGTCGCCTCTAAAGTCGCCTCTAAAGTCGCCTCTAAAGTCGCCTCTAAAGTCGCCTCTAAAGTCGCCTCTAAATCCTCTAAAGTCGCCTCTAAAGTCGCCCCTTAAGTCGCCCCTAAAGTCGCCTCTAAAGTCGCCTCTAAAGTCGCCTCTAAAGTCGCCTCTAAAGTCGCCTCTAAAGTCGCCTCTGAAGTCGCCTCTGAAGTCGCCTCTAAAGTCGCCTCTGAAGTCGCCTCTAAAGTCGCCTCTAAAGTCGCCTCTAAAGTCGCCTCTAAAGTCGCCTCTAAAGTCGCCTCTAAAGTCGCCTCTAAAGTCGCCTCTAAAGTCGCCTCTAAATCCTCTAAAGTCGCCCCTTAAGTCGCCCCTAAAGTCGCCTCTAAATCCTCTAAAGTCGCCCCTAAAGTCGCCTCTAAAGTCGCCTCTAAAGTCGCCTCTAAAGTCGCCTCTAAAGTCGCCTCTAAAGTCGCCCCTAAAGTCGCCTCTAAAGTCACCTCTAAAGTCGCCTCTAAAGTCGCCTCTAAAGTCACCTCTAAAGTCGCCCCTAAAGTCGCCTCTAAAGTCACCTCTTAAGTCGCCCCTAAAGTCGCCTCTAAAGTCGCCTCTAAAGTCGCCTCTAAAGTCGCCTCTAAAGTCGCCTCTAAAGTCGCCTCTAAAGTCGCCCCTAAAGTCGCCTCTAAAGTCGCCTCTAAAGTCGCCTCTAAAGTCACCTCTAAATCCTCTAAAGTCGCCTCTAAATCCTCTAAAGTCGCCCCTAAAGTCGCCTCTAAAGTCGCCTCTAAAGTCGCCTCTAAAGTCGCCCCTAAAGTCGCCTCTAAAGTTGCCTCTAAAGTCACCTCTAAATCCTCTAAAGTCTCCTCTAAAGTCGCCTCTAAAGTCGCCTCTAAAGTCGCCCCTAAAGTCGCCTCTAAAGTCGCCTCTAAAGTCGCCTCTAAAGTCGCCTCTAAAGTCGCCTCTAAAGTCGCCTCTAAAGTCGCCTCTAAAGTCGCCTCTAAAGTCGCCTCTAAAGTCGCCTCTAAAGTCGCCTCTAAAGTCGCCTCTAAAGTCGCCCCTAAAGTCGCCTCTAAAGTCACCTCTAAAGTCGCCTCTAAAGTCACCTCTAAATCCTCTAAAGTCGCCTCTAAAGTCGCCTCTAAAGTCGCCTCTAAAGTCGCCCCTAAAGTCGCCTCTAAAGTCGCCTCTAAAGTCGCCCCTAAAGTCGCCTCTAAAGTCGCCTCTAAAGTCGCCTCTAAAGTCACCTCTAAAGTCGCCTCTAAAGTCGCCTCTAAAGTCGCCCCTAAAGTCGCCTCTAAAGTCGCCTCTAAAGTCGCCTCTAAAGTCACCTCTAAATCCTCTAAAGTCACCTCTAAAGTCGCCTCTAAAGTCGCCTCTAAAGTCGCCCCTAAAGTCGCCTCTAAAGTCGCCTCTAAAGTCGCCTCTAAAGTCGCCTCTAAAGTCGCCTCTAAAGTCGCCTCTAAAGTCGCCTCTAAAGTCGCCCCTAAAGTCGCCTCTAAAGTCGGCTCTAAAGTCGCCTCTAAAGTCGCCTCTAAAGTCGCCTCTAAAGTCGCCTCTAAAGTCGCCCCTAAAGTCGCCTCTAAAGTCGCCTCTAAAGTCGCCTCTAAATCCTCTAAAGTCGCCCCTAAAGTCGCCTCTGAAGTCGCCTCTAAAGTCGCCTCTGAAGTCGCCTCTGAAGTCGCCTCTGAAGTCGCCTCTGAAGTCGCCTCTAAAGTCACCCCTAAAGTCGCCTCTAAAGTCGCCTCTTAAGTCGCCTCTAAAGTCGCCTCTAAAGTCACCTCTAAAGTCGCCTCTAAAGTCGCCTCTAAAGTCGCCTCTTAAGTCGCCTCTAAAGTCGCCTCTAAAGTCGCCTCTAAAGTCGCCCCTAAAGTCGCCTCTAAAGTCGCCTCTAAAGTCGCCCCTAAAGTCGCCTCTAAAGTCGCCCCTAAAGTCGCCTCTAAAGTCGCCTCTAAAGTCGCCTCTAAAGTCGCCTCTAAAGTCGCCTCTAAAGTCGCCTCTAAAGTCGCCTCTAAAGTCGCCTCTAAATCCTCTAAAGTCGCCCCTAAAGTCGCCTCTAAAGTCGCCTCTAAAGTCGCCTCTAAAGTCGCCCCTAAAGTCGCCTCTAAAGTCGCCTCTAAAGTTGCCTCTAAATCCTCTAAAGTCGCCTCTAAAGTCGCCTCTAAAGTCGCCTCTTAAGTCACCCCTAAAGTCGCCTCTAAAGTCACCTCTAAAGTCGCCTCTAAAGTCGCCTCTAAAGTCGCCCCTAAAGTCGCCTCTAAAGTCACCTCTAAATCCTCTAAAGTCGCCTCTAAAGTCGCCTCTAAAGTCGCCTCTAAAGTCACCTCTAAATCCTCTAAAGTCGCCCCTAAAGTCGCCTCTAAAGTCGCCTCTAAAGTCGCCTCTAAAGTCACCTCTAAATCCTCTAAATCCTCTAAAGTCACCTCTAAATCCTCTAAAGTCGCCTCTAAAGTCGCCCCTAAAGTCGCCTCTAAAGTCGCCTCTAAAGTCACCTCTAAATCCTCTAAAGTCGCCTCTGAAGTCGCCTCTAAAGTCGCCTCTGAAGTCGCCTCTAAAGTCGCCTCTGAAGTCGCCTCTGAAGTCGCCTCTGAAGTCGCCTCTAAAGTCACCCCTAAAGTCGCCTCTAAAGTCGCCTCTAAAGTCGCCTCTAAAGTCGCCTCTAAAGTCGCCTCTAAAGTCGCCCCTAAAGTCGCCTCTAAAGTCGCCTCTAAAGTCGCCCCTAAAGTCGCCTCTAAAGTCGCCCCTAAAGTCGCCTCTAAAGTCGCCTCTAAAGTCGCCTCTAAAGTCGCCTCTAAAGTCGCCCCTAAAGTCGCCTCTAAAGTCGCCTCTGAAGTCGCCTCTAAAGTCGCCTCTAAAGTCGCCTCTAAAGTCGCCTCTAAAGTCGCCTCTGAAGTCGCCCCTAAAGTCGCCTCTGAAGTCGCCTCTGAAGTTGCCTCTGAAGTCGCCTCTAAAGTCGCCTCTGAAGTCGCCTCTGAAGTCGCCTCTGAAGTCGCCTCTAAAGTCGCCTCTAAAGTCGCCTCTGAAGTCGCCCCTGAAGTCGCCTCTGAAGTCGCCTCTGAAGTTGCCTCTGAAGTCGCCTCTAAAGTCGCCTCTGAAGTCGCCTCTGAAGTCGCCTCTGAAGTCGCCTCTGAAGTCGCCCCTAAAGTCGCCTCTAAAGTCGCCTCTAAAGTCGCCTCTGAAGTCGCCCCTAAAGTCGCCTCTAAAGTCGCCTCTAAAGTTGCCTCTAAAGTCGCCTCTAAAGTCGCCTCTGAAGTCGCCCCTAAAGTCGCCTCTAAAGTCGCCTCTGAAGTCGCCTCTAAAGTCGCCTCTGAAGTCGCCCCTAAAGTCGCCTCTAAAGTCGCCTCTAAAGTCGCCTCTAAAGTCGCCTCTAAAGTCGCCTCTGAAGTCGCCCCTAAAGTCGCCTCTAAAGTCGCCTCTGAAGTCGCCCCTAAAGTCGCCTCTAAATCCTCTAAAGTCGCCTCTAAAGTCGCCTCTAAAGTCGCCTCTAAAGTCACCTCTAAATCCTCTAAAGTCGCCTCTGAAGTCACCTCTAAAGTCACCTCTAAAGTCGCCTCTAAAGTCACCTCTAAATCCTCTAAAGTCGCCTCTAAAGTCGCCTCTAAAGTCGCCTCTAAAGTCGCCTCTAAAGTCGCCTCTAAAGTCACCTCTAAAGTCGCCTCTAAAGTCGCCTCTAAAGTCGCCTCTGAAGTCGCCCCTAAAGTCGCCTCTAAAGTCGCCTCTAAAGTTGCCTCTAAATCCTCTAAAGTCGCCCCTAAAGTCGCCTCTAAAGTCACCTCTAAAGTCGCCTCTAAAGTCACCTCTAAAGTCGCCTCTAAAGTCGCCCCTAAAGTCGCCTCTAAAGTCACCTCTAAATCCTCTAAAGTCGCCTCTAAAGTCGCCTCTAAAGTCGCCTCTAAAGTCGCCTCTAAAGTCGCCTCTAAAGTCGCCTCTAAAGTCACCTCTAAATCCTCTAAAGTCGCCTCTAAAGTCGCCCCTAAAGTCGCCTCTAAAGTCACCTCTAAAGTCGCCCCTAAAGTCGCCTCTAAAGTCGCCTCTAAAGTTGCCTCTAAAGTCGCCTCTAAAGTCACCTCTAAATCCTCTAAAGTCACCTCTAAAGTCGCCCCTAAAGTCGCCTCTAAAGTCACCTCTAAATCCTCTAAAGTCGCCTCTAAAGTCGCCCCTAAAGTCGCCTCTAAAGTCGCCTCTAAATCCTCTAAAGTCGCCTCTAAAGTCGCCTCTAAAGTCGCCTCTAAAGTCGCCTCTAAAGTCGCCTCTAAAGTCACCTCTAAATCCTCTAAAGTCGCCTCTAAAGTCGCCTCTAAAGTCGCCTCTAAAGTCGCCTCTAAAGTCGCCCCTAAAGTCGCCTCTAAAGTCACCTCTAAAGTCGCCTCTAAAGTCGCCTCTAAAGTCGCCTCTAAAGTCGCCTCTAAAGTCGCCTCTAAAGTCGCCTCTAAAGTCACCTCTAAATCCGCTAAAGTCGCCTCTAAAGTCGCCCCTAAAGTCGCCTCTAAAGTCACCTCTAAAGTCGCCCCTAAAGTCGCCTCTAAAGTCGCCTCTAAAGTCGCCTCTAAAGTCGCCTCTAAAGTCACCTCTAAATCCTCTAAAGTCGCCTCTAAAGTCACCTCTAAATCCTCTAAAGTCACCTCTAAAGTCGCCCCTAAAGTCGCCTCTAAAGTCACCTCTAAATCCTCTAAAGTCGCCTCTAAAGTCGCCTCTAAAGTCACCTCTAAAGTCGCCTCTAAAGTCACCTCTAAATCCTCTAAAGTCGCCTCTAAAGTCGCCTCTAAAGTCGCCTCTAAAGTCGCCTCTAAAGTCACCTCTAAATCTTCTAAAGTCGCCTCTAAAGTCGCCTCTAAAGTCGCCTCTAAAGTCGCCCCTAAAGTCGCCTCTAAAGGCACCTCTAAAGTCGCCTCTAAAGTCACCTCTAAAGGCACCTCTAAAGGCACCTCTAAAGTCGCCTCTAAAGTCACCTCTAAAGTCGCCTCTAAAGTCGCCTCTAAAGTCGCCTCTAAAGTCACCCCTAAAGTCGCCTCTAAAGTCACCCCTAAAGTCGCCTCTAAATCCTCTAAAGTCGCCTCTAAAGTCGCCTCTAAAGTCGCCTCTGAAGTCGCCTCTAAAGTCGCCTCTAAAGTCGCCCCTAAAGTCGCCTCTAAAGTCGCCACTAAAGTCGCCTCTGAAGTCGCCTCTGAAGTCGCCTCTAAAGTCGCCCCTAAAGTCGCCTCTAAAGTCGCCTCTAAAGTCGCCTCTAAAGTCGCCCCTTAAGTCGCCTCTAAAGTCACCTCTAAATCCTCTAAAGTCGCCTCTAAAGTCACCTCTAAAGTCGCCTCTAAAGTCACCTCTAAAGTCGCCTCTGAAGTCGCCTCTGAAGTCGCCTCTGAAGTCGCCCCTAAAGTCGCCTCTAAAGTCGCCTCTAAAGTCGCCTCTAAAGTCGCCTCTAAAGTCACCTCTAAAGTCGCCTCTAAAGTCGCCCCTAAAGTCGCCTCTAAAGTCGCCACTAAAGTCGCCTCTGAAGTCGCCTCTGAAGTCGCCTCTAAAGTCGCCCCTAAAGTCGCCTCTAAAGTCGCCTCTAAAGTCGCCTCTAAAGTCGCCCCTTAAGTCGCCTCTAAAGTCACCTCTAAATCCTCTAAAGTCGCCTCTGAAGTCGCCTCTGAAGTCGCCTCTGAAGTCGCCTCTAAAGTCGCCCCTAAAGTCGCCTCTAAAGTCGCCTCTAAAGTCGCCTCTAAAGTCGCCCCTTAAGTCGCCTCTAAAGTCGCCTCTAAAGTCGCCTCTAAATCCTCTAAAGTCACCTCTAAAATCACCTCTAAATCACCTCTAAATCCTCTAAAGTCGCCTCTAAAGTCGCCTCTAAAGTCGCCTCTAAAGTCGCCTCTAAAGTCGCCTCTAAAGTCGCCTCTAAAGTCGCCTCTAAAGTCGCCTCTAAAGTCGCCTCTAAAGTCGCCTCTAAAGTCGCCTCTAAATCCTCTAAAGTCGCCTCTTAAGTCGCCCCTAAAGTCGCCTCTAAAGTCGCCTCTAAAGTCGCCTCTAAAGTCACCTCTAAATCCTCAAAAGTCGCCCCTAAAGTCGCCTCTAAAGTCACCTCTAAAGTCGCCTCTAAAGTCGCCCCTAAAGTCGCCTCTAAAGTCGCCTCTAAAGTCGCCTCTAAAGTCGCCTCTAAAGTCGCCTCTAAAGTCGCCTCTAAAGTCACCTCTAAATCCTCTAAAGTCGCCTCTAAAGTCGCCCCTAAAGTCGCCCCTAAAGTCGCCTCTGAAGTCACCTCTAAAGTCGCCTCTAAAGTCGCCTCTAAAGTCGCCCCTAAAGTCGCCTCTAAAGTCGCCCCTAAAGTCGCCTCTAAAGTCGCCTCTAAAGTCGCCTCTAAAGTCGCCTCTAAAGTCGCCTCTAAAGTCGCCTCTAAAGTCGCCTCTAAAGTCGCCCCTAAAGTCGCCTCTAAAGTCGCCCCTAAAGTCGCCTCTAAAGTCGCCTCTAAAGTCGCCTCTAAAGTCGCCTCTAAAGTCGCCTCTAAAGTCGCCTCTAAAGTCGCCCCTAAAGTCGCCTCTAAAGTCGCCCCTAAAGTCGCCTCTAAAGTCGCCTCTAAAGTCACCTCTAAAGTCGCCTCTAAAGTCGCCTCTAAAGTCGCCTCTAAAGTCGCCTCTAAAGTCGCCCCTAAAGTCGCCCGTAAAGTCGCCTCTAAAGTCGCCTCTAAAGTCGCCTCTAAAGTCACCTCTAAAGTCGCCTCTAAAGTCGCCCCTAAAGTCTTCTCTAAAGTCGCCTCTAAAGTCGCCCCTAAAGTCGCCCCTAAAGTCGCCCCTAAAGTCGCCTCTAAAGTCGCCTCTAAAGTCGCCCCTAAAGTCGCCCGTAAAGTCGCCTCTAAAGTCGCCTCTAAAGTCGCCTCTAAAGTCACCTCTAAAGTCGCCTCTAAAGTCGCCCCTAAAGTCTTCTCTAAAGTCGCCTCTAAAGTCGCCCCTAAAGTCGCCCCTAAAGTCGCCTCTAAAGTCGCCTCTGAAGTCACCCCTAAAGTCGCCCCTAAAGTCGCCTCTAAAGTCGCCTCTAAAGTCACCTCTAAATCCTCTAAAGTCGCCTCTGAAGTCGCCTCTGAAGTTGCCTCTGAAGTCGCCTCTAAAGTCGCCTCTGAAGTCGCCTCTGAAGTCGCCTCTGAAGTCGCCTCTAAAGTCACCCCTAAAGTCGCCTCTAAAGTCGCCTCTAAAGTCGCCTCTAAAGTCGCCTCTAAATCCTCTAAAGTCGCCTCTAAAGTCGCCTCTAAAGTCACCTCTAAATCCTCTAAAGTCGCCTCTAAATCCTCTAAAGTCGCCCCTAAAGTCGCCTCTAAATCCTCTAAAGTCACCTCTGAAGTCGCCTCTAAAGTCGCCTCTAAAGTCGCCTCTAAAGTCGCCTCTAAAGTCGCCTCTAAAGTCGCCTCTAAAGTCGCCTCTAAAGTCGCCTCTAAAGTCGCCTCTAAAGTCGCCTCTAAAGTCGCCCCTAAAGTCGCCTCTAAAGTCACCTCTAAAGTCGCCTCTAAAGTCACCTCTAAATCCTCTAAAGTCGCCTCTAAAGTCGCCTCTAAAGTCGCCTCTAAAGTCGCCTCTAAAGTCGCCTCTAAAGTCGCCTCTAAAGTCGCCCCTAAAGTCGCCTCTAAAGTCGCCTCTAAAGTCGCCTCTAAAGTCGCCCCTAAAGTCGCCTCTAAAGTCGCCTCTAAAGTCGCCTCTAAAGTCGCCCCTAAAGTCGCCTCTAAAGTCGCCTCTAAAGTCGCCTCTAAAGTCGCCTCTAAAGTCGCCCCTAAAGTCGCCTCTAAAGTCACCTCTAAAGTCGCCTCTAAAGTCGCCTCTAAAGTCGCCTCTAAAGTCACCTCTAAATCCTCTAAAGTCGCCTCTAAAGTCGCCTCTAAAGTCGCCTCTAAAGTCGCCTCTAAAGTCGCCTCTAAAGTCGCCTCTAAAGTCGCCCCTAAAGTCGCCTCTAAAGTCGGCTCTAAAGTCGCCCCTAAAGTCGCCTCTAAAGTCGCCTCTAAAGTCGCCTCTAAATCCTCTAAAGTCGCCCCTAAAGTCGCCTCTGAAGTCGCCTCTAAAGTCGCCTCTGAAGTCGCCTCTGAAGTCGCCTCTGAAGTCGCCTCTGAAGTCGCCTCTAAAGTCACCCCTAAAGTCGCCTCTAAAGTCGCCTCTTAAGTCGCCTCTAAAGTCGCCTCTGAAGTCGCCTCTGAAGTCGCCTCTGAAGTCGCCTCTGAAGTCGCCTCTGAAGTCGCCTCTGAAGTCGCCTCTGAAGTCGCCTCTAAAGTCACCCCTAAAGTCGCCCCTAAAGTCGCCTCTGAAGTCGCCTCTAAAGTCGCCTCTGAAGTCGCCTCTGAAGTCGCCTCTGAAGTCGCCTCTGAAGTCGCCTCTAAAGTCACCCCTAAAGTCGCCTCTAAAGTCGCCTCTTAAGTCGCCTCTAAAGTCGCCTCTGAAGTCGCCTCTGAAGTCGCCTCTGAAGTCGCCTCTGAAGTCGCCTCTAAAGTCACCCCTAAAGTCGCCTCTAAAGTCGCCCCTTAAGTCGCCTCTAAAGTCACCTCTAAAGTCGCCTCTAAAGTCGCCTCTAAAGTCGCCTCTTAAGTCGCCTCTAAAGTCGCCCCTAAAGTCGCCTCTAAAGTCGCCTCTAAAGTCGCCCCTAAAGTCGCCTCTAAAGTCGCCCCTAAAGTCGCCTCTAAAGTCGCCTCTAAAGTCGCCTCTAAAGTCGCCTCTAAAGTCGCCTCTAAAGTCGCCTCTAAAGTCGCCTCTAAAGTCGCCTCTAAAGTCGCCTCTAAATCCTCTAAAGTCGCCTCTAAATCCTCTAAAGTCACCTCTAAAGTCTTCTCTGAAGTCGCCCCTAAAGTCGCCTCTAAAGTCGCCTCTAAAGTCGCCTCTAAAGTCGCCCCTAAAGTCGCCTCTAAAGTCGCCTCTAAAGTTGCCTCTAAATCCTCTAAAGTCGCCTCTAAAGTCGCCCCTAAAGTCGCCTCTAAAGTCACCTCTAAAGTCGCCTCTAAAGTCGCCTCTAAAGTCGCCCCTAAAGTCGCCTCTAAAGTCACCTCTAAATCCTCTAAAGTCGCCTCTAAAGTCGCCTCTAAAGTCGCCTCTAAAGTCGCCTCTAAAGTCGCCTCTAAATCCTCTAAAGTCACCTCTAAAGTCGCCCCTAAAGTCGCCTCTAAAGTCACCTCTAAAGTCGCCTCTAAAGTCGCCTCTAAAGTCGCCTCTAAAGTCGCCTCTAAAGTCGCCTCTAAAGTCACCTCTAAATCCTCTAAATCCTCTAAAGTCGCCTTTAAAGTCGCCTCTAAAGTCGCCTCTAAATCCTCTAAAGTCGCCTCTGAAGTCGCCTCTAAAGTCGCCTCTGAAGTCACCTCTGAAGTCGCCTCTAAAGTCGCCTCTGAAGTCGCCTCTGAAGTCGCCTCTGAAGTCGCCTCTAAAGTCACCCCTAAAGTCGCCTCTAAAGTCGCCTCTAAAGTCGCCTCTAAAGTCGCCTCTAAAGTCGCCTCTAAAGTCGCCTCTAAAGTCGCCCCTAAAGTCGCCTCTGAAGTCGCCCCTAAAGTCGCCTCTAAAGTCGCCTCTAAAGTCGCCCCTAAAGTCGCCTCTGAAGTCGCCTCTGAAGTCGCCTCTAAAGTCGCCTCTAAAGTCGCCTCTAAAGTCGCCTCTAAAGTCGCCTCTAAAGTCGCCTCTGAAGTCGCCCCTAAAGTCGCCTCTGAAGTCGCCTCTGAAGTTGCCTCTGAAGTCGCCTCTAAAGTCGCCTCTGAAGTCGCCTCTGAAGTCGCCTCTGAAGTCGCCTCTAAAGTCACCCCTAAAGTCGCCTCTAAAGTCGCCTCTGAAGTCGCCTCTGAAGTCGCCTCTGAAGTCGCCCCTAAAGTCGCCTCTAAAGTCGCCTCTAAAGTCGCCTCTGAAGTCGCCCCTAAAGTCGCCTCTAAAGTCGCCTCTAAAGTTGCCTCTAAAGTCGCCTCTAAAGTCGCCTCTGAAGTCGCCCCTAAAGTCGCCTCTAAAGTCGCCTCTGAAGTCGCCTCTAAAGTCGCCTCTGAAGTCGCCCCTAAAGTCGCCTCTAAAGTCGCCTCTAAAGTCGCCTCTAAAGTCGCCTCTAAAGTCGCCTCTGAAGTCGCCCCTAAAGTCGCCTCTAAAGTCGCCTCTGAAGTCGCCCCTAAAGTCGCCTCTAAATCCTCTAAAGTCGCCTCTGAAGTCACCTCTAAAGTCGCCTCTAAAGTCGCCTCTAAAGTCACCTCTAAATCCTCTAAAGTCGCCTCTAAAGTCGCCTCTAAAGTCGCCTCTAAAGTCGCCTCTAAAGTCGCCCCTAAAGTCGCCTCTGAAGTCGCCCCTAAAGTCGCCTCTAAAGTCGCCTCTAAAGTCGCCTCTAAAGTCACCTCTAAAGTCGCCTCTAAAGTCGCCTCTAAAGTCACCTCTAAAGTCGCCTCTAAAGTCACCTCTAAATCCTCTAAAGTCGCCCCTAAAGTCGCCTCTAAAGTCACCTCTAAAGTCGCCTCTAAAGTCACCTCTAAATCCTCTAAAGTCGCCTCTAAATCCTCTAAAGTCGCCTCTAAAGTCGCCCCTAAAGTCGCCTCTAAAGTCGCCTCTAAAGTCGCCTCTAAAGTCGCCCCTAAAGTCGCCTCTAAAGTCGCCTCTAAAGTTGCCTCTAAATCCTCTAAAGTCGCCCCTAAAGTCGCCTCTAAAGTCGCCTCTAAAGTCGCCTCTAAAGTCGCCTCTAAAGTCGCCCCTAAAGTCGCCTCTAAAGTCACCTCTAAATCCTCTAAAGTCGCCTCTAAAGTCGCCTCTAAAGTCGCCTCTAAAGTCGCCTCTAAAGTCGCCTCTAAAGTCGCCTCTAAAGTCACCTCTAAAGTCGCCCCTAAAGTCGCCTCTAAAGTCACCTCTAAAGTCGCCCCTAAAGTCGCCTCTAAAGTCGCCTCTAAAGTCACCTCTAAATCCTCTAAAGTCGCCTCTAAAGTCGCCCCTAAAGTCGCCTCTAAAGTCACCTCTAAAGTCGCCCCTAAAGTCGCCTCTAAAGTCGCCTCTAAAGTCGCCTCTAAAGTCGCCTCTAAAGTCACCTCTAAATCCTCTAAAGTCGCCTCTAAAGTCACCTCTAAATCCTCTAAAGTCACCTCTAAAGTCGCCCCTAAAGTCGCCTCTAAAGTCACCTCTAAATCCTCTAAAGTCGCCTCTAAAGTCGCCCCTAAAGTCGCCTCTAAAGTCGCCTCTAAAGTTGCCTCTAAATCCTCTAAAGTCGCCTCTAAAGTCGCCTCTAAAGTCGCCTCTAAAGTCGCCTCTAAAGTCACCTCTAAATCCTCTAAAGTCGCCTCTAAAGTCGCCTCTAAAGTCGCCTCTAAAGTCGCCTCTAAAGTCGCCTCTAAAGTCACCTCTAAATCCTCTAAAGTCGCCTCTAAAGTCGCCCCTAAAGTCGCCTCTAAAGTCGCCTCTAAAGTCGCCTCTAAAGTCGCCTCTAAAGTCACCTCTAAATCCTCTAAAGTCGCCTCTAAAGTCACCTCTAAATCCTCTAAAGTCACCTCTAAAGTCGCCCCTAAAGTCGCCTCTAAAGTCACCTCTAAATCCTCTAAAGTCACCTCTAAAGTCGCCTCTAAAGTCGCCTCTAAAGTCGCCTCTAAAGTCGCCTCTAAATCCTCTAAAGTCGCCTCTAAAGTCGCCTCTAAAGTCACCTCTAAAGTCGCCTCTAAAGTCACCTCTAAATCCTCTAAAGTCGCCTCTAAAGTCGCCTCTAAAGTCACCCCTAAAGTCGCCTCTAAAGTCACCCCTAAAGTCGCCTCTAAATCCTCTAAAGTCGCCTCTAAAGTCGCCTCTAAAGTCGCCTCTGAAGTCGCCTCTGAAGTCGCCTCTGAAGTCGCCCCTAAAGTCGCCTCTAAAGTCGCCACTAAAGTCGCCCCTTAAGTCGCCTCTGAAGTCGCCTCTAAAGTCGCCCCTAAAGTCGCCTCTAAAGTCGCCTCTAAAGTCGCCTCTAAAGTCGCCCCTTAAGTCGCCTCTAAAGTCACCTCTAAATCCTCTAAAGTCGCCTCTAAAGTCACCTCTAAAGTCGCCTCTAAAGTCACCTCTAAAGTCGCCTCTAAAGTCGCCCCTAAAGTCGCCTCTAAAGTCGCCTCTAAAGTCGCCTCTAAAGTCGCCCCTTAAGTCGCCACTAAAGTCGCCTCTGAAGTCGCCTCTGAAGTCGCCTCTAAAGTCGCCCCTAAAGTCGCCTCTAAAGTCGCCTCTAAAGTCGCCTCTAAAGTCGCCCCTTAAGTCGCCTCTAAAGTCACCTCTAAATCCTCTAAAGTCGCCTCTAAAGTCACCTCTAAAGTCGCCTCTAAAGTCACCTCTAAAGTCGCCTCTGAAGTCGCCTCTGAAGTCGCCTCTGAAGTCGCCTCTAAAGTCGCCCCTAAAGTCGCCTCTAAAGTCGCCTCTAAAGTCGCCTCTAAAGTCGCCCCTTAAGTCGCCTCTAAAGTCGCCTCTAAAGTCGCCTCTAAATCCTCTAAAGTCACCTCTAAAATCACCTCTAAATCACCTCTAAATCCTCTAAAGTCGCCTCTAAAGTCGCCTCTAAAGTCGCCTCTAAAGTCGCCTCTAAAGTCGCCTCTAAAGTCGCCTCTAAAGTCGCCTCTAAATCCTCTAAAGTCGCCTCTTAAGTCGCCCCTAAAGTCGCCTCTAAAGTCGCCTCTAAAGTCGCCTCTAAAGTCACCTCTAAATCCTCTAAAGTCGCCCCTAAAGTCGCCTCTAAAGTCACCTCTAAAGTCGCCTCTAAAGTCGCCCCTAAAGTCGCCTCTAAAGTCGCCTCTAAAGTCGCCTCTAAAGTCGCCTCTAAAGTCGCCTCTAAAGTCGCCTCTAAAGTCACCTCTAAATCCTCTAAAGTCGCCTCTAAAGTCGCCTCTGAAGTCGCCTCTAAAGTCGCCTCTAAAGTCGCCTCTAAAGTCGCCTCTAAAGTCGCCCCTAAAGTCGCCCCTAAAGTCGCCTCTAAAGTCGCCTCTAAAGTCACCTCTAAATCCTCTAAAGTCGCCTCTAAAGTCGCCTCTAAAGTCGCCCCTAAAGTCGCCTCTAAAGTCGCCTCTAAAGTCGCCTCTAAAGTCGCCTCTAAAGTCGCCTCTAAAGTCGCCTCTAAAGTCACCTCTAAATCCTCTAAAGTCGCCTCTAAAGTCGCCTCTGAAGTCGCCTCTAAAGTCGCCTCTAAAGTCGCCTCTAAAGTCGCCCCTAAAGTCGCCTCTAAAGTCGCCTCTAAAGTCGCCTCCAAAGTCGCCTCTAAAGTCGCCCCTAAAGTCGCCTCTAAAGTCGCCCCTAAAGTCGCCTCTAAAGTCGCCTCTAAAGTCACCTCTAAAGTCGCCTCTAAAGTCGCCTCTAAAGTCGCCTCTAAAGTCGCCTCTAAAGTCGCCTCTAAAGTCGCCTCTAAAGTCGCCTCTAAAGTCGCCCCTAAAGTCGCCTCTAAAGTCGCCTCTAAAGTCGCCTCTAAAGTCACCTCTAAAGTCGCCTCTAAAGTCGCCTCTAAAGTCGCCCCTAAAGTCTTCTCTAAAGTCGCCTCTAAAGTCGCCCCTAAAGTCGCCCCTAAAGTCGCCTCTAAAGTCGCCTCTAAAGTCGCCCCTAAAGTCGCCCGTAAAGTCGCCTCTAAAGTCGCCTCTAAAGTCGCCTCTAAAGTCACCTCTAAAGTCGCCTCTAAAGTCGCCCCTAAAGTCTTCTCTAAAGTCGCCTCTAAAGTCGCCCCTAAAGTCGCCCCTAAAGTCGCCTCTAAAGTCGCCTCTGAAGTCACCCCTAAAGTCGCCCCTAAAGTCGCCTCTAAAGTCGCCTCTAAAGTCGCCTCTAAAGTCGCCTCTAAATCCTCTAAAGTCGCCCCTTAAGTCGCCCCTAAAGTCGCCTCTAAAGTCGCCTCTAAAGTCACCTCTAAATCCTCTAAAGTCGCCTCTAAATCCTCTAAAGTCGCCCCTAAAGTCGCCTCTAAAGTCGCCTCTAAAGTCGCCTCTAAAGTCGCCTCTAAAGTCGCCTCTAAAGTCGCCTCTGAAGTCACCTCTAAAGTCGCCTCTAAAGTCGCCTCTAAAGTCGCCTCTAAAGTCGCCTCTAAAGTCGCCTCTAAATCCTCTAAAGTCGCCTCTAAAGTCGCCCCTAAAGTCGCCCCTAAAGTCGCCCCTAAAGTCGCCTCTAAAGTCGCCCCTAAAGTTGCCTCTAAAGTCGCCTCTAAAGTCGCCTCTAAATCCTCTAAAGTCGCCTCTAAAGTCGCCTCTAAAGTCGCCCCTTAAGTCGCCCCTAAAGTCGCCTCTAAAGTCGCCCCTAAAGTCGCCTCTAAAGTCACCTCTAAATCCTCTAAAGTCGCCCCTAAAGTCGCCTCTAAAGTCACCTCTAAAGTCGCCTCTAAAGTCGCCTCTAAAGTCGCCTCTAAAGTCGCCTCTAAAGTCGCCTCTAAAGTCGCCCCTAAAGTCGCCTCTAAAGTCACCTCTAAATCCTCTAAAGTCACCTCTAAATCCTCTAAAGTCGCCCCTAAAGTCGCCTCTAAAGTCACCTCTAAAGTCGCCTCTGAAGTCGCCTCTAAAGTCGCCCCTAAAGTCGCCTCTAAAGTCACCTCTAAATCCTCTAAAGTCGCCTCTAAAGTCGCCTCTAAAGTCGCCTCTAAAGTCACCTCTAAATCCTCTAAAGTCGCCTCTAAAGTCGCCTCTAAAGTCGCCTCTAAAGTCACCTCTAAATCCTCTAAAGTCGCCTCTAAAGTCGCCTCTAAAGTCGCCCCTAAAGTCACCTCTAAATCCTCTAAAGTCGCCTCTAAAGTCGCCTCTAAAGTCGCCTCTAAAGTCGCCTCTAAAGTCACCTCTAAATCCTCTAAAGTCACCTCTAAAGTCGCCTCTAAAGTCGCCTCTAAAGTCGCCTCTAAAGTCGCCTCTAAAGTCGCCTCTAAAGTCACCTCTAAATCCTCTAAAGTCACCTCTAAAGTCGCCTCTAAAGTCACCTCTAAAGTCGCCCCTAAAGTCGCCTCTAAAGTCACCTCTAAAGTCGCCTCTAAAGTCGCCCCTAAAGTCGCCTCTAAAGTCACCTCTAAATCCTCGAAAGTCGCCTCTAAATCCTCTAAAGTCACCTCTAAAGTCGCCTCTAAAGTCGCCTCTAAAGTCGCCTCTAAAGTCGCCTCTAAAGTCGCCTCTAAAGTCGCCTCTAAAGTCGCATCTATAGTCGCCTCTAAATCCTCTAAAGTCGCCCCTTAAGTCGCCCCTAAAGTCGCCTCTAAAGTCGCCTCTAAAGTCGCCCCTAAAGTCGCCTCTAAACTCGCCTCTAAAGTCACCTCTAAATCCTCTAAAGTCGCCTCTAAATCCTCTAAAGTCGCCCCTAAAGTCGCCTCTAAAGTCGCCTCTAAAGTCGCCTCTAAAGTCGCCCCTAAAGTCGCCTCTAAAGTCGCCTCTAAAGTCACCTCTAAATCCTCTAAAGTCACCTCTAAATCCTCTAAAGTCGCCTCTAAAGTCGCCCCTAAAGTCGCCTCTAAAGTCGCCTCTAAAGTCACCTCTAAATCCTCTAAAGTCGCCCCTTAAGTCGCCTCTAAAGTCGCCTCTAAAGTCGCCCCTAAAGTCGCCCCTAAAGTCGCCTCTAAAGTCGCCTCTAAAGTCACCTCTAAATCCTCTAAAGTCGCCTCTAAATCCTCTAAAGTCGCCCCTAAAGTCGCCTCTAAAGTCGCCTCTAAAGTCGCCTCTAAAGTCGCCCCTAAAGTCGCCTCTAAAGTCGCCTCTAAAGTCACCTCTAAATCCTCTAAAGTCACCTCTAAATCCTCTAAAGTCGCCCCTAAAGTCGCCTCTAAAGTCACCTCTAAAGTCGCCTCTAAAGTCGCCTCTAAAGTCGCCCCTAAAGTCGCCTCTAAAGTCGCCTCTAAAGTCGCCTCTAAAGTCGCCTCTAAAGTCACCTCTAAATCCTCTAAAGTCGCCCCTAAAGTCGCCTCTAAAGTCGCCTCTAAAGTCGCCTCTAAAGTCGCCTCTAAAGTCGCCTCTAAAGTCGCCTCTAAAGTCGCCTCTAAATCCTCTAAAGTCGCCTCTAAAGTCGCCTCTAAAGTCATCTCTAAAGTCGCCTCTAAAGTCGCCTCTAAAGTCGCCCCTTAAGTCGCCTCTAAAGTCACCTCTAAATCCTCTAAAGTCGCCTCTAAAGTCGCCTCTAAAGTCGCCTCTAAAGTCGCCTCTAAAGTCGCCTCTAAAGTCGCCTCTAAATCCTCTAAAGTCGCCTCTAAATCCTCTAAAGTCACCTCTAAAGTCGCCTCTAAAGTCGCCTCTAAAGTCGCCTCTAAAGTCGCCTCTAAAGTCGCCTCTAAAGTCGCCTCTAAAGTCGCCTCTAAAGTCACCTCTAAATCCTCTAAAGTCGCCTCTAAAGTCGCCTCTAAAGTCGCCTCTAAAGTCGCCTCTAAAGTCGCCTCTAAAGTCGCCTCTAAAGTCGCCTCTAAAGTCGCCTCTAAATCCTCTAAAGTCGCCCCTAAAGTCGCCTCTAAAGTCACCTCTAAAGTCGCCTCTAAAGTCGCCTCTAAAGTCGCCCCTAAAGTCGCCTCTAAAGTCGCCCCTAAAGTCGCCTCTAAAGTCGCCTCTAAAGTCACCTCTAAAGTCGCCTCTAAAGTCGCCCCTAAAGTCTTCTCTAAAGTCGCCTCTAAAGTCGCCCCTAAAGTCGCCCCTAAAGTCGCCTCTAAAGTCGCCCCTAAAGTCGCCTCTAAAGTCGCCTCTGAAGTCACCTCTAAATCCTCTAAAGTCGCCTCTGAAGTCGCCTCTGAAGTTGCCTCTGAAGTCGCCTCTAAAGTCGCCTCTGAAGTCGCCTCTGAAGTCGCCTCTGAAGTCGCCTCTAAAGTCACCCCTAAAGTCGCCTCTAAAGTCGCCTCTAAAGTCGCCTCTAAAGTCGCCTCTAAATCCTCTAAAGTCGCCCCTTAAGTCGCCCCTAAAGTCGCCTCTAAAGTCGCCTCTAAAGTCACCTCTAAATCCTCTAAAGTCGCCTCTAAATCCTCTAAAGTCGCCCCTAAAGTCGCCTCTAAAGTCGCCTCTAAAGTCGCCTCTAAAGTCGCCCCTAAAGTCGCCTCTAAAGTCGCCTCTAAAGTCACCTCTAAAGTCGCCTCTAAAGTCACCTCTAAATCCTCTAAAGTCACCTCTAAATCCTCTAAAGTCGCCCCTTAAGTCGCCCCTAAAGTCGCCTCTAAAGTCGCCCCTAAAGTCGCCTCTAAAGTCGCCTCTAAAGTCACCTCTAAATCCTCTAAAGTCGCCTCTAAATCCTCTAAAGTCGCCCCTAAAGTCGCCTCTAAAGTCGCCTCTAAAGTCGCCTCTAAAGTCGCCTCTAAAGTCGCCCCTAAAGTCGCCTCTAAAGTCGCCTCTAAAGTCACCTCTAAATCCTCTAAAGTCGCCCCTAAAGTCGCCTCTAAAGTCACCTCTAAAGTCGCCTCTAAAGTCGCCTCTAAAGTCACCTCTAAATCCTCTAAAGTCACCTCTAAATCCTCTAAAGTCGCCCCTTAAGTCGCCCCTAAAGTCGCCTCTAAAGTCGCCCCTAAAGTCGCCTCTAAAGTCGCCTCTAAAGTCACCTCTAAATCCTCTAAAGTCGCCTCTAAATCCTCTAAAGTCGCCCCTAAAGTCGCCTCTAAAGTCGCCTCTAAAGTCGCCTCTAAAGTCGCCTCTAAAGTCGCCCCTAAAGTCGCCTCTAAAGTCGCCTCTAAAGTCACCTCTAAATCCTCTAAAGTCACCTCTAAATCCTCTAAAGTCGCCCCTAAAGTCGCCTCTAAAGTCACCTCTAAAGTCGCCTCTAAAGTCGCCTCTAAAGTCACCCCTAAAGTCGCCTCTAAAGTCGCCTCTAAAGTCGCCTCTAAAGTCGCCTCTAAAGTCGCCTCTGAAGTCACCTCTAAAGTCGCCTCTAAAGTCGCCTCTAAAGTCACCTCTAAATCCTCTAAAGTCGCCTCTAAAGTCGCCCCTAAAGTCACCTCTAAATCCTCTGAAGTCGCCTCTGAAGTCGCCTCTGAAGTCGCCTCTAAAGTCGCCTCTGAAGTCGCCTCTGAAGTCGCCTCTGAAGTCGCCTCTAAAGTCGCCTCTAAAGTCGCCCCTAAAGTCGCCTCTAAAGTCGCCTCTAAAGTCGCCCCTAAAGTCGCCTCTAAAGTCGCCTCTAAAGTCACCTCTAAAGTCGCCTCTAAAGTCGCCTCTAAAGTCACCTCTAAATCCTCTAAAGTCGCCTCTAAAGTCGCCCCTAAAGTCACCTCTAAATCCTCTAAAGTCGCCCCTAAAGTCGCCTCTAAAGTCACCTCTAAAGTCGCCTCTAAAGTCGCCCCTAAAGTCGCCTCTAAAGTCGCCTCTAAAGTCGCCTCTAAAGTCGCCTCTAAAGTCGCCTCTAAAGTCGCCTCTAAATCCTCTAAAGTCGCCTCTAAAGTCACCTCTGAAGTCGCCTCTAAAGTCACCTCTAAAGTCGCCTCTAAAGTCGCCTCTAAAGTCGCCTCTAAAGTCACCTCTAAAGTCGCCTCTAAAGTCACCTCTGAAGTCGCCTCTAAAGTCGCCTCTAAATCCTCTAAAGTCGCCTCTAAAGTCGCCTCTAAAGTCACCTCTAAAGTCGCCTCTAAAGTCGCCTCTAAATCCTCTAAAGTCGCCTCTAAAGTCGCCTCTAAATCCTCTAAAGTCGCCTCTAAAGTCGCCTCTAAAGTCGCCTCTAAAGTCGCCTCTAAAGTCGCCTCTAAAGTCGCCTCTAAAGTCGCCTCTAAAGTCGCCTCTAAATCCTCTAAAGTCGCCTCTAAAGTCGCCTCTAAAGTCGCCTCTAAAGTCGCCTCTAAAGTCGCCCCTAAAGTCGCCTCTAAAGTCGCCTCTAAAGTCGCCTCTAAAGTCGCCTCTAAAGTCGCCTCTAAAGTCGCCTCTAAAGTCGCCTCTAAAGTCACCTCTGAAGTCGCCTCTAAAGTCGCCTCTAAAGTCGCCTCTAAAGTCGCCTCTAAAGTCGCCTCTAAAGTCGCCTCTAAAGTCGCCTCTAAAGTCGCCTCTAAATCCTCTAAAGTCGCCTCTAAAGTCGCCTCTAAAGTCGCCTCTAAAGTCGCCTCTAAAGTCGCCCCTAAAGTCGCCTCTAAAGTCGCCTCTAAAGTCGCCTCTAAAGTCGCCCCTAAAGTCGCCTCTAAAGTCGCCTCTAAACTCGCCTCTAAAGTCACCTCTAAATCCTCTAAAGTCGCCTCTAAAGTCGCCCCTAAAGTCGCCTCTAAAGTCGCCTCTAAAGTCGCCTCTAAAGTCGCCTCTAAAGTCGCCTCTAAAGTCACCTCTGAAGTCACCCCTAAAGTCGCCCCTAAAGTCGCCTCTAAAGTCACCTCTAAATCCTCTAAAGTCGCCTCTAAATCCTCTAAAGTCGCCTCTAAAGTCGCCTCTAAATCCTCTAAAGTCGCCTCTAAAGTCGCCTCTAAAGTCGCCTCTAAAGTCGCCTCTAAATCCTCTAAAGTCGCCTCTAAAGTCGCCTCTAAAGTCGCCTCTAAAGTCGCCTCTAAAGTCGCCCCTAAAGTCGCCTCTAAAGTTGCCTCTAAAGTCGCCTCTAAATCCTCTAAAGTCGCCTCTAAAGTCGCCTCTAAAGTCGCCTCTAAAGTCGCCTCTAAAGTCACCTCTGAAGTCGCCTCTAAAGTCGCCTCTGAAGTCGCCTCTGAAGTCGCCTCTAAAGTCGCCCCTAAAGTCGCCTCTAAAGTCGCCTCTAAACTCGCCTCTAAAGTCACCTCTAAATCCTCTAAAGTCGCCTCTAAAGTCGCCTCTAAAGTCGCCTCTAAAGTCGCCTCTAAAGTCGCCCCTAAAGTCGCCTCTAAATCCTCTAAAGTCGCCTCTAAAGTCGCCTCTAAAGTCGCCTCTAAAGTCGCCTCTAAAGTCGCCTCTAAAGTCGCCTCTAAAGTCGCCCCTAAAGTCGCCTCTAAATCCTCTAAAGTCGCCTCTAAAGTCGCCTCTAAAGTCGCCTCTAAAGTCGCCTCTAAAGTCGCCTCTAAAGTCGCCCCTAAAGTCGCCTCTAAAGTCGCCTCTAAAGTCGCCTCTAAAGTCGCCTCTAAAGTCGCCTCTAAAGTCACCTCTAAATCCTCTAAAGTCGCCTCTAAAGTCGCCTCTAAAGTCGCCTCTAAAGTCGCCTCTAAAGTCGCCTCTAAAGTCGCCTCTAAAGTCGCCTCTAAAGTCACCTCTAAATCCTCTAAAGTCGCCTCTAAAGTCGCCTCTAAAGTCGCCTCTAAAGTCGCCTCTAAAGTCGCCTCTAAAGTCGCCTCTAAAGTCGCCTCTAAAGTCACCTCTAAAGTCGCCTCTAAAGTCGCCTCTAAAGTCGCCTCTAAAGTCGCCTCTAAAGTCGCCTCTAAAGTCGCCTCTAAAGTCGCCTCTAAAGTCGCCCCTAAAGTCGCCTCTAAAGTCGCCTCTAAAGTCACCTCTAAATCCTCTAAAGTCGCCTCTAAAGTCGCCCCTAAAGTCGCCTCTAAATCCTCTAAAGTCGCCTCTAAAGTCGCCTCTAAAGTCGCCTCTAAAGTCGCCTCTAAAGTCGCCTCTAAAGTCGCCTCTAAAGTCGCCTCTAAAGTCGCCCCTAAAGTCGCCTCTAAAGTCGCCTCTAAAGTCGCCTCTAAAGTCGCCCCTAAAGTCGCCTCTAAAGTCGCCTCTAAAGTCGCCTCTAAATCCTCTAAAGTCGCCTCTAAAGTCGCCTCTAAAGTCGCCTCTAAAGTCGCCTCTAAAGTCGCCTCTAAAGTCGCCTCTAAAGTCGCCTCTAAAGTCACCTCTAAATCCTCTAAAGTCGCCTCTAAAGTCGCCCCTAAAGTCGCCTCTAAAGTCGCCTCTAAAGTCGCCCCTAAAGTCGCCTCTAAAGTCACCTCTAAATCCTCTAAAGTCGCCCCTAAAGTCGCCTCTAAAGTCACCTCTAAAGTCGCCTCTAAAGTCGCCTCTAAAGTCGCCCCTAAAGTCGCCTCTAAAGTCGCCTCTAAAGTCGCCTCTAAAGTCGCCTCTAAAGTCGCCTCTAAAGTCGCCCCTAAAGTCGCCTCTGAAGTCGCCTCTAAAGTCGCCTCTAAAGTCGCCTCTAAAGTCGCCCCTTAAGTCGCCCCTAAAGTCGCCTCTAAAGTCGCCTCTAAAGTCGCCCCTAAAGTCGCCTCTAAAGTCACCTCTAAAGTCGCCTCTAAAGTCGCCTCTAAAGTCGCCCCTAAAGTCGCCTCTAAAGTCACCTCTAAATCCTCTAAAGTCGCCTCTAAAGTCGCCTCTAAAGTCGCCTCTAAAGTCGCCTCTAAAGTCACCTCTAAATCCTCTAAAGTCACCTCTAAAGTTGCCTCTAAAGTCGCCTCTAAAGTCGCCTCTAAAGTCGCCTCTAAAGTCGCCTCTAAAGTCGCCTCTAAAGTCGCCCCTAAAGTCGCCTCTAAAGTCGCCTCTAAAGTCGCCTCTAAAGTCGCCTCTAAAGTCGCCTCTAAAGTCACCTCTAAATCCTCTAAAGTCGCCTCTAAAGTCGCCCCTAAAGTCGCCTCTAAATCCTCTAAAGTCGCCTCTAAAGTCGCCTCTAAAGTCGCCTCTAAAGTCGCCTCTAAAGTCGCCTCTAAAGTCGCCTCTAAAGTCGCCCCTAAAGTCGCCTCTAAATCCTCTAAAGTCGCCTCTAAAGTCGCCTCTAAAGTCGCCTCTAAAGTCGCCTCTAAAGTCGCCTCTAAAGTCGCCTCTAAAGTCGCCTCTAAAGTCACCTCTAAATCCTCTAAAGTCGCCTCTAAAGTCGCCCCTAAAGTCGCCTCTAAAGTCGCCTCTAAAGTCGCCCCTAAAGTCGCCTCTAAAGTCACCTCTAAATCCTCTAAAGTCGCCCCTAAAGTCGCCTCTAAAGTCACCTCTAAAGTCGCCTCTAAAGTCGCCTCTAAAGTCGCCCCTAAAGTCGCCTCTAAAGTCGCCTCTAAAGTCGCCTCTAAAGTCGCCTCTAAAGTCGCCTCTAAAGTCGCCCCTAAAGTCGCCTCTAAAGTCGCCCCTAAAGTCGCCTCTAAAGTCGCCTCTAAAGTCGCCTCTAAAGTCGCCTCTAAAGTCGCCTCTAAAGTCACCTCTAAATCCTCTAAAGTCACCTCTAAAGTCCTCTAAAGTCGCCTCTAAAGTCGCCTCTAAAGTCGCCCCTAAAGTCGCCTCTAAAGTCGCCTCTAAAGTCACCTCTAAATCCTCTAAAGTCGCCCCTAAAGTCGCCTCTAAAGTCACCTCTAAAGTCGCCTCTAAAGTCGCCTCTAAAGTCGCCCCTAAAGTCGCCTCTAAAGTCGCCTCTAAAGTCGCCTCTAAAGTCGCCTCTAAAGTCGCCTCTAAAGTCACCTCTAAATCCTCTAAAGTCGCCTCTAAAGTCGCCCCTAAAGTCGCCCCTAAAGTCGCCTCTAAAGTCGCCTCTAAAGTCGTCTCTAAAGTCTCCTCTAAAGTCGCCTCTAAAGTCGCCTCTGAAGTCACCTCTAAAGTCGTCTCTAAAGTCGCCTCTAAAGTCGCCTCTAAAGTCGCCTCTAAAGTCGCCTCTAAAGTCACCTCTAAATCCTCTAAAGTCGCCTCTAAAGTCGCCCCTAAAGTCGCCCCTAAAGTCGCCTCTAAAGTCGCCTCTAAAGTCGTCTCTAAAGTCGCCTCTAAAGTCGCCTCTAAAGTCGCCTCTAAAGTCGCCTCTAAAGTCGCCTCTAAAGTCACCTCTAAATCCTCTAAAGTCGCCCCTAAAGTCGCCTCTAAAGTCACCTCTAAAGTCGCCTCTAAAGTCGCCCCTAAAGTCGCCTCTAAAGTCGCCTCTAAAGTCGCCCCTAAAGTCGCCCCTAAAGTCGCCTCTAAAGTCGCCTCTAAAGTCGTCTCTAAAGTCGCCTCTAAAGTCGCCTCTAAAGTCGCCTCTAAAGTCGCCTCTAAAGTCGCCTCTAAAGTCACCTCTAAATCCTCTAAAGTCGCCTCTAAAGTCGCCCCTAAAGTCGCCTCTAAATCCTCTAAAGTCGCCTCTAAAGTCGCCTCTAAAGTCGCCTCTAAAGTCGCCTCTAAAGTCGCCTCTAAAGTCGCCCCTAAAGTCGCCTCTAAATCCTCTAAAGTCGCCTCTAAAGTCGCCTCTAAAGTCGCCTCTAAAGTCGCCTCTAAAGTCGCCTCTAAAGTCGCCTCTAAAGTCACCTCTAAAGTCGCCTCTAAAGTCGCCTCTAAAGTCGCCTCTAAAGTCGCCTCTAAAGTCGCCTCTAAAGTCGCCTCTAAAGTCGCCTCTAAAGTCGCCTCTAAAGTCGCCTCTAAAGTCGCCTCTAAAGTCGCCTCTAAAGTCGCCCCTTAAGTCGCCCCTAAAGTCGCCTCTAAAGTCGCCTCTAAAGTCGCCTCTAAAGTCGCCTCTAAAGTCACCTCTAAATCCTCTAAAGTCACCTCTAAAGTCGCCTCTAAAGTCGCCTCTAAAGTCGCCTCTAAAGTCGCCCCTAAAGTCGCCTCTAAAGTCGCCTCTAAAGTCACCTCTAAATCCTCTAAAGTCGCCCCTAAAGTCGCCTCTAAAGTCACCTCTAAAGTCGCCTCTAAAGTCGCCTCTAAAGTCGCCCCTAAAGTCGCCTCTAAAGTCGCCTCTAAAGTCGCCTCTAAAGTCGCCTCTAAAGTCGCCTCTAAAGTCACCTCTAAATCCTCTAAAGTCGCCTCTAAAGTCGCCCCTAAAGTCGCTTCTAAAGTCGCCTCTAAAGTCGTCTCTAAAGTCGCCTCTAAAGTCGCCTCTAAAGTCGCCTCTAAAGTCGCCTCTAAAGTCGCCTCTAAAGTCGCCTCTAAATCCTCTAAAGTCGCCCCTAAAGTCGCCTCTAAAGTCGCCTCTAAAGTCGCCTCTAAAGTCGCCTCTAAAGTCGCCTCTGAAGTCACCTCTAAAGTCGCCTCTAAAGTCGCCTCTAAAGTCGCCTCTAAAGTCGCCCCTAAAGTCGCCCCTAAAGTCGCCCCTAAAGTCGCCTCTAAAGTCGCCCCTAAAGTTGCCTCTAAAGTCGCCCCTAAAGTCGCCTCTAAAGTCGCCCCTAAAGTTGCCTCTAAAGTCGCCCCTAAAGTCACCTCTAAAGTCGCCTCTAAAGTCGCCCCTAAAGTCGCCCCTAAAGTCGCCCCTAAAGTCGCCTCTAAAGTCGCCCCTAAAGTTGCCTCTAAAGTCGCCTCTAAAGTCGCCTCTAAATCCTCTAAAGTCGCCTCTAAAGTCGCCTCTAAAGTCACCTCTAAAGTCACCTCTAAAGGCACCTCTAAAGGCACCTCTAAAGTCGCCTCTAAAGTCACCCCTAAAGTCGCCTCTAAAGTCGCCCCTAAAGTCGCCCCTAAAGTCGCCCCTAAAGTCGCCTCTAAAGTCGCCCCTAAAGTCACCTCTAAAGTCGCCTCTAAAGTCGCCCCTAAAGTCGCCCCTAAAGTCGCCCCTAAAGTCGCCTCTAAAGTCGCCCCTAAAGTTGCCTCTAAAGTCGCCTCTAAAGTCGCCTCTAAATCCTCTAAAGTCGCCTCTAAAGTCGCCTCTAAAGTCACCTCTAAAGTCACCTCTAAAGGCACCTCTAAAGGCACCTCTAAAGTCGCCTCTAAAGTCGCCTCTAAAGTCGCCTCTAAAGTCGCCTCTAAAGTCACCTCTGAAGTCACCCCTAAAGTCGCCTCTAAAGTCGCCCCTAAAGTCGCCTCTAAAGTCGCCTCTAAAGTCGCCCCTAAAGTCGCCTCTAAAGTCGCCTCTAAAGTCGCCTCTAAAGTCACCTCTAAAGTCGCCTCTAAATCCTCTAAAGTCGCCTCTAAAGTCACCTCTAAAGTCGCCTCTAAATCCTCTAAAGTCGCCTCTAAAGTCGCCTCTAAAGTCGCCTCTAAAGTCGCCTCTAAAGTCGCCTCTAAAGTCGCCCCTAAAGTCGCCTCTAAATCCTCTAAAGTCGCCTCTAAAGTCGCCTCTAAAGTCGCCTCTAAAGTCGCCTCTAAAGTCGCCTCTAAAGTCGCCCCTAAAGTCGCCTCTAAATCCTCTAAAGTCGCCCCTAAAGTCGCCTCTAAATCCTCTAAAGTCGCCTCTAAAGTCACCTCTAAAGTCGCCTCTAAAGTCGCCTCTAAAGTCGCCCCTAAAGTCGCCTCTAAAGTCACCTCTAAAGTCACCTCTAAATCCTCTAAAGTCGCCTCTAAAGTCACCTCTAAAGTCGCCTCTAAAGTCGCCTCTAAAGTCACCTCTAAAGTCGCCTCTGAAGTCGCCTCTAAAGTCGCCTCTAAAGTCACCTCTAAAGTCGCCTCTGAAGTCGCCTCTAAAGTCGCCTCTAAAGTCGCCTCTATAGTCACCTCTAAATCCTCTAAAGTCGCCTCTAAAGTCGCCTCTAAAGTCGCCTCTAAAGTCGCCCCTAAAGTCGCCTCTAAAGTCGCCTCTATAGTCACCTCTAAATCCTCTAAAGTCGCCCCTAAAGTCGCCTCTAAAGTCGCCTCTAAAGTCGCCCCTAAAGTCGCCTCTAAAGTCGCCTCTAAAGTCACCTCTAAAGTCACCCCTAAAGTCGCCTCTAAAGTCGCCTCTAAAGTCGCCTCTAAAGTCACCTCTAAAGTCGCCTCTAAAGTCGCCCCTAAAGTCGCCTCTAAAGTCGCCTCTAAAGTCGCCCCTAAAGTCGCCTCTAAAGTCGCCTCTAAATCCTCTAAAGTCGCCCCTAAAGTCGCCTCTAAAGTCGCCCCTAAAGTCGCCTCTAAAGTCGCCTCTAAAGTCGCCTCTGAAGTTGCCTCTGAAGTCGCCTATAAAGTCGCCTCTGAAGTCGCCTCTGAAGTCGCCTCTGAAGTCGCCTCTAAAGTCTCCTCTAAAGTCGCCTCTAAAGTCGCCTCTAAATCCTCTAAAGTCGCCTCTGAAGTCGCCTCTGAAGTCGCCTCTGAAGTCGCCTCTAAAGTCACCCCTAAAGTCGCCTCTAAAGTCGCCTCTAAAGTCGCCTCTAAAGTCGCCTCTAAAGTCGCCTCTAAAGTCGCCTCTAAAGTCGCCCCTAAAGTCGCCTCTAAAGTCGCCTCTAAATCCTCTAAAGTCGCCCCTAAAGTCGCCTCTAAAGTCGCCCCTAAAGTCGCCTCTAAAGTCGCCTCTAAAGTCGCCTCTAAATCCTCTAAAGTCGCCCCTAAAGTCGCCTCTAAAGTCGCCTCTAAAGTCGCCTCTAAAGTCGCCCCTAAAGTCGCCTCTAAAGTCGCCTCTAAAGTCACCTCTAAATCCTCTAAAGTCACCTCTAAATCCTCTAAAGTCGCCCCTAAAGTCGCCTCTAAAGTCGCCCCTAAAGTCGCCTCTAAAGTCGCCTCTAAAGTCGCCTCTAAAGTCGCCCCTAAAGTCGCCTCTAAAGTCGCCTCTAAAGTCACCTCTAAATCCTCTAAAGTCACCTCTAAATCCTCTAAAGTCGCCCCTTAAGTCGCCCCTAAAGTCGCCTCTAAAGTCGCCCCTAAAGTCGCCTCTAAAGTCACCTCTAAATCCTCTAAAGTCGCCTCTAAATCCTCTAAAGTCGCCCCTAAAGTCGCCTCTAAAGTCGCCTCTAAAGTCGCCTCTAAAGTCGCCCCTAAAGTCGCCTCTAAAGTCACCTCTAAAGTCGCCTCTAAAGTCGCCTCTAAAGTCGCCCCTAAAGTCGCCCCTAAAGTCGCCTCTAAAGTCACCTCTAAAGTCGCCCCTAAAGTCGCCTCTAAAGTCGCCCCTAAAGTCGCCTCTAAATTCGCCTCTAAAGTCACCTCTAAATCCTCTAAAGTCGCCTCTAAAGTCGCCTCTAAAGTCGCCTCTAAATCCTCTAAAGTCGCCTCTAAAGTCGCCCCTAAAGTCGCCCCTAAAGTCGCCTCTAAAGTCGCCTCTGAAGTCGCCTCTAAAGTCGCCTCTGAAGTCGCCTCTAAAGTCGCCCCTAAAGTCGCCTCTGAAGTCGCCTCTGAAGTCGCCTCTGAAGTCGCCTCTAAAGTCACCCCTAAAGTCGCCTCTAAAGTCGCCTCTAAAGTCGCCTCTAAAGTCGCCTCTAAAGTCGCCTCTAAAGTCGCCTCTGAAGTCGCCCCTAAAGTCGCCTCTAAAGTCGCCTCTAAAGTCGCCCCTAAAGTCGCCTCTAAAGTCGCCTCTAAAGTCGCCTCTGAAGTCGCCCCTAAAGTCGCCTCTAAAGTCGCCTCTAAAGTCGCCTCTAAAGTCGCCTCTAAAGTCGCCTCTGAAGTCGCCCCTAAAGTCGCCTCTAAAGTCGCCTCTGAAGTCGCCCCTAAAGTCGCCTCTAAAGTCGCCTCTAAAGTCGCCTCTGAAGTCGCCCCTAAAGTCGCCTCTAAAGTCGCCTCTGAAGTCGCCTCTAAAGTCGCCTCTGAAGTCGCCTCTGAAGTCGCCTCTGAAGTCGCCTCTAAAGTCGCCTCTGAAGTTGCCTCTGAAGTCGCCTCTAAAGTCGCCTCTAAATCCTCTAAAGTCGCCTCTAAAGTCACCTCTAAATCCTCTAAAGTCGCCTCTGAAGTCGCCTCTAAAGTCGCCTCTGAAGTCGCCTCTGAAGTCGCCTCTGAAGTTGCCTCTGAAGTCGCCTCTAAAGTCGCCTCTGAAGTCGCCTCTGAAGTCACCTCTAAAGTCGCCCCTAAAGTCGCCTCTAAAGTCGCCTCTAAAGTCGCCTCTAAAGTCGCCCCTAAAGTCGCCTCTAAAGTCGCCTCTAAAGTCGCCTCTAAAGTCGCCTCTAAAGTCGCCTCTGAAGTCGCCCCTAAAGTCGCCTCTAAAGTCGCCTCTAAAGTCGCCCCTAAAGTCGCCTCTAAAGTCGCCTCTAAAGTCGCCTCTGAAGTCGCCCCTAAAGTCGCCTCTAAAGTCGCCTCTAAAGTCGCCTCTAAAGTCGCCTCTAAAGTCGCCTCTGAAGTCGCCCCTAAAGTCGCCTCTAAAGTCGCCTCTGAAGTCGCCCCTAAAGTCGCCTCTAAAGTCGCCCCTAAAGTCGCCTCTAAAGTCGCCTCTGAAGTCGCCCCTAAAGTCGCCTCTAAAGTCACCTCTAAATCCTCTAAAGTCACCTCTAAATCCTCTAAAGTCGCCTCTGAAGTCGCCTCTAAAGTCACCGCTAAATCCTCTAAAGTCACCTCTAAAGTCGCCTCTAAAGTCGCCTCTAAAGTCACCTCTAAAGTCGCCTCTAAAGTCGCCTCTAAAGTCGCCTCTAAAGTCGCCTCTAAAGTCGCCCCTAAAGTCGCCTCTAAAGTCGCCTCTAAAGTCACCTCTAAAGTCGCCTCTAAAGTCGCCTCTAAAGTCACCTCTAAATCCTCTAAAGTCGCCTCTAAAGTCGCCCCTAAAGTCACATCTAAATCCTCTAAAGTCGCCCCTAAAGTCGCCTCTAAAGTCGCCTCTGAAGTCGCCTCTAAAGTCACCTCTAAAGTCGCCTCTAAAGTCGCCTCTAAAGTCGCCTCTAAAGTCGCCTCTAAATCCTCTAAAGTCGCCTCTAAAGTCACCTCTGAAGTCACCTCTGAAGTCGCCTCTAAAGTCACCTCTAAAGTCGCCTCTAAAGTCGCCTCTAAATCCTCTAAAGTCGCCTCTAAAGTCGCCTCTAAAGTCGCCTCTAAAGTCGCCTCTAAATCCTCTAAAGTCGCCTCTAAAGTCGCCTCTAAAGTCGCCTCTAAAGTCGCCTCTAAAGTCGCCTCTAAAGTCGCCTCTAAAGTCGCCTCTAAATCCTCTAAAGTCGCCTCTAAAGTCGCCTCTAAAGTCGCCTCTAAAGTCGCCTCTAAAGTCGCCTCTAAAGTCGCCTCTAAAGTCGCCTCTAAAGTTGCCTCTAAAGTCGCCTCTAAATCCTCTAAAGTCGCCTCTAAAGTCGCCTCTAAAGTCGCCTCTAAAGTCGCCTCTAAAGTCGCCCCTAAAGTCGCCTCTAAAGTCGCCTCTAAAGTTGCCTCTAAAGTCGCCTCTAAATCCTCTAAAGTCGCCTCTAAAGTCGCCTCTAAAGTCGCCTCTAAAGTCGCCTCTAAAGTCGCCTCTAAAGTCACCTCTGAAGTCGCCTCTAAAGTCGCCTCTAAAGTCGCCTCTAAAGTCACCTCTAAATCCTCTAAAGTCGCCTCTAAAGTCGCCCCTAAAGTCGCCCCTAAAGTCGCCCCTAAAGTCGCCTCTAAATCCTCTAAAGTCGCCTCTAAAGTCGCCTCTAAAGTCGCCTCTAAAGTCGCCCCTAAAGTCGCCTCTGAAGTCGCCTCTGAAGTCGCCTCTAAAGTCGCCCCTAAAGTCGCCTCTAAAGTCGCCTCTAAAGTCGCCTCTAAAGTCGCCTCTAAAGTCGCCTCTAAAGTCGCCTCTAAAGTCGCCTCTAAAGTCGCCTCTAAAGTCGCCCCTAAAGTCGCCTCTAAAGTCGCCTCTAAAGTCGCCTCTAAAGTCGCCTCTAAAGTCGCCTCTAAAGTCGCCTCTAAAGTCGCCTCTAAATCCTCTAAAGTCGCCTCTAAAGTCGCCTCTAAATCCTCTAAAGTCGTCTCTAAAGTCGCCTCTAAAGTCGCCTCTGAAGTCACCTCTAAAGTCGCCTCTGAAGTCACCTCTAAAGTCGTCTCTGAAGTCGCCTCTGAAGTCGCCTCTAAAGTCGCCTCTAAAGTCGCCTCTAAAGTCGCCTCTAAAGTCGCCTCTAAAGTCGCCTCTAAATCCTCTAAAGTCGCCCCTTAAGTCGCCCCTAAAGTCGCCTCTAAAGTCGCCTCTAAAGTCGCCCCTAAAGTCGCCTCTAAAGTCGCCTCTAAATCCTCTAAAGTCGCCTCTGAAGTCACCTCTAAAGTCACCTCTAAAGTCACCTCTAAATCCTCTAAAGTCGCCTCTGAAGTCACCCCTAAAGTCGCCTGTAAAGTCACCCCTAAAGTCGCCTCTAAATCCTCTAAAGTCGCCTCTAAATCCTCTAAAGTCGCCTCTAAAGTCGCCTCTAAAGTCGCCTCTAAAGTCGCCTTTAAATCCTCTAAAGTCGCCTCTAAAGTCGCCTCTAAAGTCACCCCTAAAGTCGCCTCTAAAGTCGCCTCTAAAGTCGCCTCTGAAGTCGCCTCTGAAGTCGCCTCTGAAGTCGCCTCTAAAGTCGCCTCTGAAGTCGCCTCTGAAGTCGCCTCTGAAGTCGCCTCTAAAGTCGCCTCTGAAGTCGCCTCTAAAGTCGCCTCTAAAGTCGCCCCTAAAGTCGCCTCTAAAGTCGCCTCTAAAGTCACCTCTAAATCCTCTAAAGTCGCCTCTAAAGTCACCTCTAAAGTCGCCTCTAAAGTCGCCCCTAAAGTCGCCTCTAAAGTCGCCTCTAAAGTCGCCTCTAAAGTCGCCTCTAATGTCGCCTCTAAAGTCACCTCTAAAGTCGCCCCTAAAGTCGCCTCTAAAGTCGCCTCTGAAGTCGCCTCTGAAGTCGCCTCTGAAGTCGCCTCTGAAGTCGCCTCTAAAGTCACCCCTAAAGTCGCCTCTAAAGTCGCCTCTAAAGTCGCCTCCAAAGTCGCCTCTAAAGTCGCCTCTAAAGTCGCCTCTAAAGTCGCCTCTAAAGTCGCCTCTAAAGTCGCCTCTGAAGTCGCCCCTAAAGTCTCCTCTAAAGTCGCCTCTAAAGTCGCCCCTAAAGTCGCCTCTAAAGTCGCCTCTAAAGTCGCCTCTGAAGTCGCCTCTAAAGTCGCCTCCAAAGTCGCCTCTAAAGTCGCCTCTAAAGTCGCCTCTAAAGTCGCCTCTAAAGTCGCCTCTAAAGTCGCCTCTGAAGTCGCCCCTAAAGTCGCCTCTAAAGTCGCCTCTGAAGTCGCCCCTAAAGTCGCCTCTAAAGTCGCCTCTAAAGTCGCCTCTAAAGTCGCCCCTAAAGTCGCCTCTAAAGTCGCCTCTAAAGTCGCCTCTAAAGTCACCTCTAAATCCTCTAAAGTCGCCTCTAAGGTCGCCCCTAAAGTCGCCTCTAAAGTCACCTCTAAATCCTCTAAAGTCGCCCCTAAAGTCGCCTCTAAAGTCACCTCTAAAGTCGCCTCTAAAGTTGCCCCTAAAGTCGCCTCTAAAGTCGCCTCTAAAGTCGCCTCTAAAGTCACCTCTGAAGTCGCCTCTAAAGTCACCTCTAAAGTCGCCTCTAAAGTCGCCTCTAAAGTCACCTCTAAAGTCGCCTCTAAATCCTCTAAAGTCGCCTCTAAAGTCGCCTCTAAAGTCGCCTCTAAAGTCGCCTCTAAAGTCGCCTCTAAAGTCGCCTCTAAATCCTCTAAAGTCGCCTCTAAAGTCGCCTCTAAAGTCGCCTCTAAAGTCGCCTCTAAAGTCGCCCCTAAAGTCGCCTCTAAAGTCGCCTCTAAAGTCGCCTCTGAAGTCGCCTCTGAAGTCGCCTCTAAAGTCGCCTCTAAAGTCGCCTCTAAAGTCGCCTCTAAATCCTCTAAAGTCGCCTCTAAAGTCGCCTCTAAAGTCGCCTCTAAAGTCGCCTCTAAATCCTCTAAAGTCGCCTCTAAAGTCGCCTCTAAAGTCGCCTCTAAAGTCGCCTCTAAAGTCGCCTCTAAAGTCGCCTCTAAAGTCGCCTCTAAAGTCGCCTCTAAAGTCGCCTCTAAATCCTCTAAAGTCGCCTCTAAAGTCGCCTCTAAAGTCGCCTCTAAAGTCGCCTCTAAAGTCGCCCCTAAAGTCGCCTCTAAAGTCGCCTCTAAAGTCGCCTCTGAAGTCGCCTCTGAAGTCGCCTCTAAAGTTGCCTCTAAAGTCGCCTCTAAAGTCGCCTCTAAAGTCGCCTCTAAAGTCGCCTCTAAAGTCACCTCTGAAGTCGCCTCTAAAGTCGCCTCTGAAGTCGCCTCTGAAGTCGCCTCTGAAGTCGCCTCTGAAGTCGCCTCTAAAGTCGCCCCTAAAGTCGCCTCTAAAGTCGCCTCTAAACTCGCCTCTAAAGTCACCTCTAAATCCTCTAAAGTCGCCCCTAAAGTCGCCCCTAAAGTCGCCCCTAAAGTCGCCTCTAAAGTCGCCTCTAAAGTCGCCTCTAAAGTCGCCTCTAAAGTCACCTCTAAATCCTCTAAAGTCGCCCCTAAAGTCGCCTCTAAAGTCGCCCCTAAAGTCGCCTCTAAAGTCGCCTCTAAAGTCGCCCCTAAAGTCGCCTCTAAAGTCGCCTCTAAAGTCGCCTCTAAAGTCGCCTCTAAAGTCGCCTCTAAATCCTCTAAAGTCGCCTCTAAAGTCGCCTCTAAAGTCGCCCCTAAAGTCGCCTCTAAAGTCGCCTCTAAAGTCGCCTCTAAAGTCGCCTCTAAAGTCGCCTCTAAAGTCGCCTCTAAAGTCGCCTCTAAAGTCGCCTCTAAAGTCGCCTCTAAAGTCGCCTCTAAATCCTCTAAAGTCGCCTCTAAAGTCGCCTTTAAATCCTCTAAAGTCGCCTCTAAAGTCGCCTCTAAATCCTCTAAAGTCGTCTCTAAAGTCGCCTCTAAAGTCGCCTCTGAAGTCACCTCTAAAGTCGCCTCTGAAGTCGCCTCTGAAGTCGCCTCTAAAGTCGCCTCTAAAGTCACCTCTAAGTCGCCTCTAAAGTCGCCTCTAAAGTCGCCTCTAAAGTCGCCTCTAAAGTCGCCTCTAAATCCTCTAAAGTCGCCTCTGAAGTCGCCTCTAAAGTCACCTCTAAATCCTCTAAAGTCACCTCTAAAGTCGCCTCTAAAGTCGCCTCTAAAGTCACCTCTAAAGTCGCCTCTAAAGTCGCCTCTAAAGTCGCCCCTAAAGTCGCCTCTAAAGTCGCCTCTAAAGTCGCCTCTAAAGTCGCCCCTAAAGTCGCCTCTAAAGTCGCCTCTAAAGTCGCCTCTAAAGTCGCCCCTAAAGTCGCCTCTAAAGTCGCCTCTAAAGTCACCTCTAAATCCTCTAAAGTCGCCTCTAAATCCTCTAAAGTCGCCCCTAAAGTCGCCTCTAAAGTCGCCTCTAAAGTCGCCTCTAAAGTCGCCCCTAAAGTCGCCTCTAAAGTCGCCTCTAAAGTTGCCTCTAAATCCTCTAAAGTCGCCCCTAAAGTCGCCTCTAAAGTCACCTCTAAAGTCGCCTCTAAAGTCGCCTCTAAAGTCGCCCCTAAAGTCGCCTCTAAAGTCACCTCTAAATCCTCTAAAGTCGCCTCTAAAGTCGCCTCTAAAGTCGCCTCTAAAGTCGCCTCTAAAGTCACCTCTAAATCCTCTAAAGTCACCTCTAAAGTCGCCTCTAAAGTCACCTCTAAAGTCGCCCCTAAAGTCGCCTCTAAAGTCACCTCTAAAGTCGCCTCTAAAGTCACCTCTAAATCCTCTAAAGTCACCTCTAAATCCTCTAAAGTCGCCCCAAAAGTCGCCTCTAAAGTCACCTCTAAAGTCGCCTCTAAAGTCGCCTCTAAAGTCGCCTCTAAAGTCACCTCTAAATCCTCTAAAGTCGCCTCTAAATCCTCTAAAGTCACCTCTAAAGTCGCCTCTAAAGTCACCTCTAAATCCTCTAAAGTCGCCTCTAAAGTCGCCTCTAAAGTCGCCCCTAAAGTCGCCTCTAAAGTCACCTCTAAAGTCGCCTCTAAAGTCGCCCCTAAAGTCGCCCCTAAAGTCGCCTCTAAAGTCGCCTCTAAAGTCACCTCTGAAGTCGCCTCTAAAGTCACCTCTAAAGTCGCCTCTAAAGTCGCCTCTAAAGTCACCTCTAAAGTCACCTCTGAAGTCGCCCCTAAAGTCTCCTCTAAAGTCGCCTCTAAAGTCGCCCCTAAAGTCGCCTCTAAAGTCGCCTCTAAAGTCGCCTCTGAAGTCGCCTCTAAAGTCGCCTCCAAAGTCGCCTCTAAAGTCGCCTCTAAAGTCGCCTCTAAAGTCGCCTCTAAAGTCGCCTCTAAAGTCGCCTCTGAAGTCGCCCCTAAAGTCGCCTCTAAAGTCGCCTCTGAAGTCGCCCCTAAAGTCGCCTCTAAAGTCGCCTCTAAAGTCGCCTCTAAAGTCGCCTCTGAAGTCGCCCCTAAAGTCGCCCCTAAAGTCGCCCCTAAAGTCGCCTCTAAAGTCGCCTTTAAATCCTCTAAAGTCGCCTCTAAAGTCGCCTCTAAAGTCACCTCTAAGTCGCCTCTAAAGTCGCCTCTAAAGTCGCCTCTAAAGTCGCCTCTAAAGTCGCCTCTAAATCCTCTAAAGTCGCCTCTGAAGTCGCCTCTAAAGTCACCTCTAAATCCTCTAAAGTCACCTCTAAAGTCGCCTCTAAAGTCGCCTCTAAAGTCGCCTCTAAAGTCGCCCCTAAAGTCGCCTCTAAAGTCGCCTCTAAAGTCGCCTCTAAAGTCGCCCCTAAAGTCGCCTCTAAAGTCGCCTCTAAAGTCGCCTCTAAAGTCGCCTCTAAAGTCACCTCTAAAGTCGCCTCTAAAGTCGCCTCTAAAGTCGCCCCTAAAGTCGCCTCTAAAGTCGCCTCTAAAGTCGCCTCTAAAGTCGCCCCTAAAGTCGCCTCTAAAGTCGCCTCTAAAGTCGCCTCTAAAGTCGCCTCTAAAGTCGCCCCTAAAGTCGCCTCTAAAGTCACCTCTAAATCCTCTAAAGCCGCCTCTAAAGTCGCCTCTAAAGTCGCCTCTAAAGTCGCCTCTAAAGTCACCTCTAAATCCTCTAAAGTCACCTCTAAAGTCGCCTCTAAAGTCGCCTCTAAAGTCGCCTCTAAAGTCGCCTCTAAAGTCACCTCTAAAGTCGCCCCTAAAGTCGCCTCTAAAGTCACCTCTAAAGTCGCCTCTAAAGTCACCTCTAAATCCTCTAAAGTCACCTCTAAATCCTCTAAAGTCGCCCCAAAAGTCGCCTCTAAAGTCACCTCTAAAGTCGCCTCTAAAGTCGCCTCTAAAGTCGCCTCTAAAGTCACCTCTAAATCCTCTAAAGTCGCCTCTAAATCCTCTAAAGTCACCTCTAAAGTCGCCTCTAAAGTCACCTCTAAATCCTCTAAAGTCGCCTCTAAAGTCACCTCTAAAGTCGCCCCTAAAGTCGCCTCTAAAGTCACCTCTAAAGTCGCCTCTAAAGTCGCCCCTAAAGTCGCCCCTAAAGTCGCCTCTAAAGTCGCCTCTAAAGTCACCTCTGAAGTCGCCTCTAAAGTCACCTCTAAAGTCGCCTCTAAAGTCGCCTCTAAAGTCACCTCTAAAGTCACCTCTGAAGTCGCCCCTAAAGTCTCCTCTAAAGTCGCCTCTAAAGTCGCCCCTAAAGTCGCCTCTAAAGTCGCCTCTAAAGTCGCCTCTGAAGTCGCCTCTAAAGTCGCCTCCAAAGTCGCCTCTAAAGTCGCCTCTAAAGTCGCCTCTAAAGTCGCCTCTAAAGTCGCCTCTAAAGTCGCCTCTGAAGTCGCCCCTAAAGTCGCCTCTAAAGTCGCCTCTGAAGTCGCCCCTAAAGTCGCCTCTAAAGTCGCCTCTAAAGTCGCCTCTAAAGTCGCCTCTGAAGTCGCCCCTAAAGTCGCCCCTAAAGTCGCCCCTAAAGTCGCCTCTAAAGTCGCCTTTAAATCCTCTAAAGTCGCCTCTAAAGTCGCCTCTAAAGTCGCCTCTGAAGTCACCTCTAAAGTCGCCTCTGAAGTCGCCTCTGAAGTCGCCTCTAAAGTCGCCTCTAAAGTCACCTCTAAGTCGCCTCTAAAGTCGCCTCTAAAGTCGCCTCTAAAGTCGCCTCTAAAGTCGCCTCTAAATCCTCTAAAGTCGCCTCTGAAGTCGCCTCTAAAGTCGCCTCTAAAGTCACCTCTAAAGTCGCCTCTAAAGTCGCCTCTAAAGTCGCCCCTAAAGTCGCCTCTAAAGTCGCCTCTAAAGTCGCCTCTAAAGTCGCCTCTAAAGTCGCCTCTAAAGTCGCCCCTAAAGTCGCCTCTAAAGTCACCTCTAAATCCTCTAAAGTCGCCTCTAAAGTCGCCTCTAAAGTCGCCTCTAAAGTCGCCTCTAAAGTCGCCTCTAAAGTCACCTCTAAATCCTCTAAAGTCACCTCTAAAGTCGCCTCTAAAGTCGCCCCTAAAGTCGCCTCTAAAGTCGCCTCTAAAGTCGCCTCTAAAGTCGCCCCTAAAGTCGCCTCTAAAGTCGCCTCTAAAGTCACCTCTAAATCCTCTAAAGTCGCCTCTAAATCCTCTAAAGTCGCCCCTAAAGTCGCCTCTAAAGTCGCCTCTAAAGTCGCCTCTAAAGTCGCCCCTAAAGTCGCCTCTAAAGTCGCCTCTAAAGTTGCCTCTAAATCCTCTAAAGTCGCCCCTAAAGTCGCCTCTAAAGTCACCTCTAAAGTCGCCTCTAAAGTCGCCTCTAAAGTCGCCCCTAAAGTCGCCTCTAAAGTCACCTCTAAATCCTCTAAAGTCGCCTCTAAAGTCGCCTCTAAAGTCGCCTCTAAAGTCGCCTCTAAAGTCACCTCTAAATCCTCTAAAGTCACCTCTAAAGTCGCCTCTAAAGTCGCCTCTAAAGTCGCCTCTAAAGTCGCCTCTAAAGTCACCTCTAAAGTCGCCCCTAAAGTCGCCTCTAAAGTCACCTCTAAAGTCGCCTCTAAAGTCACCTCTAAATCCTCTAAAGTCACCTCTAAATCCTCTAAAGTCGCCCCAAAAGTCGCCTCTAAAGTCACCTCTAAAGTCGCCTCTAAAGTCGCCTCTAAAGTCGCCTCTAAAGTCACCTCTAAATCCTCTAAAGTCGCCTCTAAATCCTCTAAAGTCACCTCTAAAGTAGCCTCTAAAGTCACCTCTAAATCCTCTAAAGTCGCCTCTAAAGTCACCTCTAAAGTCGCCCCTAAAGTCGCCTCTAAAGTCACCTCTAAAGTCGCCTCTAAAGTCGCCCCTAAAGTCGCCTCTAAAGTCGCCTCTAAAGTCGCCTCTAAAGTCACCTCTGAAGTCGCCTCTAAAGTCACCTCTAAAGTCGCCTCTAAAGTCGCCTCTAAAGTCACCTCTAAAGTCGCCTCTAAAGTTGCCTCTAAATCCTCTAAAGTCGCCTCTAAATCCTCTAAAGTCGCCTCTAAAGTCACCTCTGAAGTCACCTCTGAAGTCGCCTCTAAAGTCGCCTCTAAAGTCGCCTCTAAATCCTCTAAAGTCGCCTCTAAAGTCGCCTCTAAAGTCGCCTCTAAAGTCGCCTCTAAATCCTCTAAAGTCGCCTCTAAAGTCGCCTCTAAAGTCGCCTCTAAAGTCGCCTCTGAAGTCGCCTCTGAAGTCGCCTCTGAAGTCGCCTCTAAAGTCACCCCTAAAGTCGCCTCTAAAGTCGCCTCTAAAGTCGCCTCCAAAGTCGCCTCTAAAGTCGCCTCTAAAGTCGCCTCTAAAGTCGCCTCTAAAGTCGCCTCTAAAGTCGCCTCTAAAGTCGCCTCTAAAGTCGCCTCTAAAGTCGCCTCTAAAGTCGCCTCTAAAGTCGCCTCTAAAGTCGCCTCCAAAGTCGCCTCTAAAGTCGCCTCTAAAGTCGCCTCTAAAGTCGCCTCTAAAGTCTCCTCTAAAGTCGCCTCTAAAGTCGCCCCTAAAGTCGCCTCTAAAGTCGCCTCTAAAGTCCCCTCTGAAGTCGCCTCTAAAGTCGCCTCCAAAGTCGCCTCTAAAGTCGCCTCTAAAGTCGCCTCTAAAGTCGCCTCTAAAGTCGCCTCTAAAGTCGCCTCTGAAGTCGCCCCTAAAGTCGCCTCTAAAGTCGCCTCTGAAGTCGCCCCTAAAGTCGCCTCTAAAGTCGCCTCTAAAGTCGCCTCTAAAGTCGCCTCTGAAGTCGCCCCTAAAGTCGCCCCTAAAGTCGCCTCTAAAGTCACCTCTAAATCCTCTAAAGTCGCCTCTAAAGTCGCCTCTAAAGTCGCCTCTAAAGTCGCCTCTAAAGTCGCCTCTGAAGTCGCCCCTAAAGTCGCCCCTAAAGTCGCCTCTAAAGTCACCTCTAAATCCTCTAAAGTCGCCTCTAAAGTCGCCTCTAAAGTCGCCTCTAAAGTCGCCTCTAAAGTCGCCTCTAAAGTCGCCCCTAAAGTCGCCTCTAAAGTCGCCTCTAAAGTCGCCTCTAAAGTCGCCTCTAAAGTCACCTCTAAAGTCGCCTCTAAAGTCGCCTCTAAAGTCGCCTCTAAAGTCACCTCTAAATCCTCTAAAGTCGCCTCTAAATCCTCTAAAGTCACCTCTAAAGTAGCCTCTAAAGTCACCTCTAAATCCTCTAAAGTCGCCTCTAAAGTCACCTCTAAAGTCGCCCCTAAAGTCGCCTCTAAAGTCACCTCTAAAGTCGCCTCTAAAGTCGCCCCTAAAGTCGCCTCTAAAGTCGCCTCTAAAGTCGCCTCTAAAGTCACCTCTGAAGTCGCCTCTAAAGTCACCTCTAAAGTCGCCTCTAAAGTCGCCTCTAAAGTCACCTCTAAAGTCGCCTCTAAAGTTGCCTCTAAATCCTCTAAAGTCGCCTCTAAATCCTCTAAAGTCGCCTCTAAAGTCACCTCTGAAGTCACCTCTGAAGTCGCCTCTAAAGTCGCCTCTAAAGTCGCCTCTAAATCCTCTAAAGTCGCCTCTAAAGTCGCCTCTAAAGTCGCCTCTAAAGTCGCCTCTAAATCCTCTAAAGTCGCCTCTAAAGTCGCCTCTAAAGTCGCCTCTAAAGTCGCCTCTGAAGTCGCCTCTGAAGTCGCCTCTGAAGTCGCCTCTAAAGTCACCCCTAAAGTCGCCTCTAAAGTCGCCTCTAAAGTCGCCTCCAAAGTCGCCTCTAAAGTCGCCTCTAAAGTCGCCTCTAAAGTCGCCTCTAAAGTCGCCTCTAAAGTCGCCTCTAAAGTCGCCTCTAAAGTCGCCTCTAAAGTCGCCTCTAAAGTCGCCTCTAAAGTCGCCTCTAAAGTCGCCTCCAAAGTCGCCTCTAAAGTCGCCTCTAAAGTCGCCTCTAAAGTCGCCTCTAAAGTCTCCTCTAAAGTCGCCTCTAAAGTCGCCCCTAAAGTCGCCTCTAAAGTCGCCTCTAAAGTCCCCTCTGAAGTCGCCTCTAAAGTCGCCTCCAAAGTCGCCTCTAAAGTCGCCTCTAAAGTCGCCTCTAAAGTCGCCTCTAAAGTCGCCTCTAAAGTCGCCTCTGAAGTCGCCCCTAAAGTCGCCTCTAAAGTCGCCTCTGAAGTCGCCCCTAAAGTCGCCTCTAAAGTCGCCTCTAAAGTCGCCTCTAAAGTCGCCTCTGAAGTCGCCCCTAAAGTCGCCCCTAAAGTCGCCTCTAAAGTCACCTCTAAATCCTCTAAAGTCGCCTCTAAAGTCGCCTCTAAAGTCGCCTCTAAAGTCGCCTCTAAAGTCGCCTCTAAAGTCGCCCCTAAAGTCGCCTCTAAAGTCGCCTCTAAAGTCGCCTCTAAAGTCACCTCTAAATCCCCTAAAGTCGCCTCTAAAGTCACCTCTAAATCCTCTAAAGTCGCCCCTAAAGTCGCCTCTAAAGTCACCTCTAAAGTCGCCTCTAAAGTTGCCCCTAAAGTCGCCTCTAAAGTCGCCTCTAAAGTCGCCTCTAAAGTCACCTCTGAAGTCGCCTCTAAAGTCACCTCTAAAGTCGCCTCTAAAGTCGCCTCTAAAGTCGCCTCTAAAGTCGCCTCTAAAGTCGCCTCTAAATCCTCTAAAGTCGCCTCTAAAGTCGCCTCTAAAGTCGCCTCTAAAGTCGCCTCTAAATCCTCTAAAGTCGCCTCTAAAGTCGCCTCTAAAGTCGCCTCTAAAGTCGCCTCTAAAGTCGCCTCTAAAGTCGCCTCTAAAGTCGCCTCTAAAGTCGCCTCTAAATCCTCTAAAGTCGCCTCTAAAGTCGCCTCTAAAGTCGCCTCTAAAGTCGCCTCTAAAGTCGCCTCTGAAGTCGCCTCTGAAGTCGCCTCTAAAGTTGCCTCTAAAGTCGCCTCTAAATCCTCTAAAGTCGCCTCTAAAGTCGCCTCTAAAGTCACCTCTGAAGTCGCCTCTAAAGTCGCCTCTGAAGTCGCCTCTGAAGTCGCCTCTGAAGTCGCCTCTGAAGTCGCCTCTAAAGTCGCCCCTAAAGTCGCCTCTAAAGTCGCCTCTAAAGTCGCCTCTAAAGTCGCCTCTAAAGTCGCCTCTAAATCCTCTAAAGTCGCCTCTAAAATCGCCTCTAAAGTCGCCTCTAAAGTCGCCTCTAAAGTCGCCTCTAAATCCTCTAAAGTCGCCTCTAAAGTCGCCTCTAAAGTCGCCTCTAAAGTCGCCTCTAAAGTCGCCCCTAAAGTCGCCTCTAAAGTCGCCTCTAAAGTCGCCTCTGAAGTCGCCTCTGAAGTCGCCTCTAAAGTTGCCTCTAAAGTCGCCTCTAAATCCTCTAAAGTCGCCTCTAAAGTCGCCTCTAAAGTCACCTCTGAAGTCGCCTCTAAAGTCGCCTCTGAAGTCGCCTCTGAAGTCGCCTCTGAAGTCGCCTCTGAAGTCGCCTCTAAAGTCGCCCCTAAAGTCGCCTCTAAAGTCGCCTCTAAACTCGCCTCTAAAGTCACCTCTAAATCCTCTAAAGTCGCCCCTAAAGTCGCCCCTAAAGTCGCCCCTAAAGTCGCCTCTAAAGTCGCCTCTAAAGTCGCCTCTAAAGTCGCCTCTAAAGTCACCTCTAAATCCTCTAAAGTCGCCCCTAAAGTCGCCTCTAAAGTCGCCCCTAAAGTCGCCTCTAAAGTCGCCTCTAAAGTCGCCCCTAAAGTCGCCTCTAAAGTCGCCTCTAAAGTCGCCTCTAAAGTCGCCTCTAAAGTCGCCTCTAAAGTCGCCTCTAAAGTCGCCTCTAAAGTCGCCTCTAAATCCTCTAAAGTCGCCTCTAAAGTCGCCTTTAAATCCTCTAAAGTCGCCTCTAAAGTCGCCTCTAAATCCTCTAAAGTCGTCTCTAAAGTCGCCTCTAAAGTCGCCTCTGAAGTCACCTCTAAAGTCGCCTCTGAAGTCGCCTCTGAAGTCGCCTCTAAAGTCGCCTCTAAAGTCACCTCTAAGTCGCCTCTAAAGTCGCCTCTAAAGTCGCCTCTAAAGTCGCCTCTAAAGTCGCCTCTAAATCCTCTAAAGTCGCCTCTGAAGTCGCCTCTAAAGTCACCTCTAAATCCTCTAAAGTCACCTCTAAAGTCGCCTCTAAAGTCGCCTCTAAAGTCACCTCTAAAGTCGCCTCTAAAGTCGCCTCTAAAGTCGCCCCTAAAGTCGCCTCTAAAGTCGCCTCTAAAGTCGCCTCTAAAGTCGCCCCTAAAGTCGCCTCTAAAGTCGCCTCTAAAGTCGCCTCTAAAGTCGCCCCTAAAGTCGCCTCTAAAGTCGCCTCTAAAGTCACCTCTAAATCCTCTAAAGTCGCCTCTAAATCCTCTAAAGTCGCCCCTAAAGTCGCCTCTAAAGTCGCCTCTAAAGTCGCCTCTAAAGTCGCCCCTAAAGTCGCCTCTAAAGTCACCTCTAAAGTCGCCTCTAAAGTCGCCTCTAAAGTCGCCCCTAAAGTCGCCCCTAAAGTCGCCTCTAAAGTCACCTCTAAAGTCGCCCCTAAAGTCGCCTCTAAAGTCGCCCCTAAAGTCGCCTCTAAATTCGCCTCTAAAGTCACCTCTAAATCCTCTAAAGTCGCCTCTAAAGTCGCCTCTAAAGTCGCCTCTAAATCCTCTAAAGTCGCCTCTAAAGTCGCCCCTAAAGTCGCCCCTAAAGTCGCCTCTAAAGTCGCCTCTGAAGTCGCCTCTAAAGTCGCCTCTGAAGTCGCCTCTAAAGTCGCCTCTAAAGTCGCCTCTAAAGTTGCCTCTAAATCCTCTAAAGTCGCCCCTAAAGTCGCCTCTAAAGTCACCTCTAAAGTCGCCTCTAAAGTCGCCTCTAAAGTCGCCCCTAAAGTCGCCTCTAAAGTCACCTCTAAATCCTCTAAAGTCGCCTCTAAAGTCGCCTCTAAAGTCGCCTCTAAAGTCGCCTCTAAAGTCACCTCTAAATCCTCTAAAGTCACCTCTAAAGTCGCCTCTAAAGTCGCCTCTAAAGTCGCCTCTAAAGTCGCCTCTAAAGTCACCTCTAAAGTCGCCCCTAAAGTCGCCTCTAAAGTCACCTCTAAAGTCGCCTCTAAAGTCACCTCTAAATCCTCTAAAGTCACCTCTAAATCCTCTAAAGTCGCCCCAAAAGTCGCCTCTAAAGTCACCTCTAAAGTCGCCTCTAAAGTCGCCTCTAAAGTCGCCTCTAAAGTCACCTCTAAATCCTCTAAAGTCGCCTCTAAATCCTCTAAAGTCACCTCTAAAGTAGCCTCTAAAGTCACCTCTAAATCCTCTAAAGTCGCCTCTAAAGTCGCCTCTAAAGTCGCCCCTAAAGTCGCCTCTAAAGTCACCTCTAAAGTCGCCTCTAAAGTCGCCCCTAAAGTCGCCTCTAAAGTCGCCTCTAAAGTCGCCTCTAAAGTCACCTCTGAAGTCGCCTCTAAAGTCACCTCTAAAGTCGCCTCTAAAGTCGCCTCTAAAGTCACCTCTAAAGTCGCCTCTAAAGTTGCCTCTAAATCCTCTAAAGTCGCCTCTAAAGTCGCCTCTAAAGTCGCCTCTAAAGTCGCCTCTAAATCCTCTAAAGTCGCCTCTAAAGTCGCCTCTAAATCCTCTGAAGTCGCCTCTAAAGTCGCCTCTAAAGTCGCCTCTAAATCCTCTAAAGTCGCCTCTAAAGTCGCCTCTAAAGTCGCCTCTAAAGTCGCCTCTAAAGTCGCCCCTAAAGTCGCCTCTAAAGTCGCCTCTAAAGTCGCCTCTAAAGTCGCCTCTAAATCCTCTAAAGTCGCCTCTAAAGTCACCTCTGAAGTCGCCTCTAAAGTCGCCTCTAAAGTCGCCTCTAAATCCTCTAAAGTCGCCTCTAAAGTCGCCTCTAAAGTCGCCTCTAAAGTCGCCTCTAAATCCTCTAAAGTCGCCTCTAAAGTCGCCTCTAAATCCTCTGAAGTCGCCTCTAAAGTCGCCTCTAAAGTCGCCTCTAAATCCTCTAAAGTCGCCTCTAAAGTCGCCTCTAAAGTCGCCTCTAAAGTCGCCTCTAAAGTCGCCCCTAAAGTCGCCTCTAAAGTCGCCTCTAAAGTCGCCCCTAAAGTCGCCCCTAAAGTCACCTCTAAAGTCGCCTCTAAAGTCGCCTCTAAAGTCGCCTCTAAATCCTCTGAAGTCGCCTCTAAAGTCACCTCTAAAGTCGCCTCTAAAGTCACCTCTAACGTCGCCTCTAAAGTCGCCTCTAAAGTCGCCTCTAAAGTCGCCTCTAAAGTCGCCTCTAAATCCTCTAAAGTCGCCTCTAAAGTCGCCTCTAAAGTCGCCCCTAAAGTCGCCTCTAAAGTCGCCCCTAAAGTCGCCTCTAAAGTCGCCTCTAAAGTCGCCTCTAAAGTCGCCTCTAAATCCTCTAAAGTCGCCTCTAAAGTCGCCCCTAAAGTCGCCTCTAAAGTCGCCCCTAAAGTCGCCTCTGAAGTCGCCTCTGAAGTCGCCTCTAAAGTCGCCCCTAAAGTCGCCTCTAAAGTCGCCTCTAAACTCGCCTCTAAAGTCACCTCTAAAGTCGCCCCTAAAGTCGCCCCTAAAGTCGCCCCTAAAGTCGCCTCTAAAGTCGCCTCTAAAGTCGCCCCTAAAGTCGCCCCTAAAGTCGCCTCTAAAGTCGCCTCTAAAGTCGCCTCTAAAGTCGCCTCTAAAGTCACCTCTAAATCCTCTAAAGTCGCCTCTAAATCCTCTAAAGTCGCCCCTAAAGTCGCCTCTAAAGTCGCCTCTAAAGTCGCCTCTAAAGTCGCCCCTAAAGTCGCCTCTAAAGTCGCCTCTAAAGTTGCCTCTAAATCCTCTAAAGTCGCCCCTAAAGTCGCCTCTAAAGTCACCTCTAAAGTCGCCTCTAAAGTCGCCTCTAAAGTCGCCCCTAAAGTCGCCTCTAAAGTCACCTCTAAATCCTCTAAAGTTGCCTCTAAAGTCGCCTCTAAAGTCGCCTCTAAAGTCACCTCTAAATCCTCTAAAGTCCCCCCTAAAGTCGCCTCTAAAGACACCTCTAATGTCGCCTCTAAAGTCGCCTCTAAAGTCGCCTCTAAAGTCGCCTCTAAAGTCACCTCTAAATCCTCTAAAGTCACCTCTAAAGTCGCCTCTAAAGTCGCCTCTAAAGTCGCCTCTAAAGTCGCCTCTAAATCCTCTAAAGTCGCCCCTAAAGTCGCCTCTAAAGTCACCTCTAAAGTCGCCTCTAAAGTCGCCTCTAAAGTCGCCCCTAAAGTCGCCTCTAAAGTCACCTCTAAATCCTCTAAAGTCGCCTCTAAATCCTCTAAAGTCACCTCTAAAGTCGCCTCTAAAGTCACCTCTAAATCCTCTAAAGTCGCCTCTAAAGTCGCCTCTAAAGTCGCCTCTAAAGTCGCCTCTAAATCCTCTAAAGTCGCCCCTTAAGTCGCCCCTAAAGTCGCCTCTAAAGTCGCCTCTAAAGTTGCCCCTAAAGTCGCCCCTAAAGTTGCCTCTAAAGTCGCCTCTAAAGTCGCCTCTAAAGTCGCCTCTAAAGTCGCCTCTAAAGTCACCTCTGAAGTCACCTCTAAAGGCACCTCTAAAGGCACCTCTAAAGTCGCCTCTAAAGTCACCCCTAAAGTCGCCTCTAAATCCTCTAAAGTCGCCTCTAAATCCTCTAAAGTCGCCTCTAAAGTCGCCTCTAAAGTCGCCTCTAAAGTCGCCTTTAAATCCTCTAAAGTCACCTCTAAAGTCGCCTCTAAAGTCGCCTCTAAAGTCGCCTCTAAAGTCGCCTCTAAAGTCGCCTCTAAAGTCGCCTCTAAAGTCGCCTCTAAAGCCGCCCCTAAAGTCGCCTCTAAAGTCGCCTCTAAAGTCGCCTCTAAAGTCGCCCCTAAAGTCGCCTCTAAAGTCGCCTCTAAAGTCGCCTCTAAAGTCGCCCCTAAAGTCGCCTCTAAAGTCGCCTCTAAAGTCACCTCTAAATCCTCTAAAGTCGCCTCTAAATCCTCTAAAGTCGCCCCTAAAGTCGCCTCTAAAGTCGCCTCTAAAGTCGCCTCTAAAGTCGCCCCTAAAGTCGCCTCTAAAGTCGCCTCTAAAGTTGCCTCTAAATCCTCTAAAGTCGCCCCTAAAGTCGCCTCTAAAGTCACCTCTAAAGTCGCCTCTAAAGTCGCCTCTAAAGTCGCCCCTAAAGTCACCTCTAAATCCTCTAAAGTCGCCTCTAAAGTCGCCCCTAAAGTCACCTCTAAATCCTCTAAAGTCGCCTCTAAAGTTGCCTCTAAATCCTCTAAAGTCGCCTCTAAAGTCGCCTCTAAAGACACCTCTAAAGTCGCCTCTAAAGTCGCCTCTAAAGTCGCCCCTAAAGTCGCCTCTAAAGTCACCTCTAAATCCTCTAAAGTCGCCCCTAAAGTCGCCTCTAAAGACACCTCTAAAGTCGCCTCTAAAGTCGCCTCTAAAGTCGCCTCTAAAGTCGCCTCTAAAGTCACCTCTAAATCCTCTAAAGTCACCTCTAAAGTCGCCTCTAAAGTCGCCTCTAAAGTCGCCTCTAAAGTCGCCTCTAAAGTCGCCTCTAAATCCTCTAAAGTCGCCTCTAAAGTCGCCCCTAAAGTCGCCCCTAAAGTCGCCTCTAAAGTCGCCTCTGAAGTCGCCTCTAAAGTCGCCTCTGAAGTCGCCTCTAAAGTCGCCTCTAAAGTTGCCTCTAAATCCTCTAAAGTCGCCCCTAAAGTCGCCTCTAAAGTTGCCTCTAAATCCTCTAAAGTCGCCCCTAAAGTCGCCTCTAAAGTCACCTCTAAAGTCGCCTCTAAAGTCGCCTCTAAAGTCGCCCCTAAAGTCGCCTCTAAAGTCACCTCTAAATCCTCTAAAGTCGCCTCTAAAGTCGCCTCTAAAGTCGCCTCTAAAGTCGCCTCTAAAGTCACCTCTAAATCCTCTAAAGTCACCTCTAAAGTCGCCTCTAAAGTCGCCTCTAAAGTCGCCTCTAAAGTCGCCTCTAAAGTCACCTCTAAAGTCGCCCCTAAAGTCGCCTCTAAAGTCACCTCTAAAGTCGCCTCTAAAGTCGCCTCTAAAGTCACCTCTAAAGTCACCTCTAAAGTCGCCTCTAAAGTCACCTCTAAAGTCACCTCTAAAGTCGCCTCTAAAGTCGCCTCTAAAGTCACCTCTAAATCCTCTAAAGTCACCTCTAAATCCTCTAAAGTCGCCCCAAAAGTCGCCTCTAAAGTCGCCTCTAAAGTCACCTCTAAATCCTCTAAAGTCACCTCTAAATCCTCTAAAGTCGCCCCAAAAGTCGCCTCTAAAGTCACCTCTAAAGTCGCCTCTAAAGTCGCCTCTAAAGTCGCCTCTAAAGTCACCTCTAAATCCTCTAAAGTCGCCTCTAAATCCTCTAAAGTCACCTCTAAAGTAGCCTCTAAAGTCACCTCTAAATCCTCTAAAGTCGCCTCTAAAGTCGCCTCTAAAGTCGCCCCTAAAGTCGCCTCTAAAGTCACCTCTAAAGTCGCCTCTAAAGTCGCCCCTAAAGTCGCCTCTAAAGTCGCCTCTAAAGTCGCCTCTAAAGTCACCTCTGAAGTCGCCTCTAAAGTCACCTCTAAAGTCGCCTCTAAAGTCGCCTCTAAAGTCACCTCTAAAGTCGCCTCTAAAGTTGCCTCTAAATCCTCTAAAGTCGCCTCTAAATCCTCTAAAGTCGCCTCTAAAGTCACCTCTGAAGTCACCTCTGAAGTCGCCTCTAAAGTCGCCTCTAAAGTCGCCTCTAAATCCTCTAAAGTCGCCTCTAAAGTCGCCTCTAAAGTCGCCTCTAAAGTCGCCTCTAAATCCTCTAAAGTCGCCTCTAAAGTCGCCTCTAAATCCTCTGAAGTCGCCTCTAAAGTCGCCTCTAAAGTCGCCTCTAAATCCTCTAAAGTCGCCTCTAAAGTCGCCCCTAAAGTCGCCTCTAAAGTCGCCTCTAAAGTCGCCTCTAAAGTCGCCCCTAAAGTCGCCTCTAAAGTCGCCTCTAAAGTCGCCCCTAAAGTCGCCCCTAAAGTCACCTCTAAAGTCGCCTCTAAAGTCGCCTCTAAAGTCGCCTCTAAATCCTCTGAAGTCGCCTCTAAAGTCACCTCTAAAGTCGCCTCTAAAGTCACCTCTAACGTCGCCTCTAAAGTCGCCTCTAAAGTCGCCTCTAAAGTCGCCTCTAAATCCTCTAAAGTCGCCTCTAAAGTCGCCTCTAAAGTCGCCCCTAAAGTCGCCTCTAAAGTCGCCCCTAAAGTCGCCTCTAAAGTCGCCTCTAAAGTCGCCTCTAAAGTCGCCTCTAAATCCTCTAAAGTCGCCTCTAAAGTCGCCCCTAAAGTCGCCTCTAAAGTCGCCCCTAAAGTCGCCTCTGAAGTCGCCTCTGAAGTCGCCTCTAAAGTCGCCCCTAAAGTCGCCTCTAAAGTCGCCTCTAAACTCGCCTCTAAAGTCACCTCTAAAGTCGCCCCTAAAGTCGCCCCTAAAGTCGCCCCTAAAGTCGCCTCTAAAGTCGCCTCTAAAGTCGCCCCTAAAGTCGCCCCTAAAGTCGCCTCTAAAGTCGCCTCTAAAGTCGCCTCTAAAGTCGCCTCTAAAGTCGCCTCTAAAGTCACCTCTAAATCCTCTAAAGTCGCCTCTAAATCCTCTAAAGTCGCCCCTAAAGTCGCCTCTAAAGTCGCCTCTAAAGTCGCCTCTAAAGTTGCCTCTAAATCCTCTAAAGTCGCCCCTAAAGTCGCCTCTAAAGTCACCTCTAAAGTCGCCTCTAAAGTCGCCTCTAAAGTCGCCCCTAAAGTCGCCTCTAAAGTCACCTCTAAATCCTCTAAAGTCGCCTCTAAAGTCGCCTCTAAAGTCGCCTCTAAAGTCACCTCTAAATCCTCTAAAGTCCCCCCTAAAGTCGCCTCTAAAGACACCTCTAATGTCGCCTCTAAAGTCGCCTCTAAAGTCGCCTCTAAAGTCGCCTCTAAAGTCACCTCTAAATCCTCTAAAGTCACCTCTAAAGTCGCCTCTAAAGTCGCCTCTAAAGTCGCCTCTAAAGTCGCCTCTAAATCCTCTAAAGTCGCCCCTAAAGTCGCCTCTAAAGTCACCTCTAAAGTCGCCTCTAAAGTCGCCTCTAAAGTCGCCCCTAAAGTCGCCTCTAAAGTCACCTCTAAATCCTCTAAAGTCGCCTCTAAATCCTCTAAAGTCGCCCCTAAAGTCGCCTCTAAAGTCACCTCTAAATCCTCTAAAGTCACCTCTAAATCCTCTAAAGTCACCTCTAAAGTCGCCTCTAAAGTCGCCTCTAAAGTCGCCTCTAAAGTCACCTCTAAATCCTCTAAAGTCGCCTCTAAAGTCGCCTCTAAAGTCGCCTCTAAAGTCGCCTCTAAATCCTCTAAAGTCGCCCCTTAAGTCGCCCCTAAAGTCGCCTCTAAAGTCGCCTCTAAAGTCGCCCCTAAAGTCGCCCCTAAAGTTGCCTCTAAAGTCGCCTCTAAAGTCGCCTCTAAAGTCGCCTCTAAAGTCGCCTCTAAAGTCACCTCTGAAGTCGCCTCTAAAGTCACCCCTAAAGTCGCCTCTAAATCCTCTAAAGTCGCCTCTAAAGTCGCCTCTAAAGTCGCCTCTAAAGTCGCCTCTAAAGTCGCCTCTAAAGTCGCCTCTAAAGCCGCCCCTAAAGTCGCCTCTAAAGTCGCCTCTAAAGTCGCCTCTAAAGTCGCCCCTAAAGTCGCCTCTAAAGTCGCCTCTAAAGTCGCCTCTAAAGTCGCCCCTAAAGTCGCCTCTAAAGTCACCTCTAAATCCTCTAAAGTCGCCTCTAAATCCTCTAAAGTCGCCCCTAAAGTCGCCTCTAAAGTCGCCTCTAAAGTCGCCTCTAAAGTCGCCCCTAAAGTCGCCTCTAAAGTCGCCTCTAAAGTTGCCTCTAAATCCTCTAAAGTCGCCCCTAAAGTCGCCTCTAAAGTCACCTCTAAAGTCGCCTCTAAAGTCGCCTCTAAAGTCGCCCCTAAAGTCACCTCTAAATCCTCTAAAGTCGCCCCTAAAGTCGCCTCTAAAGACACCTCTAAAGTCGCCTCTAAAGTCGCCTCTAAAGTCGCCCCTAAAGTCGCCTCTAAAGTCACCTCTAAATCCTCTAAAGTCGCCCCTAAAGTCGCCTCTAAAGACACCTCTAAAGTCGCCTCTAAAGTCGCCTCTAAAGTCGCCTCTAAAGTCGCCTCTAAAGTCACCTCTAAATCCTCTAAAGTCACCTCTAAAGTCGCCTCTAAAGTCGCCTCTAAAGTCGCCTCTAAAGTCGCCTCTAAAGTCGCCTCTAAAGTCGCCTCTAAAGTCACCTCTAAATCCTCTAAAGTCGCCCCTAAAGTCGCCTCTAAAGTCACCTCTAAAGTCGCCTCTAAAGTCGCCTCTAAAGTCGCCCCTAAAGTCGCCTCTAAAGTCACCTCTAAATCCTCTAAAGTCGCCTCTAAATCCTCTAAAGTCACCTCTAAAGTCGCCTCTAAAGTCACCTCTAAATCCTCTAAAGTCGCCTCTAAAGTCGCCTCTAAAGTCGCCTCTAAAGTCGCCTCTAAAGTCGCCTCTAAAGTCGCCTCTAAAGTCGCCTCTAAAGTCGCCTCTAAATCCTCTAAAGTCGCCCCTTAAGTCGCCCCTAAAGTCGCCTCTAAAGTCGCCTCAAAAGTCGCCCCTAAAGTCGCCCCTAAAGTTGCCTCTAAAGTCGCCTCTAAAGTCGCCTCTAAATCCTCTAAAGTCGCCTCTAAAGTCACCTCTGAAGTAGCCTCTAAAGTCGCCTCTAAAGTCACCTCTAAAGGCACCTCTAAAGTCGCCTCTAAAGTCGCCTCTAAAGTCACCCCTAAAGTCGCCTCTAAATCCTCTAAAGTCGCCTCTAAATCCTCTAAAGTCGCCTCTAAAGTCGCCTCTAAAGTCGCCTCTAAAGTCGCCTCTAAATCCTCTAAAGTCGCCTCTAAAGTCGCCTCTAAAGTCGCCTCTAAAGTCGCCTCTAAAGTCGCCTCTAAAGTCGCCTCTAAAGTCGCCTCTAAAGTCGCCTCTAAAGTCGCCTCTAAATCCTCTAAAGTCGCCTCCAAAGTCGCCTCTAAAGTCGCCTCTAAAGTCGCCTCTAAAGTCGCCTCTAAAGTCGCCTCTAAAGTCGCCTCTAAAGTCGCCTCTAAATCCTCTAAAGTCGCCTCTAAATCCTCTAAAGTCGCCTCTAAAGTCGCCTCTAAAGTCGCCTCTAAAGTCGCCCCTAAAGTCGCCCCTAAAGTCACCTCTAAAGTCGCCTCTAAAGTCGCCTCTAAAGTCGCCTTTAAATCCTCTAAAGTCGCCTCTAAAGTCGCCTCTAAAGTCGCCTCTGAAGTCGCCTCTGAAGTCGCCTCTGAAGTCGCCTCTAAAGGCACCTCTAAAGTCGCCTCTAAAGTCGCCTCTAAAGTCGCCTCTAAAGTCGCCTCTAAAGCCGCCCCTAAAGTCGCCTCTAAAGTCGCCTCTAAAGTCGCCTCTAAAGTCGCCCCTAAAGTCGCCTCTAAAGTCGCCTCTAAAGTCGCCTCTAAAGTCGCCCCTAAAGTCGCCTCTAAAGTCGCCTCTAAAGTCGCCTCTAAAGTCGCCTCTAAAGTCACCTCTAAATCCTCTAAAGTCGCCTCTAAATCCTCTAAAGTCGCCCCTAAAGTCGCCTCTAAAGTCGCCTCTAAAGTCGCCTCTAAAGTCGCCCCTAAAGTCGCCTCTAAAGTCGCCTCTAAAGTTGCCTCTAAATCCTCTAAAGTCGCCCCTAAAGTCGCCTCTAAAGTCACCTCTAAAGTCGCCTCTAAAGTCGCCTCTAAAGTCGCCCCTAAAGTCGCCTCTAAAGTCACCTCTAAATCCTCTAAAGTCGCCCCTAAAGTCGCCTCTAAAGACACCTCTAAAGTCGCCTCTAAAGTCGCCTCTAAAGTCGCCTCTAAAGTCGCCTCTAAAGTCACCTCTAAATCCTCTAAAGTCACCTCTAAAGTCGCCTCTAAAGTCGCCTCTAAAGTCGCCTCTAAAGTCGCCTCTAAAGTCGCCTCTAAAGTCACCTCTAAATCCTCTAAAGTCGCCCCTAAAGTCGCCTCTAAAGTCACCTCTAAAGTCGCCTCTAAAGTCGCCTCTAAAGTCGCCCCTAAAGTCGCCTCTAAAGTCACCTCTAAATCCTCTAAAGTCACCTCTAAAGTCACCTCTAAAGTCGCCTCTAAAGTCGCCTCTAAAGTCGCCCCTAAAGTCGCCTCTAAAGTCGCCTCTAAATCCTCTAAAGTCACCTCTAAAGTCGCCTCTAAAGTCACCTCTAAATCCTCTAAAGTCGCCTCTAAAGTCGCCTCTAAAGTCGCCTCTAAAGTCGCCTCTAAAGTCGCCTCTAAAGTCGCCTCTAAAGTCGCCTCTAAAGTCGCCTCTAAATCCTCTAAAGTCGCCCCTTAAGTCGCCCCTAAAGTCGCCTCTAAAGTCGCCTCAAAAGTCGCCCCTAAAGTCGCCCCTAAAGTTGCCTCTAAAGTCGCCTCTAAAGTCGCCTCTAAATCCTCTAAAGTCGCCTCTAAAGTCACCTCTGAAGTAGCCTCTAAAGTCGCCTCTAAAGTCACCTCTAAAGGCACCTCTAAAGTCGCCTCTAAAGTCGCCTCTAAAGTCACCCCTAAAGTCGCCTCTAAATCCTCTAAAGTCGCCTCTAAATCCTCTAAAGTCGCCTCTAAAGTCGCCTCTAAAGTCGCCTCTAAAGTCGCCTTTAAATCCTCTAAAGTCGCCTCTAAAGTCGCCTCTAAAGTCGCCTCTAAAGTCGCCTCTGAAGTCGCCTCTGAAGTCGCCTCTGAAGTCGCCTCTGAAGTCGCCTCTAAAGTCACCTCTAAAGGCACCTCTAAAGTCGCCTCTAAATCCTCTAAAGTCGCCTCTAAATCCTCTAAAGTCGCCTCTAAAGTCGCCTCTAAAGTCGCCTCTAAAGTCGCCTCTAAAGTCGCCTCTAAAGTCGCCTCTAAATCCTCTAAAGTCGCCTCTAAATCCTCTAAAGTCGCCTCTAAAGTCGCCTCTAAAGTCGCCTCTAAAGTCGCCTCTAAAGTCGCCCCTAAAGTCGCCTCTAAAGTCGCCTCTAAAGTCGCCCCTAAAGTCGCCCCTAAAGTCACCTCTAAAGTCGCCTCTAAAGTCACCTCTAAAGTCGCCTCTAAAGTCGCCTCTAAAGTCACCTCTAACGTCGCCTCTAAAGTCGCCTCTAAAGTCGCCTCTAAAGTCGCCTCTAAAGTCGCCTCTAAAGTCGCCCCTGAAGTCGCCTCTGAAGTCGCCTCTAAAGTCGCCTCTAAAGTCGCCTCTAAAGTCGCCTCTAAATCCTCTAAAGTCGCCTCTAAATCCTCTGAAGTCGCCTCTAAAGTCGCCTCTAAAGTCGCCTCTAAATCCTCTAAAGTCGCCTCTAAAGTCGCCTCTAAAGTCGCCTCTAAAGTCGCCTCTAAAGTCGCCCCTAAAGTCGCCTCTAAAGTCGCCTCTAAAGTCGCCCCTAAAGTCGCCCCTAAAGTCACCTCTAAAGTCGCCTCTAAAGTCGCCTCTAAAGTCGCCTCTAAATCCTCTGAAGTCGCCTCTAACGTCGCCTCTAAAGTCGCCTCTAAAGTCGCCTCTAAATCCTCTGAAGTCGCCTCTAAAGTCGCCTCTAAAGTCGCCTCTAAAGTCGCCTCTAAAGTCGCCTCTAAAGTCGCCTCTAAAGTCGCCTCTAAAGTCGCCTCTAAATCCTCTAAAGTCACCTCTAAAGTCACCTCATCCACTGAGCAGGATGTTCATTTCCACTGAGCAGGATGTTCATTTCCACTGAGCAGGATGTTCATTTCCACTGAGCAGGATGTTCATGAGGCTCAAGTGAAACACGTCATGACTGAGACATAATCATATGTTTAACAATAATATCTCGTACATATTATAATTACTAATAATGACTTAATCTGTGGCGACATAAGAGACCATTTCCTACCGAGTGTAAACTGATGAAGTCGTTACGAACATGAAAGGTTTACAGAAAGATGCAAAGAGTTGTGAGAGAAGTGAGACATTCATCAATGACCAGGAGGGAAGTCATTACTTCATGTGTGTAATGCCTCATTCGTCCAGCAGGGGTCCATTGTTGTGTCACCTGGACTCACCCAAGAGTCACGGGCGGGACCTCCTGATAAAGGGTGTTTTTGGTTTCACCAGAAACTAAACCTCTAAACACTTAAGTGTCACACTGTGATAACAGCGCCCCCTAGAGCTATTTCTGTGTCACATCATCACACAGATGGGAAAACAAAATGCGAGTCAGGCTCAATCTGAGAAATGTGATTCATAAGTGAAAAGATAAAGTCCAGTCACTGACACTGGTCTGAAACCTGCTGTGATAAATGTCACATCCTTATGTCACAAATCACTCTAAATTCATCATTTTATTTCTTCTTATGATTTTATGTTTTTAACTGAAACATGACTAGACAAAAACACAGGAAATGTAAGAGTGGCCCCACCCACAGCAGAGTGGCCCCACCCACAGCAGAGTGGCCCCACCCACAGCAGAGAGGCCCCACCCACAGCAGAGTGGCCCCACTCTGGATACAGCTGTTCAGAGGCTGGTCCTGCAGCTGTTCAGAGGCTGGTCCTGCAGCTGTTCAGAGGAGACACATAAGTGATTGACAGGTGAACTGTTTATGGAAATGATAAACTTTGAAAATGTCTCATGTTCTAATGTAAATGATTTGTGAATTTTCTGGACATCATTGTCCCTATTAACGCTAACATTATATATAAAATGATAAGTTATAAAATTATAAATTATAAAAATAAGCAGAAGTTGCCATGGAGACATGATGATTGGCTCAGGCACAGGAAGGGGGTGGAGTCAAAGCTCCAGGTTCAAAAAGAGAGAAGCTGAACATGTGAATGAAGTCAAAAGGATAAAGTCTAAAGAATTAAAGAATGAAACCTGAGTCTGGCGGTAATGCAACACTTGGATGCCAACCGCCATAAAACAACAACAACAACATGTCCAACCTCATTTTATGTAGAATTAGGGAAAGATATTTCTCTGAAATAATTGGAATCTGCAGTAACAACAGGCGTGTCCTGTTGCCATGGTAACAGATGAACAAACCCTCCACCTCAGCTGCACATCCAAGTGCAAAGTCTCAGTCTTAATTCTGTTAGATCATCATGGGACCCTCTTACAGAGACTAGAGGACAGGGTGGGACCCTCTTACAGAGACTAGAGGACAGGGTGGGACCCTCTTACAGAGACTAGAGGACAGGGTGGGACCCTCTTACAGAGACTAGAGGACAGGGTGGGACCCTCTTACAGAGACTAGAGGACAGGGTGGGACCCTCTTACAGAGACTAGAGGACAGGGTGGGACCCTCTTACAGAGACTAGAGGACAGGGTGGGACCCTCTTACAGAGACTAGAGGACAGGGTGGGACCCTCTTACAGAGACTAGAGGACAGGGTGGGACCCTCTTACAGAGACTAGAGGACAGGGTGGGCATCACTGGCCCCGCCCTAAACTGGTTAAGGTCCTATCTGGAAGGCAAGGCAAGTTTATTTGTAGAGCACATTTCATACACAAGGCAATTCAAAGTGCTTCACAGCAGGAAAAATGCATTCAAATCACAAAGAAATTACAGAAATACAATAAAATTAACTAAATTAAAAATTATCAATCCAACTGATTTTCTAAACTAATAAAATCACAAACAAAAGAGAAGAGTGCAAAGAAAAAATCCTTTCAGTCATATGCGCAGCTAAACAAAACTGTTTTTAGCTTAGATTTGAACATTGTCAGAGTAGAACCTGTCTCACATCTTCAGGAAGACTGTTCCAGATTTTAGCTGCATAAAACTGAAACGCAGATTCCCCATGTTTAGTCCTGACTCTGGCACCAGCAGGAGGCCGGTCCATGTTTAGTCCTGACTCTGGCACCAGCAGGAGGCCGGTCCATGTTTAGTCCTGGCTCTGGCACCAGCAGGAGGCCGGTCCATGTTTTGTCCTGACTCTGGGCACCAGCAGGAGGCCGGTCCCTGAGGTCCTCAGAGTCCGAGATGGTTCATATGGCACTAACATATCCAAGATGTACTTTGGTGCTAGGCCATGGAGAGACTTGTACACAAGCAGAGCTGCTTTAAAGTCTCTTCTCTGAGCCACAGGGGGCAGTGCAGAGACCTGAGAACAGGACTAATGTGATCATACTTCCTGGTTCTAGTCAGGACCCGAGCAGCAGCGTTCTGGATGTACTGCAGCTGTTTTACAACTCGTTTGGAGAGACCAGTGAGCGGCCGTTACAGTAGTCTAATCTACTGGAGACAAACGCATGGATAAGTCTCTCTAAATCTGGTTTAGACACTATATTTTTGATTTTGGCAATGTTTTTTAGATGGTAAAAAGCTGCTGATGTTATTGATTTGACGTGGCTATTAAAGTTCAAGGCTGAGTCCATTATTACCCCCAGATTTCTAATTTGGTTTGTAGGTTTTAGAGCGAGACTCTGGAGGTGACCGCTAACACTTTCTCTTTGTTTCTGTGGGCCAAAAACGATTATTTCAGTCTTGTCTGAGTTCAGCTGGAGAAAGTTGTTTTGCATCCACAAACTGATCTGTTGGATGCAGTGACAGAGTGAATCCACTGGTCCATAGTCACCTGCCGATAGTGAAACATAGATCTGAGTGTCGTCTGCATAATTGTGATAGGACACATTTTCACTGCGTATCAACTGACCTAACGGCAGCATGTAGAGGTTGAACAGAAGGGGACCCAGGACTGACCCTTGGGGCACTCCACAGGTCAGGGTCATGTGGTCTGAGACACAGCTACCAATTTCAACAAAGTACTTCCTGTCTTCCAGATAGGACCTTAACCAGTTTAGGGCAGTGCCAGTGATGCCCACCCAGTCCTCTAGTCTCTGTAAGAGGATCCCATGATCGACAGTGTCAAAAGCAGCACTCAGATCTAACAGAATTAAGACTGAGGCTTTGCCCGTGTCAGTGTTCAGGCGGATGTCATTTGTCACCTTGACAAGAGCAGTCTCAGTGCTGTGATGAGGTCTAAAACCTGACTGAAAAACATCAAATGAGTTGTTTCTTAAGAGGAAATCTGTGAGCTGTTGGTAAACAACCTTTTCAAGGACTTTGCCCCAAAATGGCCGATTAGAGATGGGCCGGTAATGACTCAGTAATGCGGCATCAAGACTGCTCTTCTTTAGGAGAGGCTTTATGACCGCAGTTTTCAAAGACATTGGGAATGTTCCAGATTGAAGCGACATGTTAACTATGTGAGTGATGGTGCTAACAAACTGTTCAGCACAGATTTTAGAAATCTGGTGGGTAACACATCAAGGCAGCATGTAGATGAACTCAGACTGGTGATGATCTCATGGACAGTTTTGTCAGTTACTGGTGCAAAGTGAGTTAGCTCTAAGTGTCTTGGTGGTTTTAGGGTAATTTTTTGCATTGTGGGATTTAAAGTTGTCCGGCGACGTCATTTCCGGTGAGTGTGTCGCGTTTTCAGAGCTGTTCGTTCTTAGAGCCTTTTACCGATTAATCCACGAATTATACACACTATTTACGCATCATATACACGAAAGTGAACGTTTGATTTCTCCGCAAACAATCCGGAGCCTCAAGCCGCTCGCTTTTCAGTATTTTGTGGATTAAAAGCCCTCCTCACTCTCTAGCTCCAGCCTGAACTAGCCTAGCGTAGCCTAGCCGCTAGCGTCATGGCTGGATCTACCTTTACCTGTTTGAGCTGTCATATGTCGAGTCAGAACCCTGGCTCCTTCTCTGATGATAGGTGCGTGAAGTGCAGTGTAGTGGTAGTTTTGGAGGCCAGGGTTACGGAGTTAGAAGCGCGGATCCGCTGTTTAGAGGAGCTTAAGTCCAGTTATAGTTCGGTTTTAGCGCGAGGGCTACCGGACCGCGCTGCAGGGCGTAGCATTAGCATTAGCAGTAGCAGTAAGGCCGAGCTCAGCCCCTCAGCGTCTCCCGTGCAGCCGGGACTAGACCAGGAACAGAATAGGGACCATTTTGTGACAGTTCGGAGGGGACAAGGCGCTAAACGCCGAACCTCAGAGCGCCGTGAGCTTCACGTCTATAATAGGTTTTCTCCCCTCAGCGATCACACGCCCGCTGAACACACGAGAGAAACTCTTGTAATCGGGAGTTCTATTGTTAGAGACGTGAAGCTGCCAGCTGCTAGCGTTAGGTGTTACCCGGGGGCCAGAATGGGTGACATCGAAGGAAACCTTAGGATCTTAAAGCGGAGTAGGACCCGTTTCCGGCGAGTCGTGGTTCACGCAGGCGGTAACGACGCCCGGCGGAGACAATCAGAGGTGCTCAAAGTTCAAGTAGCCGCGGTGTGTGACCTAGCGAAGTCGATGTCAGACACTGTCATATTTTCTGGTCCCCTGCCCAATCGGATCAATGCTGAATTGTACAGCCGTCTCTCAGCATTCAACAACTGGTTATCCAGATGGTGCCCTCAAAACAACGTTGTCTTTATTGATAACTGGAGTGCGTTTTGGGGAAAGCCCGGGCTCATACGCAGGGATGGCATCCATCCGACTTCGGAGGGTACATCCCTATTAGTTCGGAATTTGACCGATAGTCTTAGTCGTGTTAAGTGACCATCTAGGGATGAGCCCCAGGTGCAGAGCAGCAGTTCAAGACGCTCCTCTGTCGCTGAACTCTCGCCCGTTCTGTTACCTGTGAAGTGTTCAGATTCAAGACAGATAGAGACTGTGTGTGTCCCTCGTGTCCCTCGTGTCCCTCGTACAAATAATGCCAAAAAGTCACATCTCAGAAAAAATATTTCAGGCGTCAGACCAAATAACTTAAGGAAAATAACAATCACAAATACACAAATGAATAAACACGTAAAATGTGGACTGCTAAACATTAGAGCAATTTCCTCCAAATCGCTCTTAGTTAATGAATTAATTAGTGACTATAACATAGATCTTCTAGCTCTAACTGAAACGTGGCTTCAACAAGACGACTACGTCAGACTAAATGAGTCCACCCCACCCAGCCATGTTAACTTTCAGACCTCCAGGAGCACAGGCCGAGGTGGTGGTGTGGCAGTGATCTCCCACTCAAGCCTACTCATGAGCCCTAAAACTAACAATGCATTTCACTCATTTAAAGCCTCATGTGTCAATCACATGTCCAAATATGAAAAACCAAAAAGGAGTTTTGTTCATAGTTATCTACCGACCTCCTGGTCCCTACTCAGAGTTTTTAACAGAGTTTTCTGACTTTATATCAAACTTAGTGTTAGCCTGGGATAAAATAGTTATAGTTGGAGACTTTAATATCCACGTGAACATGAGTGATGACGCTCTCAGTAATGCCTTCAGCGCCTTGTTAGACAGCATTGGTTTCACTCAGAATGTAAATAAAGCGACTCACACTCACAAGAACACTCTGGATCTTGTCCTAACGTATGGAACAGAGATTAGTGACCTCAGTGTCCTCCCTCAAAACCCTATATTGTCAGATCATTTCCTAATTACCTTTCAGTTTATTCTTAAAGATCATCCAGTCCCACAAAATAAAGTTATAATGAAAAGGACAATATCTGAAAAATCTATCTCAAAATTCAAAGAAATAATAGAGCCAATATTCAGTGACATGTCATGTGATCCTGCTGAGAACAGTTTTAGTCCCAGTTTAAGTGATCAATGTGTCGACTTGACCATGAATTCTCTGAAGTCTGCTCTTGACGTTGTCGCGCCGTTAAAACAGAAGGTCATTAGGCCAAAGCGCGCCTCCCCATGGTACAACCAAGAACTGCGTTCACATAAACAAAGAGTTAGAAAGTTAGAGGGATTATTTCGTCGCTCTCACACCGAAGAATCCCTAAAAGCATGGAAAAGTTGCCTGCTGTCCTATAAGCAGGCTCTGCGTAAGGCCCAAACCAGATATTATTCAAATCTAATAGAAGTCAACAAAAGTAACACTAAATTCCTTTTCAGCACTGTAGCTAGGCTAACAAACTGTCACAGCAGTAGAGCCCTCAATCCCAGCTACACTTAGCTCTGATGATTTCCTCCTATTTTTTAATAATAAAATAAAAACAATCAGAGATAAATTAGATGAAATTACCCCCGCTATTAGCCCTGAACTAGCCCAAGCTGTAAATCTAACGTCCCATATAAATCCACCTGTAAACCTAGAAAGGTTCACAGCTGTTGATCAAGCAGAGATAACTTCAGCCATTATGTCCTCTAAAAGCTCAACTTGTGTCCTAGACCCCATTCCAAGCAGACTCCTCAAAGACATTCTTCCCCTAATTATAGACCCTATTCTTAATATAATAAATACTTCACTCCAAAGTGGCTATGTTCCACAGTCCTTCAAACATGCAGTCATTAAACCTCTTCTGAAAAAGCCTAATCTAGATCCCGACCTATTGGTAAACTACAGACCTATTTCAAATCTTCCCTTCGTCTCTAAAATCCTTGAAAAAGTTGTAGTAAAACAGCTTTGTCGCCACCTGCAGGACAATAACTTATTTGAAGTTTTCCAGTCAGGGTTCAGAGCCCACCACAGCACTGAAACTGCACTAGTTAAAGTCACAAATGATTTGTTATTAGCCGCTGACGATGGACTGGTCTCAATCCTGGTTCTGTTGGACCTCAGCGCAGCGTTTGACACCATTGACCACAACATTCTACTGCAGAGGTTAGAATGTGATGTAGGTGTTGGAGGAACAGCCCTCAGCTGGTTTAAATCCTATCTATCTGATAGGTTCCAATTTGTTAATGTAAACCAGAGCTCCTCACCAAGCTCTAAAGTAATTTACGGTGTGCCACAGGGTTCGGTACTCGGTCCAATTCTGTTTACTCTTTATATGCTACCATTAGGCAACATTATCAGAAAGCATGACATTAACTTCCACTGCTATGCAGACGACACTCAGCTGTATTTATCAATGAAACCTGATCAGAGCGATCAAGTAGACAGACTTAGTACTTGTGTGAAGGAGATAAAAACCTGGATGACACTAAACTACCTGCTTCTTAACCCTGAAAAAACCGAGGTCATTGTGCTTGGCCCTAAGCATCTACGAGACGCTCTATCTGAGCAGATAGTCACACTGGACAATGTCAGTGTAGCCTCCAGTTCTACTGTAAGAAACCTTGGAGTCTTATTTGACCAGGAGCTCTCATTTAAAGCTCATATAAATCAAGCTTGTAAAACAGCCTATTTCCATTTGCGCAACAAGAGCCAAAATCAGAAGAATCCTGCCTAAAAGTGATGCCGAAAAACTTATCCATGCATTTGTAACGACTAGATTAGACTACTGTAACTCCCTGCTTGCAGCGTGTCCTAAAAGCTCCATAAAAAGCTTTCAACTGGTTCAAAATGCAGCAGCAAGATTACTAACAGGAACAAAAAGAAGAGAGCACATTACGCCAGTGCTGAAGTCTCTTCACTGGCTCCCCGTCGAGTCCAGAATCAAATTCAAAATTCTACTCTTGACCTACAAAGCCATAAATGACATGGCCCCATCCTACCTCAAAGATGCTATAGAACCATATCATCCAAACAGAGCTCTTCGCTCTCAGAATGCCGGCCTTCTGGTGGTGCCAAGAGTCTCTAAAAGTACTGTAGGAGGTAGAGCGTTTAGCTACCAAGCCCCTGTGTTATGGAATCAGCTCCCGACCCATGTTAAATATGCTGACACAGTCTCTTCATTTAAGTCCAGGCTTAAAACGTTCCTCTTCGAAATCGCTTATGGTCAGAGTAGTTAGGAACAGAAAGATAAACCCACAGCTTCAGCTACGCTGCCCTAGGAGTAACTGTGCTGGGGGAAGTATGACAGCTTGAGCACTATCCTCTTCTTCTGACTACTTATGCTATCAAACAATATTTATTTTTTAATTCCACTTGCAAACTGTTCACCGCCTTCTTTTTCTTTCTCTCACTCCTGAGGACCTGTGGACCCAGATGTCCCTCTCCTGGTGAAGTGGTCCCTGCCCCATGTGGACGGTCCCTCATCTGCCTGAAGAGTGGCTCCAGTTCGCCTCAGTCGGTCCCTCATCTGCCTGAAGAGTGGGTCCAGCTCGCCTCCGACGGTCCCTCATCTGCCTGAAGAGTGGGTCCTGCTCGACTCCGACGGTCCCTCATCTGCCTGAAGAGTGGGTCCAGCTCCAGTCTCCTTGTGTCCGTCTGTGAGAGTCGGATCTCTCCTTCACTGGAACTCCTCCAGGTTTCTACGCTTTTTTCCCAAAGAGGTTTTTTTTTGTAGTTTTTCCTGGCCGAGAAGGAGAGTCTAAGGACAGAGGACCCTGGGACATCGTCCCTCGCCACCACAGACATTGTCTGACTTCATCGCCACCACAGACATTGTTGATTCATTTCTCCCTGTGGCCCTCAGAGGCAACTGTTGTTGTGATTTTGGGCCTTACAAAAATAAATTGATTTGATTTGATTTGATAGCATTTTTAATGCCCTGAACTTTGTCATTAAAGAATAATGCAAAGTCATTACACTTGGATGTGGAAATGAGTTCTAACGGCAGCTGAGCTGGAGGGTTTGTTAATCTGTTTACTGTGGCAAACAGGACACGCGAGTTGTTACTGCAGCTTCCAATTATTTCAGAAAAATATCTTTCCCTAGTTCTACATAAGATTAGGTTGTACATGTTCAGCTTTTCTTTGTAAATCTCTTTTTGAACCTGGAGCTTTGACTTGCGCCATTTCCGTTCGGCCCTGTGACACTCCCTTTTCTGTGCCCTGACCGAATCATCATTTCTCCACGGCGCCTTCTGCTTATTTTTAACCATTTTAGCCTTTATAGGGGCGATGGTGTCCAGAACATTCAAAACACTAGATGTAACAGAGTTCAACAAATCATTTACATTAGAACATGAGACATTTTCAAAGTTTATCATTTCCATAAACAGTGCACCTGTGCCATCACTTATGTGTCTCCGCTGAACAACTGCAGGACCAACCGGAGGTTTGGGAGAAACAGACAGGTCAAAGAAGACACAGAAATGATCAGACAGAGCAACATCGATCACATTAACATTTGAAATATTTACCCCCTTTGTAATTATGAGATCTAGAGTGTGTCCTTTGCTGTGGGTGGGGCCTCTCACATGCTGAGTAAGACTGAAGGTTTCAAGGACAGCATCAAGCTCTTTAGCGTTTCTGTCACAAATATTATCAACATGCACGTTGAAATCACCTGTAATGACCAAACCATCAAAGTCTGTGCATACGACTGAAACATCTCAGTAAAATCATCAATAAAACTTTGGCAGTGCTGGGGAGGCTTGTATAAAACAATGAAGAGAATGGATGGGGACCGTTTTAGCTCCATTTTAAAGGATACATACTCAAATGATGAAAACACCCCAAAAGACAACCTGCGGGTCATTATTTCATCTCTAAAGACAGCACAGACTCCACCCCCTTTTTTGTTTTCTCGTGTTTCAGATTCAAACTTAAAGTTAGGTGGAGCAGATTCTACCAGAACTACATTTCCTGTGTTTTTGTCAAGCCATGTTTCAGTTAAAAACATAAAATCAAGATTATAAGAAGAAATACAATTATTAATTAAGAGAGATTTGTTACATAAGGATCTGACATTTAGCACAGCAAGTTTCAGACTAGTTTCAGTGAGACTGGGCTTTATCTTTTCACAGGGAATATGAATCACATTTCTCAGATTGGGCCTGACTCGCATTTTGTTTTTCCATCTGTGTGATGATGTGACTACAGAAATAGCACTAGGGGGGGCTCTTTTTACATAGGGCCCGGGTTGGTTTGATTTTTAATGTGACAATAAGTCCCGGCAACGCTGAGACCCAGTGCATCCTAGCTATGGGAGATACCAGGTGAAAGGCGAGGTTGGATGGGTGGTGGGGCTTTTGTAGCCAAGGAGAGTTTGGGACCAGGTGAAAGGCGAGGGGGGATGGGTGGTGGGGCTTTTGTTGGTGTAGTCGGCATAGCCCTTGCTATATTGGGCGTGAGTGGAGCCATCTTAATGCCTGATTTGATCAGACTTTCAAAATGGCTGGGAAGGCCCATGGGTGAGAGTGGAGATGAGAAGGAGAATGATGAATCTTTAGTGGGAGTAGATGTTGCAGGGGGAACCCAGGGCTGGTGTGAAGGCAGGGGCGATGACAGGGATGTTGTTGGGCTTGTCACAGATGGGTCCAAGGCCTTTGAAGATTGTTCCTTTGCTGGAGGCGGTGGAGGTGAATGTGGAGCAGCTGGAGCTGAATCCTTTGCTGGTGGTGGTGGAGCAGCTGCTGATGAATCCTTTGGTGGAGGCTGAGGTTGTGGTGCTTTTGATGTTGAAACATTGGCTCGGTCTCTGGCTGATGGAGCAGGAATTCTTCTCTCATTCCTCTCTTCTCTAACTATCTGCTCAGGACCCTGTCCAGGCCCAGTCCAATGCCTCAGAGCGTGGAGCAGGTTCTCTGTCAGCACCCTCACTCCACCTCTGCATAGGTGGGGGCCATTTCTCTTAAACAGGTCCTCTCGTTTCCAGAATAGATAGAAGTTCTCAATATAGTGTAGTCCTCTCGGGGAACACTCTTTGGACAGCCATGTGTTCAGCTGAAGAAGCCGGCTAAACTTGTTTATCCTCCTGTCGATGTTTGGAAGAGGTCCACTTATGAAAGTTTTGATTTCCATTTTATCAAGCACGTCGAATAACTTCAAGAAGTCTTTTTTCAAAACTTCAGTCTGTTCCCGCCGCATGTCCACTGCACCCACGTGCACAATCAGCTGTTTAGCTCCTCCATGCTTAGCCATAATATTTGGAAGGAGTGACGTTATCTCAGAAACAGTGGCGCTTGGAAAAGAATGTGTGTTTATCTTTTCATGCGTCATGTGACTTATCGCGCCGTCCCCAACTAAAACAATCTGCGTGACCTTGGCAGATCCTCCTCGCTGTATTTTGGCCACGTGGAAGACATTTGTCTCACTGTTGGACATTTGTCTCAGTGTTTTCGTCTGTTCTTGAAGTAAACAGAGTAAAGTACTCTCAACATACTTTTACTTCTGTTCTTTGCACTTTCACTAGGGGTGCGGTTTATGCAAATAATGGGCGTAGTTTAGGCTAATAGGGGCGTGGCTTGTAGTCATAGGGGGCGTGGCTTGTTTCCGTGCGACTCTAGACTTCAGAGTGACAGAAGAGTTCAGTTCTTTCACTCAAACTTCACTCGGACCGTTTCGTCCCCAGTTTCTCTTGTTTTATGGCAGTGAGACCGTTGTCTCTGAGGACACACGTGACTGTTGCCATGGAGACGCGGCTCTGCTGTCAGGTAAGACGTCTCACATTCTCGCGGCTTGTGTGGAGGGGGAGGGCCACGTGTTGTAAACAGTAGGTCATCCTCGTGAGACATTCCTGGAGGAGCCGGGACAGAGCTTTGCTGAATGTCCCCCCCACACGATTACAGAAGAACCTGGAGAACATTCCTTGATTTCATCGTGTGTTTTGTTGATTCCATTGACATATTTCAGAACATCTTAAACATCACAATGTGTCGCTCAGATGTTTCTTCTTCTGAAAGTGAAACTCAATCTTCTCTCTCCGAGTGTGAAAGGAACAGATGGAGAACAGGTCATCAACCCCAGTAAACAGAGACTGACATTTAGTCCTGCTTTAGTCCTGCTTTAGTCCTGCTTTAGTCCTGCTTTAGTCCTGCTTTAGTCCTGCTTTAGTCCTGCTTTAGTCCTGCTTTAGTGCTGCTTTAGTCCTGCTTTAGTCCTGCTTTAGTCCTGCTTTAGTCCTGGTTTAGACCTGCTTTAGACCTGCTTTAGTCCTGCTTTAGTCCTGCTTTAGTCCTGCTTTAGTCCTGCTTTAGACCTGCTTTAGTCCTGCTTTAGACCCGCTTTAGTCCCGTTTTAGTCCCGGTTTAGTCCCGGTTTAGTCCTGCTTTAGTCCTGCTTTAGACCTGCTTTAGTCCTGCTTTAGTCCCGCTTTAGTCCTGCTTTAGTCCCGCTTTAGTCCTGCTTTAGTCCCGCTTTAGACCTGGTTTAGTCCTGCTTTAGTCCCGCTTTAGTCCCGCTTTAGTCCTGCTTTAGTCCTGTTTTAGTCCTGGTTTAGTCCTGCTTTAGTCCCGCTTTAGTCCTGCTTTAGTCCCGCTTTAGTCCTGCTTTAGTCCTGTTTTAGTCCTGCTTTAGACCTGCCTTAGTCCTGCTTTAGTCCTGTTTTAGTCCTGCTTTAGTCCTGCTTTAGTCCCGCTTTAGTCCTGCTTTAGTCCTGCTTTAGTCCCGCTTTAGTCCCGTTTTAGTCCTGGTTTAGTCCTGCTTTAGTCCTGCTTTAGTCCCGCTTTAGTCCCGTTTTAGTCCCGGTTTAGTCCTGCTTTAGTCCTGCTTTAGACCCGCTTTAGACCCGCTTTAGTCCCGCTTTAGTCCCGCGTTAGTCCTGGTTTAGTCCCGCTTTAGTCCCGCTTTAGTCCCGCTTTAGTCCTGTTTTAGTCCCGCTTTAGTCCCGCTTTAGTCCCGCTTTAGTCCTGCTTTAGTCCTGTTTTAGTCCTGTTTTAGTCCTGCTTTAGTCCTGCTTTAGTCCTGTTTTAGTCCTGCTTTAGACCTGCCTTAGTCCTGCTTTAGTCCTGTTTTAGTCCTGGTTTAGTCCTGCTTTAGTCCTGCTTTAGTCCTGCTTTAGTCCTGTTTTAGTCCTGGTTTAGTCCTGCTTTAGTCCTGCCTTAGTCCTGCTTTAGTCCTGTTTTAGTCCTGGTTTAGTCCTGCTTTAGTCCTGGTTTAGTCCTGCTTTAGACCTGCCTTAGTCCTGCTTTAGTCCTGTTTTAGTCCCGCTTTAGACCCGCTTTAGTCCCGCTTTAGTCCTGCTTTAGTCCTGCTTTAGTCCCGCTTTAGACCCGCTTTAGTCCCGCTTTAGTCCTGCTTTAGTCCTGCTTTAGTCCCGCTTTAGACCCGCTTTAGTCCCGCTTTAGTCCTGCTTTAGTCCTGCTTTAGTCCTGCTTTAGACCTGCTTTAGTCCTGCTTTAGTCCCGCTTTAGACCTGCTTTAGTCCCGCTTTAGTCCCGCTTTAGTCCCGCTTTAGTCCTGCTTTAGTCCTGCTTTAGACCTGCTTTAGACCTGCTTTAGACCTGCTTTAGTCCTGCTTTAGTCCTGCTTTAGTCCTGGTTTAGTCCTGCTTTAGTCCTGCTTTAGACCTGCTTTAGTCCTGCTTTAGTCCCGCTTTAGACCTGCTTTAGTCCCGCTTTAGTCCCGCTTTAGTCCCGCTTTAGTCCTGCTTTAGTCCTGCTTTAGTCCTGCTTTAGTCCTGGTTTAGTCCTGCTTTAGTCCTGCTTTAGACCTGCTTTAGTCCTGCTTTAGTCCCGCTTTAGACCTGCTTTAGTCCCGCTTTAGTCCCGCTTTAGTCCCGCTTTAGTCCTGCTTTAGTCCTGCTTTAGTCCTGCTTTAGTCCTGGTTTAGTCCTGCTTTAGTCCTGCTTTAGTCCTGCTTTAGTCCTGCTTTAGACCTGCTTTAGTCCTGCTTTAGTCCTGCTTTAGTCCCGCTTTAGTCCCGCTTTAGTCCCGCTTTAGTCCTGCTTTAGTCCTGCTTTAGACCTGCTTTAGACCTGCTTTAGTCCTGCTTTAGTCCTGCTTTAGACCTGCTTTAGACCTGCTTTAGTCCTGCTTTAGTCCTGCTTTAGTCCTGCTTTAGTCCTGCTTTAGACCTGCTTTAGTCCTCACCACATGACTCTCAGTATAAGACATTCTGGATCACATCAGGTAAATGTAGATTTGGAGGTTTCTTGTCGTATAAATCTAGAGATTGTTTTATTCCATTTATTTTCTCCCTTAATCTCTTTCTACAGCGACATCATGAACATGTGACCAAAGGCCTTTGGCGCCCGAGTCTTGTAGATGTGGTCAAGCCCTGACCTGTTCCTAAAGCTGACCCCTGACCCCTGACCTCAGCCGAGCTTGAGTCCAGTTACAGTTTAGTTCTGTTTGATGATGATGTATCTGGTTCTTTTTCCAGGATGTGAAGATGGAGATTGATCCAGAAGACGCCATGAGACGTCCTCAATGTCGCCACGACGACCAGACGTGTGATTCCTGAGGCTGGATCTCGTAAAGAGACGAGCGATAAACCCGTTTGTAAGTTCAGAGAGGGATGCAGAGGAGGAGGAGGAGGAGAGGGAGAGGGATGCAGAGGAGGAGGAGGAGGAGGAGGAGGAGAGGGATGCAGAGGAGGAGGAGGAGGAGGAGGAGAGGGAGAGGGATGCAGAGGAGGAGGAGGAGGAGGAGGAGAGGGAGAGGGATGCAGAGGAGGAGGAGGAGAGGAGAGGGATGCAGAGGAGGAGAGGAGGTGGATGAGAGGGATGCAGAGGAGGGGAGGAGGAGGAGGAGAGGGAGAGGGATGCAGAGGAGGAGGAGGAGGAGGAGGAGGAGGAGAGGGATGCAGAGGAGAAGGAGGAGGAGGAGAGGGATGCAGAGGAGGAGGAGGAGGAGGAGGAGAGGGAGAGGGATGCAGAGGAGGAGGAGGAGGAGGAGGAGAGGGAGAGGGATGCAGAGGAGGAGGAGGAGGAGGAGGAGAGGGAGAGGGATGCAGAGGAGGAGGAGGAGGAGGAGGAGAGGGAGAGGGATGCAGAGGAGGAGGAGGAGGAGGAGGGGGAGAGGGATGCAGAGGAGGAGGAGGAGGAGGAGAGGGATGCAGAGGAGGAGGAGGAGGAGGAGGAGAGGGAGAGGGATGCAGAGGAGGAGGAGGAGGAGGAGGAGGAGGAGAGGGATGCAGAGGAGGAGGAGGAGGAGGAGAGGGATGCAGAGGAGGAGGAGGAGGAGGAGGAGGAGAGGGAGAGGGATGCAGAGGAGGAGGAGGAGGAGGAGGAGAGGGAGAGGGATGCAGAGGAGGAGGAGGAGGAGGAGGAGAGGGAGAGGGATGCAGAGGAGGAGGAGGAGAGGAGAGGGATGCAGAGGAGGAGAGGAGGTGGATGAGAGGGATGCAGAGGAGGGGAGGAGGAGGAGGAGAGGGAGAGGGATGCAGAGGAGGAGGAGGAGGAGGAGGAGGAGGAGAGGGATGCAGAGGAGGAGGAGGAGGAGGAGAGGGATGCAGAGGAGGAGGAGGAGGAGGAGGAGAGGGAGAGGGATGCAGAGGAGGAGGAGGAGGAGGAGGAGAGGGAGAGGGATGCAGAGGAGGAGGAGGAGGAGGAGGAGAGGGAGAGGGATGCAGAGGAGGAGGAGGAGAGGAGAGGGATGCAGAGGAGGAGAGGAGGTGGATGAGAGGGATGCAGAGGAGGGGAGGAGGAGGAGGAGAGGGAGAGGGATGCAGAGGAGGAGGAGGAGGAGGAGGAGAGGGAGAGGGATGCAGAGGAGGAGGAGGAGGAGGAGGAGAGGGAGAGGGATGCAGAGGAGGAGGAGGAGAGGAGAGGGATGCAGAGGAGGAGGAGGAGGAGGAGGAGGAGGAGAGGGAGAGGGATGCAGAGGAGGAGGAGGAGGAGAGGGAGAGGGATGCAGAGGAGGAGGAGGAGGAGAGGGATGCAGAGGAGGAGGAGGAGGAGGAGGAGGAGGAGAGGGATGCAGAGGAGGAGGAGGAGGAGGAGGAGAGGGATGCAGAGGAGGAGGAGGAGGAGAGGGATGCAGAGGAGGACAGGAGGTGGATGAGAGGGATGCAGAGGAGGAGGAGGTGGATGAGAGGGATGCAGAGGAGGAGGAGGTGGTGGGTCGCAGTACAGTTTGAAGCGGCCGAGCCATCTGCTTGAGGGTTTAAATGCGACCGCCTGTGCGCTGATTGGGTGCAGAGGAGGTGCAGAGAAGAACTGACTCTAGCACCAGCAGGAGGCCGCAGTACTCCAGGTTCATGTACTGTGTTTCAGAGGCCGCAGTACTCCAGGTTCATGTACTGTGTTTCAGAGGACGCAGTACTCCAGGTTCATGTACTGTGTTTCAGAGGCCGCAGTACTCCAGGTTCATGTACTGTGTTTCAGAGGCCGCAGTACTCCAGGTTCATGTACTGTGTTTCAGAGGCCGCAGTACTCCAGGTTCATGTACTGTGTTTCAGAGGCCGCAGTACTCCAGGTTCATGTACTGTGTTTCAGAGGACGCAGTACTCCAGGTTCATGTACTGTGTTTCAGAGGCCGCAGTACTCCAGGTTCATGTACTGTGTTTCAGAGGACGCAGTACTCCAGGTTCATGTACTGTGTTTCAGAGGCCGCAGTACTCCAGGTTCATGTACTGTGTTTCAGAGGACGCAGTACTCCAGGTTCATGTACTGTGTTTCAGAGGACGCAGTACTCCAGGTTCATGTACTGTGTTTCAGAGGACGCAGTACTCCAGGTTCATGTACTGTGTTTCAGAGGACGCAGTACTCCAGGTTCATGTACTGTGTTTCAGAGGACGCAGTACTCCAGGTTCATGTACTGTGTTTCAGAGGACGCAGTACTCCAGGTTCATGTACTGTGTTTCAGAGGACGCAGTACTCCAGGTTCATGTACTGTGTTTCAGAGGACGCAGTACTCCAGGTTCATGTACTGTGTTTCAGAGGACGCAGTACTCCAGGTTCATGTACTGTGTTTCAGAGGACGCAGTACTCCAGGTTCATGTACTGTGTTTCAGAGGACGCAGTACTCCAGGTTCATGTACTGTGTTTCAGAGGACGCAGTACTCCAGGTTCATGTACTGTGTTTCAGAGGCCGCAGTACTCCAGGTTCATGTACTGTGTTTCAGAGGACGCAGTACTCCAGGTTCATGTACTGTGTTTCAGAGGACGCAGTACTCCAGGTTCATGTACTGTGTTTCAGAGGACGCAGTACTCCAGGTTCATGTACTGTGTTTCAGAGGACGCAGTACTCCAGGTTCATGTACTGTGTTTCAGAGGACGCAGTACTCCAGGTTCATGTACTGTGTTTCAGAGGACGCAGTACTCCAGGTTCATGTACTGTGTTTCAGAGGACGCAGTACTCCAGGTTCATGTACTGTGTTTCAGAGGACGCAGTACTCCAGGTTCATGTACTGTGTTTCAGAGGACGCAGTACTCCAGGTTCATGTACTGTGTTTCAGAGGCCGCAGTACTCCAGGTTCATGTACTGTGTTTCAGAGGCCGCAGTACTCCAGGTTCATGTACTGTGTTTCAGAGGACGCAGTACTCCAGGTTCATGTACTGTGTTTCAGAGGACGCAGTACTCCAGGTTCATGTACTGGACGGGGGAGGAGCTTCTTCCACACATGAGAGACGAGCTGACCAATGACATCGCCTCCTGGATCTCGTGGAGGGAGGAGTTAACTGACGCTCACGTAGGAGGTTTTTATTGATTTAAACATGTGCAGTTCATGTGGAGTAAAAGTATCACAAATAAACTCTGATTTATTCTAAACTTGATTCAAACTTCTGTGAAACTCAGAGTTTGTGACGTGTGAAAAGCTCTAATCTTTTGAGCTTCAAATGAATAAACTTTTGTCATTGGATCAACAAGTTTATTTATGAAACTAACAAGAGATAAAAGTGTTTTTTACAAAACTTTAAAGTTTGGAAACTTTAGATCTTAAAAACAAGTTTAATCACGTTTAAGACAAGACTCAAGACGAGTTTAGAGTTTAGACTCTAAAGTTTGGACTCTGAACTCAGAGTCACGTTTAAGAACAAAGAAAATACTAAGAATGTGAAAGTGAGAAACACAAGCTGCACGACCTTTGACCTCCGAGACCAGGAAGTGGAATGTTCTGTCAACAACTCTGAAGCATAACTCTAATGTTTACAAGCATAACTCTAATGTTTACAAGCATAACTCTAATGTTTACAGAGATAACTAATGTGGAGTCTCTGGTTATCTAAGGTGAACTCTATGGTGTTAGGCATATAACTCTAAGGTGAACTCTATGGTGTTAGGCATATAACTCTAAGGTGAACTCTATGGTGTTAGGCATATAACTCTAAGGTGAACTCTATGGTGTTAGGCATATAACTCTAAGGTGAACTCTATGGTGTTAGGCATATAACTCTAAGGTGAACTCTATGGTGTTAGGCATATAACTCTAAGGTGAACTCTATGGTGTTAGGCATATAACTCTAAGGTGAACTCTATGGTGTTAGGCATATAACTCTAAGGTGAACTCTATGGTGTTAGGCATATAACTCTAAGGTGAACTCTATGGTGTTAGGCATATAACTCTAAGGTGAACTCTATGGTGTTAGACATATAACTCTAAGGTGAACTCTATGGTGTTAGACATATAACTCTAAGGTGAACTCTATGGTGTTAGACATATAACTCTAAGGTGAACTCTATGCTGTTAGGCATATAACTCTAAGGTGAACTCTATGGTGTTAGACATATAACTCTAAGGTGAACTCTATGCTGTTAGGCATATAACTCTAAGGTGAACTCTATGCTGTTAGGCATATAACTCTAAGGTGAACTCTATGGTGTTAGACATATAACTCTAAGGTGAACTCTATGCTGTGAGGGTTCGAGCGGCGCCGTTTGCTGAAGGTAAATGTGACTTTGAGAAGATGAAGACTTTTTAATGACCTTTTGACCTTTGACGTTTTTCCTCCAGCGTTGAACCTGGTGCAAAGGATCAACAGCACCACCTGTCCTCCACCCACGTCACTACACGGTGAGCTCACTGTGTCAAAAGGTCGTCGCCATGGTAACCTGCGGTCACCAGCTCCTACTGCACTTTCCAATCATCGTTCATCATGTGATTCTGAGCAAACTACAACATGCAAATCCTACCAGAGCGAGCCACATGAGCGAGCCACATGAGCGAGCCACCAGAGCGAGCCACATGAGCGAGCCACATGAGCGAGCCACCTGAGCGAGCCACATGAGCGAGCCACCAGAGCGAGCCACATGAGCGAGCCACATGAGCGAGCCACCTGAGCGAGCCACCTGAGCGAGCCACATGAGCGAGCCACATGAGCGAGCCACCTGAGCGAGCCACATGAGCGAGCCACATGAGCGAGCCACATGAGCGAGCCACATGAGCGAGCCACATGAGCGAGCCACCTGAGCGAGCCACATGAGCGAGCCACATGAGCGAGCCACATGAGCGAGCCACCTGAGCAAGCCACATGAGCGAGCCACATGAGCGAGCCACCTGAGCGAGCCACATGAGCGAGCCACATGAGCGAGCCACCTGAGCGAGCCACATGAGCGAGCCACATGAGCGAGCCACCTGAGCGAGCCACATGAGCGAGCCACATGAGCGAGCCACCTGAGCGAGCCACTTGAGCGAGCCACATGAGCGAGCCACATGAGCGAGCCACCTGACCGAGCCACATGAGCGAGCCACATGAGCGAGCCACCTGAGCGAGCCACATGAGCGAGCCACATGAGCGAGCCACCTGAGCGAGCCACATGAGCGAGCCACATGAGCGAGCCACCTGAGCGAGCCACATGAGCGAGCCACCTGAGCGAGCCACATGAGCGAGCCACATGAGCGAGCCACCTGAGCGAGCCACAGGAGCGAGCCACATGAGCGAGCCACATGAGCGAGCCACCTGAGCGAGCCACATGAGCGAGCCACCTGAGCGAGCCACTAGAGCGAGCCACATGAGCGAGCCACCTGACCGAGCCACATGAGCGAGCCACATGAGCGAGCCACCTGAGCGAGCCACATGAGCGAGCCACATGAGCGAGCCACCTGAGCGAGCCACATGAGCGAGCCACCTGAGCGAGCCACATGAGCGAGCCACATGAGCGAGCAACCTGAGCGAGCCACATGAGCGAGCCACATGAGCGAGCCAACTGAGCGAGCCACATGAGCGAGCCACATGAGCGAGCCACATGAGCGAGCCACCTGAGCGAGCCACATGAGCGAGCCACATGAGCGAGCCACATGAGCGAGCCACCTGAGCGAGCCACATGAGCGAGCAACATGAGCGAGCCACCTGAGCGGGCCACATGAGCGAGCCACATGAGCGAGCCACCTGAGCGAGCCACATGAGCGAGCCACATGAGCGAGCCACATGAGCGAGCCACCTGAGCGAGCCACATGAGCGAGCCACATGAGCGAGCCACCTGAGCGAGCCACATGAGCGAGCCACATGAGCGAGCCACCTGAGCGAGCCACATGAGCGAGCCACATGAGCGAGCCACATGAGCGAGCCACCTGACCGAGCCACATGAGCGAGCCACATGAGCGAGCCACCTGAGCGAGCCACATGAGCGAGCCACATGAGCGAGCCACCTGAGCGAGCCACATGAGCGAGCCACATGAGCGAGCCACCTGAGCGAGCCACATGAGCGAGCCACCTGAGCGAGCCACATGAGCGAGCCACATGAGCGAGCCACCTGAGCGAGCCACATGAGCGAGCCACATGAGCGAGCCACTAGAGCGAGCCACATGAGCGAGCCACCTGACCGAGCCACATGAGCGAGCCACATGAGCGAGCCACCTGAGCGAGCCACATGAGCGAGCCACCTGAGCGAGCCACATGAGCGAGCCACATGAGCGAGCCACATGAGCGAGCCACCTGAGCGAGCCACATGAGCGAGCCACCTGAGCGAGCCACATGAGCGAGCCACATGAGCGAGCCACCTGAGCGAGCCACATGAGCGAGCCACATGAGCGAGCCACCTGAGCGAGCCACATGAGCGAGCCACATGAGCGAGCCACCTGAGCGAGCCACATGAGCGAGCCACCTGAGCGAGCCACATGAGCGAGCCACATGAGCGAGCCACATGAGCGAGCCACCTGAGCGAGCCACATGAGCGAGCCACCTGAGCGAGCCACATGAGCGAGCCACATGAGCGAGCCACCTGAGCGAGCCACATGAGCGAGCCACATGAGCGAGCCACATGAGCGAGCCACCTGAGCGAGCCACCAGAGCGGGCCACATGAGCGAGCCACCTGACCGAGCCACATGAGCGAGCCACATGAGCGAGCCACCTGAGCGAGCCACATGAGCGAGCCACATGAGCGAGCCACCTGAGCGAGCCACATGAGCGAGCCACCTGAGCGAGCCACATGAGCGAGCCACCTGAGCGAGCCACCTAAGCGAGCCACATGAGCGAGCCACATGAGCGAGCCACCTGAGCGAGCCACCTGAGCGAGCCACATGAGCGAGCCACCTGAGCGAGCCACCAGAGCGAGCCACATGAGCGAGCCACATGAGCGAGCCACCTGAGCGAGCCACATGAGCGAGCCACCAGAGCGAGCCACATGAGCGAGCCACCAGAGCGAGCCACCTGAGCGAGCCACATGAGCGAGCCACATGAGCGAGCCACCTGAGCGAGCCACATGAGCGAGCCACATGAGCGAGCCACATGAGCGAGCCACCTGAGCGAGCCACATGAGCGAGCCACCTGAGCGAGCCACCAGAGCGAGCCACATGAGCGAGCCACCTGAGCGAGCCACCTGAGCGAGCCACATGAGCGAGCCACCTGAGCGAGCCACCAGAGCGAGCCACATGAGCGAGCCACCTGAGCGAGCCACCTGAGCGAGCCACATGAGCGAGCCACCTGAGCGAGCCACATGAGCGAGCCACATGAGCGAGCCACCAGACCGAGCCACATGAGCGAGCCACCTGAGCGAGCCACCTGAGCGAGCCACCTGAGCGAGCCACCAGACCGAGCCACATGAGCGAGCCACATGAGCGAGCCACCTGAGCGAGCCACCTGAGCGAGCCACCTGAGCGAGCCACCAGACCGAGCCACATGAGCGAGCCACATGAGCGAGCCACATGAGCGAGCCACATGAGCGAGCCACCAGACCGAGCCACTTGAGCGAGCCACCTGAGCGAGCCACATGAGCGAGCCACCTGAGCGAGCCACCAGACCGAGCCACATGAGCGAGCCACATGAGCGAGCCACCTGAGCGAGCCACCTGAGCGAGCCACCTGAGCGAGCCACCAGACCGAGCCACATGAGCGAGCCACATGAGCGAGCCACCTGAGCGAGCCACATGAGCGAGCCACATGAGCGAGCCACATGAGCGAGCCACCTGAGCGAGCCACCAGACCGAGCCACATGAGCGAGCCACATGAGCGAGCCACCTGAGCGAGCCACCTGAGCGAGCCACCTGAGCGAGCCACCAGACCGAGCCACATGAGCGAGCCACATGAGCGAGCCACCTGAGCGAGCCACATGAGCGAGCCACATGAGCGAGCCACCAGACCGAGCCACTTGAGCGAGCCACCTGAGCGAGCCACCTGAGCGAGCCACCTGAGCGAGCCACCAGACCGAGCCACATGAGCGAGCCACATGAGCGAGCCACCTGAGCGAGCCACCTGAGCGAGCCACCTGAGCGAGCCACCAGACCGAGCCACATGAGCGAGCCACATGAGCGAGCCACATGAGCGAGCCACCTGAGCGAGCCACCTGAGCGAGCCACCTGAGCGAGCCACATGAGCGAGCCACCTGAGCGAGCCACATGAGCGAGCCACATGAGCGAGCCACCTGAGCGAGCCACATGAGCGAGCCACCTGAGCGAGCCACCTGAGCGAGCCACATGAGCGAGCCACATGAGCGAGCCACCTGAGCGAGCCACATGAGCGAGCCACCTGAGCGAGCCACATGAGCGAGCCACATGAGCGAGCCACCTGAGCGAGCCACATGAGCGAGCCACATGAGCGAGCCACCTGAGCGAGCCACATGAGCGAGCCACATGAGCGAGCCACCTGAGCGAGCCACATGAGCGAGCCACCTGAGCGAGCCACATGAGCGAGCCACATGAGCGAGCCACATGAGCGAGCCACATGAGCGAGCCACCTGAGCGAGCCACATGAGCGAGCCACCTGAGCGAGCCACATGAGCGAGCCACATGAGCGAGCCACCTGAGCGAGCCACATGAGCGAGCCACATGAGCGAGCCACATGAGCGAGCCACCTGAGCGAGCCACCAGAGCGGGCCACATGAGCGAGCCACCTGACCGAGCCACATGAGCGAGCCACATGAGCGAGCCACCTGAGCGAGCCACATGAGCGAGCCACATGAGCGAGCCACATGAGCGAGCCACCTGAGCGAGCCACATGAGCGAGCCACCTGAGCGAGCCACATGAGCGAGCCACCTGAGCGAGCCACCTAAGCGAGCCACATGAGCGAGCCACATGAGCGAGCCACCTGAGCGAGCCACCTGAGCGAGCCACATGAGCGAGCCACCTGAGCGAGCCACCAGAGCGAGCCACATGAGCGAGCCACATGAGCGAGCCACCTGAGCGAGCCACATGAGCGAGCCACCAGAGCGAGCCACATGAGCGAGCCACCAGAGCGAGCCACCTGAGCGAGCCACATGAGCGAGCCACATGAGCGAGCCACATGAGCGAGCCACCTGAGCGAGCCACATGAGCGAGCCACCTGAGCGAGCCACCAGAGCGAGCCACATGAGCGAGCCACCTGAGCGAGCCACCAGAGCGAGCCACATGAGCGAGCCACCTGAGCGAGCCACCAGAGCGAGCCACATGAGCGAGCCACCTGAGCGAGCCACCTGAGCGAGCCACATGAGCGAGCCACCTGAGCGAGCCACATGAGCGAGCCACATGAGCGAGCCACCAGACCGAGCCACATGAGCGAGCCACCTGAGCGAGCCACCTGAGCGAGCCACCTGAGCGAGCCACCAGACCGAGCCACATGAGCGAGCCACATGAGCGAGCCACCTGAGCGAGCCACCTGAGCGAGCCACCTGAGCGAGCCACCAGACCGAGCCACATGAGCGAGCCACATGAGCGAGCCACATGAGCGAGCCACATGAGCGAGCCACCAGACCGAGCCACTTGAGCGAGCCACCTGAGCGAGCCACATGAGCGAGCCACCTGAGCGAGCCACCAGACCGAGCCAAATGAGCGAGCCACATGAGCGAGCCACCTGAGCGAGCCACCTGAGCGAGCCACCTGAGCGAGCCACCAGACCGAGCCACATGAGCGAGCCACATGAGCGAGCCACCTGAGCGAGCCACATGAGCGAGCCACATGAGCGAGCCACATGAGCGAGCCACCTGAGCGAGCCACCAGACCGAGCCACATGAGCGAGCCACATGAGCGAGCCACCTGAGCGAGCCACCTGAGCGAGCCACCTGAGCGAGCCACCAGACCGAGCCACATGAGCGAGCCACATGAGCGAGCCACCTGAGCGAGCCACATGAGCGAGCCACATGAGCGAGCCACCAGACCGAGCCACTTGAGCGAGCCACCTGAGCGAGCCACCTGAGCGAGCCACCTGAGCGAGCCACCAGACCGAGCCACATGAGCGAGCCACATGAGCGAGCCACCTGAGCGAGCCACCTGAGCGAGCCACCTGAGCGAGCCACCAGACCGAGCCACATGAGCGAGCCACATGAGCGAGCCACATGAGCGAGCCACCTGAGCGAGCCACCTGAGCGAGCCACCTGAGCGAGCCACATGAGCGAGCCACCTGAGCGAGCCACATGAGCGAGCCACCAGAGCCACAGCGCCCCCTCGTGTCTCACATCGGCGTCTCAGATTTCTGGCTCGTGCGTCACATTCAACTTTCACTTTTGATTTCTCCGAAACCAGAAAACAACGTCACCATTTTCTCCACCACAAGATCCGAGTCTTTAGTCCAGGTTTAGTCCTGGTTTAGTCCGTGTTTAGTCTAGGTTTAGTCCTGGTTTAGTCCGTGTTTAGTCCGTGTTTAGTCCGTGTTTAGTCCGTGTTTAGTCCGGGTTTAGTCCTGGTTTAGTCCGTGTTTAGTCCAGGTTTAGTCCTGGTTTAGTCCGTGTTTAGTCCAGGTTTAGTCCGTGTTTAGTCCGGGTTTAGTCCGTGTTTAGTCCAGGTTTAGTCCTGGTTTAGTCCGTGTTTAGTCCGTGTTTAGTCCGGGTTTAGTCCGGGTTTAGTCCAGGTTGTGGACATGTCTGGACTGGGACAAGACGCCGCGGTCCATCAAAAGGTAAAACATGAACGTTAAAGACTTGTTTTTGTTTAAAGTTTGATTTGAGACGCGGAAGTTGTTTGGACATAAGACACAAGAGAGACAAGAGACACATGAGAGACAAGAGACACATGAGAGACAAGAGACACATGAGAGACAAGAGACACATGAGAGACAAGAGACACATGAGAGACACATGAGAGACAAGAGACACATGAGAGACAAGAGACACATGAGAGACAAGAGACACATGAGAGACAAGAGACACATGAGAGACACATGAGAGACAAGAGACACATGAGAGACAAGAGACACATGAGAGACAAGAGACACATGAGAGACAAGAGACACATGAGAGACACATGAGAGACAAGAGACACATGAGAGACAAGAGACACATGAGAGACAAGAGACACATGAGAGACACATGAGAGACAAGAGACACATGAGAGACAAGAGACACATGAGAGACAAGAGACACATGAGAGACAAGAGACACATGAGAGACAAGAGACACATGAGAGACACATGAGAGACAAGAGACACATGAGAGACAAGAGACACATGAGAGACAAGAGACACATGAGAGACACAAGAGAGACAAGAGACACATGAGAGACAAGAGACACATGAGAGACAAGAGACACATGAGAGACAAGAGACACATGAGAGACAAGAGACACATGAGAGACACAAGAGAGACAAGAGACACATGAGAGACAAGAGACACATGAGAGACAAGAGACACATGAGAGACAAGAGACACATGAGAGACACATGAGAGACAAGAGACACATGAGAGACAAGAGACACATGAGAGACAAGAGACACATGAGAGACAAGAGACACATGAGAGACAAGAGACACATGAGAGACAAGAGACACATGAGAGACACAAGAGAGACAAGAGACACATGAGAGACAAGAGACACATGAGAGACACAAGAGAGACAAGAGACACATGAGAGACAAGAGACACATGAGAGACAAGAGACACATGAGAGACACATGAGAGACAAGAGACACATGAGACACACATGAGAGACACATGAGAGACACATGAGAGACAAGAGACACATGAGAGACAAGAGACACATGAGAGACAAGAGACACATGAGAGACAAGAGACACATGAGAGACAAGAGACACATGAGAGACACATGAGAGACAAGAGACACATGAGAGACAAGAGACACATGAGAGACAAGAGACACATGAGAGACAAGAGACACATGAGAGACACATGAGAGACAAGAGACACATGAGAGACAAGAGACACATGAGAGACAAGAGACACATGAGAGACAAGAGACACATGAGAGACAAGAGACACATGAGAGACACATGAGAGACAAGAGACACATGAGAGACAAGAGACACATGAGAGACAAGAGACACATGAGAGACAAGAGACACATGAGAGACACATGAGAGACAAGAGACACATGAGAGACAAGAGACACATGAGAGACAAGAGACACATGAGAGACAAGAGACACATGAGAGACAAGAGACACATGAGAGACACATGAGAGACAAGAGACACATGAGAGACAAGAGACACATGAGAGACAAGAGACACATGAGAGACACAAGAGAGACAAGAGACACATGAGAGACAAGAGACACATGAGAGACAAGAGACACATGAGAGACAAGAGACACATGAGAGACACATGAGAGACAAGAGACACATGAGAGACAAGAGACACATGAGAGACACAAGAGAGACAAGAGACACATGAGAGACAAGAGACACATGAGAGACAAGAGACACATGAGAGACAAGAGACACATGAGAGACACATGAGAGACAAGAGACACATGAGAGACAAGAGACACATGAGAGACAAGAGACACATGAGAGACAAGATACACATGAGAGACAAGAGACACATGAGAGACAAGAGACACATGAGAGACAAGAGACACATGAGAGACAAGAGACACATGAGAGACAAGAGACACATGAGAGACACAAGAGAGACAAGAGACACATGAGAGACAAGAGACACATGAGAGACAAGAGACACATGAGAGACACATGAGAGACAAGAGACACATGAGACACACATGAGAGACACATGAGAGACACATGAGAGACAAGAGACACATGAGAGACAAGAGACACATGAGAGACACATGAGAGACACATGAGAGACAAGAGACACATGAGAGACAAGAGACACATGAGAGACACATGAGAGACACATGAGAGACAAGAGACACATGAGAGACAAGAGACACAAGAGAGACAAGAGACACATGAGAGACAAGAGACACATGAGAGACAAGAGACACATGAGAGACACATGAGAGACAAGAGACACATGAGAGACAAGAGACACAAGAGAGACAAGAGACACATGAGAGACAAGAGACACATGAGAGACAAGAGACACATGAGAGACAAGAGACATATGAGAGACACAAGAGAGACAAGAGACACATGAGAGACAAGAGACACATGAGAGACAAGAGACACATGAGAGACAAGAGACACATGAGAGACACATGAGAGACAAGAGACACATGAGAGACAAGAGACACATGAGAGACAAGAGACACATGAGAGACACAAGAGAGACAAGAGACACATGAGAGACAAGAGACACATGAGAGACAAGAGACACATGAGAGACACATGAGAGACAAGAGACACATGAGAGACAAGAGACACATGAGAGACACAAGAGAGACAAGAGACACATGAGAGACAAGAGACACATGAGAGACAAGAGACACATGAGAGACAAGAGACACATGAGAGACACAAGAGAGACAAGATACACATGAGAGACAAGAGACACATGAGAGACAAGAGACACATGAGAGACAAGAGACACATGAGAGACACAAGAGAGACAAGAGACACATGAGAGACAAGAGACACATGAGAGACAAGAGACACATGAGAGACACATGAGAGACAAGAGACACATGAGACACACATGAGAGACAAGAGACACATGAGAGACAAGAGACACATGAGAGACAAGAGACACATGAGAGACACATGAGAGACACATGAGAGACAAGAGACACATGAGAGACAAGAGACACATGAGAGACACATGAGAGACACATGAGAGACAAGAGACACATGAGAGACAAGAGACACATGAGAGACACATGAGAGACACATGAGAGACAAGAGACACATGAGAGACAAGAGACACAAGAGAGACAAGAGACACATGAGAGACAAGAGACACATGAGAGACAAGAGACACATGAGAGACACATGAGAGACAAGAGACACATGAGAGACAAGAGACACAAGAGAGACAAGAGACACATGAGAGACAAGAGACACATGAGAGACAAGAGACACATGAGAGACAAGAGACATATGAGAGACACAAGAGAGACAAGAGACACATGAGAGACAAGAGACACATGAGAGACACAAGAGAGACAAGAGACACATGAGAGACAAGAGACACATGAGAGACACATGAGAGACACATGAGAGACAAGAGACACATGAGAGACAAGAGACACATGAGAGACAAGAGACACATGAGAGACACATGAGAGACAAGAGACACATGAGAGACACATGAGAGACAAGAGACACAAGAGAGACAAGAGACACATGAGAGACAAGAGACACATGAGAGACAAGAGACACATGAGAGACACATGAGAGACACAAGAGAGACAAGAGACACATGAGAGACAAGAGACACATGAGAGACAAGAGACACATGAGAGACAAGAGACACATGAGAGACACAAGAGAGACAAGAGACACATGAGAGACAAGAGACACATGAGAGACAAGAGACACATGAGAGACACAAGAGAGACAAGAGACACATGAGAGACAAGAGACACATGAGAGACAAGAGACACATGAGAGACACATGAGAGACAAGAGACACATGAGACACACATGAGAGACAAGAGACACATGAGAGACAAGAGACACATGAGAGACAAGAGACACATGAGAGACACATGAGAGACACATGAGAGACAAGAGACACATGAGAGACAAGAGACACATGAGAGACACAAGAGACACATGAGAGACAAGAGACACATGAGAGACACATGAGACAAGAGACACATGAGAGACAAGAGACACATGAGAGACACATGAGAGACAAGAGACACATGAGAGACAAGAGACACATGAGAGACACATGAGAGACAAGAGACACATGAGAGACAAGAGACACATGAGAGACAAGAGACACATGAGAGACAAGAGACACATGAGAGACACATGAGAGACAAGAGACACATGAGAGACAAGAGACACATGAGAGACACATGAGAGACAAGAGACACATGAGAGACAAGAGACACATGAGAGACAAGAGACACATGAGAGACAAGAGACACATGAGAGACACAAGAGAGACAAGAGACATATTTTCAAAGTTTGTTGAAAAATACATTTTTAATAAGAATAATTCTGTTTCATGATTTTGTCAGATTTCGATGAAACACATTTATCACAAAAGTCTAAACTAAATAAAATGTAACTTTTAAAGTCGAAACGTTCAAATGTTTTACACATTATTTACTTCAAAAAGATTTGATTTATTCTGGAGCAAAACATTGAATGAACTTTAGATTGAAAACAACTGAGTTCTTCATATTTCACTTTAAACAGAAGGAGAACCACATCGCTGAGCTGGCCCAGGCCAAGGCCCACCTGGAGGAGTGGAAGGTGAGACCGCTCAGGCCGCTCAGGCCGCTCAGACCGCTCAGGCCGCTCAGGCCGCTCAGGCCGCTCAGACCGCTCAGGCCGCTCAGACCGCTCAGACCGCTCAGGCCGCTCAGGCCGCTCAGGCCGCTCAGACCGCTCAGACCGCTCAGGCCGCTCAGGCCGCTCAGGCCGCTCAGACCGCTCAGGCCGCTCAGGCCGCTCAGGCCGCTCAGACCGCTCAGGCCGCTCAGACCGCTCAGACCGCTCAGGCCGCTCAGGCCGCTCAGGCCGCTCAGGCCGCTCAGGCCGCTCAGACCGCTCAGGCCGCTCAGGCCGCTCAGGCCGCTCAGGCCGCTCAGACCGCTCAGGCCGCTCAGGCCGCTCAGGCCGCTCAGGCCGCTCAGACCGCTCAGGCCGCTCAGGCCGCTCAGGCCGCTCAGACCGCTCAGACCCCCCTGCAGGTGGAGTCAGCGCTTCCCCTGCAGGTGAAGTCAGCGCTTCCCCTGCAGGTGAAGTCAGCGCTCCTCCTGCAGGTGGAGTCAGGCAGGTTGAGCTGGGAGTTGTCCTGGAGCAGAGCAGGAGGTGGTGCTGATCCTGGTGTAGGTTCTCGAGGAGTCCAGGTGCTAAAAAGGCCAGTGAAGACAGGGGCCAGCTCGCCTGCACAGTGTCTTAAGGTGGCCGGGGTTGGATTTACTTCCTGTTCCTGAACTGAGAGAGGGGCGGGGCAGGTGGGGGGCGGGTTGGCAGAGGTGGCTGCAGTGGGGGAGGGGCTGTCAAACCTGCAGTAGGGCTCTGGGCTTATAGTTTGTGAGAAGCCGGAGCCCACTCCACACAGAGGCGGGGCCACTCCACACAGAGGCGGGGCCACTCCACACAGAGGCGGGGCCACTCCACACAGAGGCGGGGCCACTCCACACAGAGGCGGGGCCACTCCACACAGAGGCGGGGCCACTCCACACAGAGGCGGGGCCACTCCACACAGAGGCGGGGCCACTCCACACAGAGGCGGGGCCACTCCACACAGAGGCGGGGCCACTCCACACAGAGGCGGGGTTGTTGTACTGGGCTGTAGCTCTCGACACCTGCTGAACACGGACTTTGCCTCTTTGTAGCGCCGTCTTTGCTGGAGTCCTAAAGCTGTTGTGGTGTGAGGACCATAAGGTCTGTTTTGTGTCTTTGTTTGAGGCCAAAGTGGAGAAAGCCGACGATTCTAAATCTGGTCTGATCCTGATGAAGCTGGAGCAGGAGCGTGAGAAGAAGAACGCTCAGAACCTCCTGAAGGACCTGATGCAGAGACAAGAAGAAGATCAGACGGAGGGCGGAGCCAGCGGGCGGGCGCTCAGGGTCAGACACACATATATAATATACAAATACATATACTATACAAATATATATACTATAATATACAAATACATATACTATACAAATATATATACTATAATATACAAATACATATACTATACAAATATATATACTATAATATACAAATACATATACTATACAAATATATATACTATAATATACAAATACATATACTATACAAATATATATACTATAATATACAAATACATATACTATACAAATATATATACTATAATATACAAATACATATACTATACAAATATATATACTATAATATACAAATACATATACTATACAAATATATATACTATAATATACAAATACATATACTATACAAATATATATACTATAATATACAAATACATATACTATACAAATATATATACTATAATATACAAATACATATACTATACAAATATATATACTATAATATACAAATACATATACTATACAAATATATATACTATAATATACAAATACATATACTATACAAATATATATACTATAATATACAAATACATATACTATACAAATATATATACTATAATATACAAATACATATACTATACAAATACATATACTATAATATACAAATACATATACTATAATATACAAATACATATACTATAATATACAAATACATATACTATAATATACAGATACTTCTGCCTTTACTGGAGGAATACTTGTACTGCAGTAACAGACTCATGAGTTTGTCTCCTCAGGCTCAGTTGAGTCTCCTCAGTCAGAAGAAGAAGGATCTGATGGACAATCTGAAGAGGAGCAGGTTTCAGCTGCAGCAGAGACGAGCCGACGCCCACAAACTGCAGAACAAGTTCAAGGTTTGAGACGACGAGAACTTCAGCAGGACATTTGTGTATTGTAACCACCTAAAGGGTTCTAAAGGGGTCTGAAGGGCTCTAAAGGGCTCTAAAGGGGTCTAAAGGGTTCTAAAGGGGTCTAAAGGGCTCTAAAGGGGTCTAAAGGGTTCTAAAGGGGTCTAAAGGGTTCTAAAGGGTTCTGAAGGGGTCTAAAGGGTTCTAATGGGGTCTAAAGGGCTCTAAAGGGTTCTAATGGGCTCTAAAGGGTTCTAAAGGGGTCTAAAGGGTTCTAAAGGGGTCTGAAGGGGTCTAAAGGGCTCTAAAGGGGTCTGAAGGGGTCTAAAGGGCTCTAAAGGGGTCTAAAGGGTTCTAAAGGGGTCTAAAGGGCTCTAAAGGGGTCTGAAGGGGTCTAAAGGGCTCTAAAGGGGTCTAAAGGGCTCTAAGGGCTCTAAAGGGCTCTAAAGGGGTCTAAAGGGCTCTAAAGGGGTCTAAAGGGCTCTAAAGGGGTCTAAAGGGCTCTAAAGGGCTCTAAAGGGCTCTAAAGGGGTCTAAAGGGTTCTAAAGGGTTCTGAAGGGGTCTAAAGGGTTCTAATGGGTCTAAAGGGCTCTAGAGGGTTCTAAAGGGTTTAAAGGGTTCTAAAGGGTTCTGAAGGGGTCTGAAGGGTTCTAATGGGGTCTAAAGGGGTCTAAAGGGTTCTAAAGGGGTTTAAAGGGTTCTAAAGGGGTTTAAAGGGTTCTAATGGGGTCTAAAGGGTTCTAATGTGGTCTAAAGGGGTCTAAAGGGTTCTAATGGGGTCTAAAGGGATCTAAAGGGGTTTAAAGGGTTCTAAAGGGGTTTAAAGGGTTCTAATGGGGTCTAAAGGGATCTAAAGGGGTTTAAAGGGTTCTAAAGGGGTCTAAAGGGTTCTAAAGGGGTTTAAAGGGTTCTAAAGGGGTTTAAAGGGTTCTAATGGGGTCTAAAGGGTTCTAATGTGGTCTAAAGGGGTCTAAAGGGTTCTAATGGGGTCTAAAGGGATCTAAAGGGATCTCAAGGGTTCAGGCAGAAGTGTGACTCTTATTTAAAGCCTCTGGAGAAAACTTCCAGTTCCTTACGTGTAAAAACCAAAACCAAGTCATAATTGAGAAACACGTTAAACGCTCTTTGCTCGGTCGTTTGCCGTAAACACGTTAAACGCTCTTCGCTCGGTCGCTCGTCGTAAACACGTTAAACGCTCTTCGCTCGGTCGTTTGTCGTAAACACGTTAAACGCTCTTCGCTCGGTCGCTCGTCGTAAACACGTTAAACGCTCTTCGCTCGGTCGTTTGTCGTAAACACGTTAAACGCTCTTCGCTCGGTCGTTTGAACGCTCTTCGCTCGGTCGTTTGTCGTAAACACGTTAAACGCTCTTCGCTCGGTCGCTCGTCGTAAACACGTTGAACGCTCTTCGCTCGGTCGTTTGTCGTAAACACGTTGAACGCTCTTCGCTCGGTCGTTTGTCGTAAACACGTTAAACGCTCTTCGCTCGGTCGTTTGTCGTAAACACGTTGAACGCTCTTCGCTCGGTCGTTTGTCGTAAACACGTTAAACGCCCTTCGCTCGGTCGTTTGAACGCTCTTCGCTCGGTCGTTTGTCGTAAACACGTTAAACGCTCTTCGCTCGGTCGCTCGTCGTAAACACGTTGAACGCTCTTCGCTCGGTCGTTTGTCGTAAACACGTTAAACGCCCTTCGCTCGGTCGTTTGAACGCTCTTCGCTCGGTCGTTTGTCGTAAACACGTTAAACGCTCTTCGCTCGGTTGCTCGTCATAAACACGTTAAACGCTCTTCGCTCGGTCGTTTGTCGTAAACACGTTAAACGCTCTTCGCTCGGTTGCTCGTCGTAAACACGTTAAACGCTCTTCGCTCGGTCGTTTGTCGTAAACACGTTAAACGCTCTTCGCTCGGTCGTTTGTCGTAAACACGTTGAACGCTCTTCGCTCGGTCGTTTGTCGTAAACACGTTAAACGCCCTTCGCTCGGTCGTTTGAACGCTCTTCGCTCGGTCGTTTGTCGTAAACACGTTAAACGCTCTTCGCTCGGTCGCTCGTCGTAAACACGTTGAACGCTCTTCGCTCGGTCGTTTGTCGTAAACACGTTAAGCGCTCTTCGCTCGGTCGCTCGTCGTAAACACGTTAAACGCTCTTCGCTCGGTCGCTCGTCGTAAACACGTTAAACGCTCTTCGCTCGGTCGTTTGTCGTAAACACGTTAAACGCTCTTCGCTCGGTCGTTTGTCGTAAACACGTTAAACGCTCTTCGCTCGGTTGCTCGTCGTAAACACGTTAAACGCTCTTCGCTCGGTCGTTTGTCGTAAACACGTTAAACGCTCTTCGCTCGGTCGTTTGTCGTAAACACGTTAAGCGCTCTTCGCTCGGTCGTTTGTCGTAAACACGTTAAACGCTCTTCGCTCGGTCGCTCGTCGTAAACACGTTGAACGCTCTTCGCTCGGTCGTTTGTCGTAAACACGTTAAACGCTCTTCGCTCGGTCGTTTGTCGTAAACACGTTAAACGCTCTTCGCTCGGTCGCTCGTCGTAAACACGTTAAACGCTCTTCGCTCGGTCGTTTGTCGTAAACACGTTAAACGCTCTTCGCTCGGTCGCTCGTCGTAAACACGTTAAACGCTCTTCGCTCGGTCGTTTGTCGTAAACACGTTAAACGCTCTTCGCTCGGTCGTTTGTCGTAAACACGTTAAACGCTCTTCGCTCGGTTGCTCGTCGTAAACACGTTAAACGCTCTTCGCTCGGTCGTTTGTCGTAAACACGTTAAACGCTCTTCGCTCGGTCGTTTGTCGTAAACACGTTAAACGCTCTTCGCTCGGTCGTTTGTCGTAAACACGTTAAACGCTCTTCGCTCGGTCGCTCGTCGTAAACACGTTAAACGCTCTTCGCTCGGTTGCTCGTCGTAAACACGTTAAACGCTCTTCGCTCGGTCGTTTGTCGTAAACACGTTAAACGCTCTTCGCTCGGTCGCTCGTCGTAAACACGTTGAACGCTCTTCGCTCGGTCGTTTGTCGTAAACACGTTAAACGCTCTTCGCTCGGTCGCTCGTCGTAAACACGTTGAACGCTCTTCGCTCGGTCGTTTGTCGTAAACACGTTAAACGCTCTTCGCTCGGTCGCTCGTCGTAAACACGTTGAACGCTCTTCGCTCGGTCTTGGTGCAGATTTGTGCCGATCTCCCGGACGCTGAGGTGGAGTTCATTAAGCCGAAGCGGGACAGCGATGACGTCACCGGTGAAGGGCCAATCAGAAGCCGGTTCAGCGTGTGCCAGCAGGGGGCGCTGCTGCTGCAGGGAGGACAGGCCCTGATCACCTTCGAGGAGGAGAAAGGTACAAACCCTCCACCTTCTCCTCAATCCAGCTATGTTCCTCATGTTCCTCTCTGATGTTCCTCTGATGTTCCTCATGTTCCTCTCTGATGTTCCTCATGTTCCTCTGATGTTCCTCATGTTCCTCTCTGATGTTCCTCTGATGTTCCTCATGTTCCTCTCTGATGTTCCTCTGATGTTCCTCATGTTCCTCTGATGTTCCTCATGTTCCTCTCTGATGTTCCTCATGTTCCTCTCTGATGTTCCTCATGTTCCTCTCTGATGTTCCTCTGATGTTCCTCATGTTCCTCTCTGATGTTCCTCATGTACCTCTCTGATGTTCCTCTCTGATGTTCCTCATGTTCCTCTGATGTTCCTCATGTTCCTCTCTGATGTTCCTCTGATGTTCCTCATGTTCCTCTCTGATGTTCCTCTGATGTTCCTCATGTTCCTCTCTGATGTTCCTCATGTACCTCTCTGATGTTCCTCTCTGATGTTCCTCATGTTCCTCTAATGTTCCTCATGTTCCTCTCTGATGTTCCTCATGTTCCTCTGATGTTCCTCATGTTCCTCTCTGATGTTCCTCATGTTCCTCTCTGATGTTCCTCATGTTCCTCTCTAATGTTCCTCATGTTCCTCTCTGATGTTCCTCTGATGTTCCTCATGTTCCTCTCTGATGTTCCTCATGTTCCTCTCTGATGTTCCTCTGATGTTCCTCATGTTCCTCTCTGATGTTCCTCATGTTCCTCTGATGTTCCTCATGTTCCTCTCTGATGTTCCTCATGTTCCTCTCTGATGTTCCTCATGTTCCTCTCTGATGTTCCTCATGTTCCTCTCTGATGTTCCTCTGATGTTCCTCATGTTCCTCTCTGATGTTCCTCATGTTCCTCTCTGATGTTCCTCTGATGTTCCTCATGTTCCTCTCTGATGTTCCTCATGTTCCTCTCTGATGTTCCTCTGATGTTCCTCATGTTCCTCTCTGATGTTCCTCATGTTCCTCTCTGATGTTCCTCATGTTCCTCTCTGATGTTCCTCTCTGATGTTCCTCATGTTCCTCTGATGTTCCTCATGTTCCTCTCTGATGTTCCTCATGTTCCTCTGATGTTCCTCATGTTCCTCTCTGATGTTCCTCATGTTCCTCTCTGATGTTCCTCATGTTCCTCTCTGATGTTCCTCATGTTCCTCTCTGATGTTCCTCAGTGGTGTCTCAGGTGCTGCAGATGGACAGGTGCAGCGTCTCCTTTGATGATCAGACTCTGGAGGTGAAGCCGAAGAGGATCAGGACTGAGCCGGTCGTTCAGTTTGAGGTACGACTTTTCCACACGTTTGATTCATCTCAATCGTCACAATGTTCTTCAGAGGATCTTCTGTCCAACGTTCTTCAGAGGATCTTTTGTCCAACGTTCTTCAGAGGATCTTCTGTCCAACGTTCTTCAGAGGATCTTCTGTCCAACGTTCTTCAGAGGATCTTTTGTCCAACGTTCTTCAGAGGATCTTTTGTCCAACGTTCTTCAGAGGATCTTCTGTCCAACGTTCTTCAGAGGATCTTTTGTCCAACGTTCTTCAGAGGATCTTCTGTCCAACGTTCTTCAGAGGATCTTCTGTCCAACGTTCTTCAGAGGATCTTTTGTCCTGAAGCTCCTGGTGTTTCATGTGGTTCTTCTGTCTTCTGCAGATTCACCTGTCGGTGTCTCGCTCGCACCTGGACGTGTCAGAGGTCATGAGTGCGATGCCAAAGGAGCGCCTGGAGGAGCGCCTGGCTCTGGCCTTTTCTCGCCCGAGCAGAGGAGGAGCCGAGGTGCAGTCTGTGCAGTTCAGCGCTGAGCAGAGGAAGGCACGCATCCACTTCCTGTCACCCGGAGGTAAGAGAGGCGCTCACACCTGGAGGTAAGAGAGGCGCTCACACCCGGAGGTAAGAGAGGCGCTCTGGTTCCTCAGTGGTTAAAGGTTCTTCTCTGGTTCCTCAGTGGTTAAAGGTTCTTCTCTGGTTCCTCAATGGTTAAAGGTTCTTCTCTGGTTCCTCAGTGGCAGAGTCGTTGTTCCTCAGAGGAGAACATTCGGTGGATCTGGAGTTTCCGACCAAAGTCAAAGTTTCTCCTGTTTATGAACATCAACTGCACAAGTTCCAGGTAAAGTTTGTCTTCTTCTGCGTCTTTCATGTTCTGCTCAGATGTTCTGTTCTGTGTGGCCTCTGCTCCTGGAGGCTCCTGGAGGTCTCTGCTCCTGGAGGTCTCTGCTCCTGGAGGCCTCTGCTCCTGGAGGCCTCTGCTCCTGGAGGTCTCTGCTCCTGGAGGCCTCTGCTCCTGGAGGTCTCTGCTCCTGGAGGCCTCTGCTCCTGGAGGTCTCTGTTCCTGGAGGCCTCTGCTCCTGGAGGCCTCTGCTCCTGGAGGCCTCTGCTCCTGGAGGCCTCTGCTCCTGGAGGTCTCTGTTCCTGGAGGCCTCTGCTCCTGGAGGCCTCTGCTCCTGGAGGCCTCTGCTCCTGGAGGTCTCTGCTCCTGGAGGCCTCTGCTCCTGGAGGCCTCTGCTCCTGGAGGTCTCTGCTCCTGGAGGCCTCTGCTCCTGGAGGTCTCTGCTCCTGGAGGCCTCTGCTCCTGGAGGTCTCTGTTCCTGGAGGCCTCTGCTCCTGGAGGTCTCTGCTCCTGGAGGTCTCTGCTCCTAGAGGACTCTGTTCCTGGAGGCCTCTGCTCCTGGAGGTCTCTGCTCCTGGAGGCCTCTGCTCCTGGAGGTCTCTGTTCCTGGAGGCCTCTGCTCCTGGAGGTCTCTGCTCCTGGAGGTCTCTGCTCCTAGAGGACTCTGTTCCTGGAGGACTCTGTTCCTGGAGGACTCTGCTCCTGGAGGTCTCTGCTCCTGGAGGCCTCTGCTCCTGGAGGTCTCTGCTCCTAGAGGACTCTGCTCCTGGAGGTCTCTGCTCCTAGAGGCCTCTGCTCCTAGAGGTCTCTGCTCCTGGAGGTCTCTGCTCCTAGAGGACTCTGTTCCTGGAGGACTCTGCTCCTAGAGGCCTCTGCTCCTAGAGGACTCTGCTCCTAGAGGTCTCTGCTCCAGGAGGCCTCTGCTCCTGGAGGTCTCTGTTCCTGGAGGCCTCTGCTCCTGGAGGCCTCTGCTCCTGGAGGTCTCTGCTCCTAGAGGACTCTGTTCCTGGAGGCCTCTGCTCCTAGAGGTCTCTGCTCCTGGAGGTCTCTGCTCCTGGAGGCCTCTGCTCCTGGAGGCCTCTGCTCCTGGAGGCCTCTGCTCCTGGAGGCCTCTGCTCCTGGAGGTCTCTGCTCCTGGAGGCCTCTGCTCCTGGAGGTCTCTGTTCCTGGAGGCCTCTGCTCCTGGAGGTCTCTGCTCCTGGAGGCCTCTGCTCCTGGAGGTCTCTGTTCCTGGAGGCCTCTGCTCCTGGAGGTCTCTGCTCCTGGAGGTCTCTGCTCCTAGAGGACTCTGTTCCTGGAGGCCTCTGCTCCTAGAGGTCTCTGCTCCTGGAGGTCTCTGCTCCTGGAGGCCTCTGCTCCTGGAGGCCTCTGCTCCTAGAGGTCTCTGCTCCTGGAGGTCTCAGTGCGTCTCCTTGTGTGTCTTTCAGAGCTTCTGTGGCGCTCTGAAGAGGACTCTGCTCCTGGACGACATCCTGGACACGGGCGACGAGGAGGAGGTGCAGGACCAGCTGGAGATCCACTTCCAGAAGCCGAGTAACGGAGGAGGAGAGATCGAGCACACCAAGTATCTGAGCCCAGGGAAGAGCCTGCTGGCCTTCCTCTGTCCTGACCACTAGAGGGAGCTAACGATGCTAATGCTAATGCCTTCCTCTGTCCTGACCACTAGAGGGAGCTAACGACGCTAATGCTAATGCCTTCCTCTGTCCTGACCACTAGAGGGAGCTAACGATGCTAATGCTAATGCCTTCCTCTGTCCTGACCTCTAGAGGGAGCTAACGATGCTAATGCTAATGCCTTCCTCTGTCCCGACCACTAGAGGGAGCTAACGATGCTAATGCTAATGCCTTCCTCTGTCCTGACCACTAGAGGGAGCCACATCCTTCTGCTGTAACCCAATGCTAATAATGCTAATGCTAATACTATTTACCCATTTAAGAAGATGCCACGTGTTCTTCAAATGTTTAAACTGTTTAAACTATATCAACGTGATTAATAAAAGAGTGAAGTCACAAATGTCTCTTTGAAGTCAACTCACACGACTGGACCGGCCTCCTGCTGGTGCCAGAGTCAGGACTAAACATGGAGCGGCCTCCTGCTGGTGCCAGAGTCAGGACTAAACATGGAGCGGCCTCCTGCTGGTGCCAGAGTCAGGACTAAACATGGAGCGGCCTCCTGCTGGTGCCAGAGTCAGGACTAAACATGGAGCGGCCTCCTGCTGGTGCGCAGAGTCAGGACTAAACATGGACCGGCCTCCTGCTGGTGCCAGAGTCAGGACTAAACATGGACCGGCCTCCTGCTGGTGCCAGAGTCAGGACTAAACATGGAGCGGCCTCCTGCTGGTGCCAGAGTCAGGACTAAACATGGACCGGCCTCCTGCTGGTGCCAGAGTCAGGACTAAACATGGAGCGGCCTCCTGCTGGTGCCAGAGTCAGGACTAAACATGGAGCGGCCTCCTGCTGGTGCCAGAGTCAGGACTAAACATGGAGCGGCCTCCTGCTGGTGCGCAGAGTCAGGACTAAACATGGACCGGCCTCCTGCTGGTGCCAGAGTCAGGACTAAACATGGACCGGCCTCCTGCTGGTGCCAGAGTCAGGACTAAACATGGAGCGGCCTCCTGCTGGTGCGCAGAGTCAGGACTAAACATGGACCGGCCTCCTGCTGGTGCCAGAGTCAGGACTAAACATGGACCGGCCTCCTGCTGGTGCCAGAGTCAGGACTAAACATGGAGCGGCCTCCTGCTGGTGCCAGAGTCAGGACTAAACATGGACCGGCCTCCTGCTGGTGCCAGAGTCAGGACTAAACATGGAGCGGCCTCCTGCTGGTGCCAGAGTCAGGACTAAACATGGAGCAGCCTCCTGCTGGTGCCAGAGTCAGGACTAAACATGGACCGGCCTCCTGCTGGTGCCAGAGTCAGGACTAAACATGGACCGGCCTCCTGCTGGTGCCAGAGTCAGGACTAAACATGGAGCGGCCTCCTGCTGGTGCCAGAGTCAGGACTAAACATGGAGCGGCCTCCTGCTGGTGCCAGAGTCAGGACTAAACATGGAGCGGCCTCCTGCTGGTGCCAGGGTCAGGACTAAACATGGACCGGCCTCCTGCTGGTGCCAGAGTCAGGACTAAAATATGGACCGGCCTCCTGCTGGTGCCAGAGTCAGGACTAAACATGGACCGGCCTCCTGCTGGTGCCAGAGTCAGGACTAAACATGGAGCGGCCTCCTGCTGGTGCCAGAGTCAGGACTAAACATGGACCGGCCTCCTGCTGGTGCCAGAGTCAGGACTAAACATGGACCAGCCTCCTGCTGGTGCCAGAGTCAGGACTAAACATGGAGCGGCCTCCTGCTGGTGCCAGAGTCAGGACTAAAATATGGACCGGCCTCCTGCTGGTGCCAGAGTCAGGACTAAACATGGAGCGGCCTCCTGCTGGTGCCAGAGTCAGGACTAAACATGGAGCGGCCTCCTGCTGGTGCCAGAGTCAGGACTAAACATGGAGCGGCCTCCTGCTGGTGCCAGAGTCAGGACTAATTTGATTTAGTTTCTTATTATTCACAAACTCTTGTCTTTGTCTTCCTCCAGAAAGATTCTGCTTGACAGGCTCCGCCTCCTTATGAGTGTCACACAAAACTTCAGTCACAAACAGATTATGCATCTTTGTATTGTGCAGCGCTAAGATGGCCGCATAAGTCTGCTCCGTCTAAGTCTTAGTCAAATATCTGTTTAAATGACTCCTTCACTCGGGAGAACACTGTAAACCTTTGACTGAACATGCCGGGCGGAGCGCGCAGGAGGAACACCGCCGCAGCTAAACTGACAGGTACAGCTGTGAGCCTGCACTCGGCCTCCTCACCTGCCCGCGGACCAAGCTCCAGCTCCGGCTCAGTTTGGAGCGCAGCCTCGGGACAGAACAGGAGCGGGATGGACCCGGCTCTCGTGAGGCTCTGCGGGAGATCACGGACCACATGAAGGCAGTGCACACAGACTGATGCAGCGCTCGGTGCCACGTGCAGGAACTAAACTCAAAGACTAACGAGATGGAGAACCGAGCCACAGCAGCCGAGAAGGAACTCTCAGCCCTGAAGGAGATGTCTCTGTCCTACAAGCTAACGTGGCACAGCCAGGGCTTACCATGGACCAAATGGAGCATCTGGAGAAGCGTAACCGCAGAGGAAAGATGCGGCTTGTAGGTCTATCAGAGGACACGGAGGGGACGGACGTGCTCAAGTTTATCCCTGAACATCAGCACACTGCGCTCTGGCCCAGAACCAGCGCCCGAGACCAGTTATACCAGTTATACTGAAGTTCCATAACTTTAGCGACAAACAACGCGTTCTGGCGGCGTCCAGACGTCTCGCCGCGAGCCAGCCCAGAATACCCAAACCTTAAATATCCTTTTTCAATGATTACTCAGCGAGAGTGGTAAAGAAACGCAAAGCTTTCGACCAAGTGAAATCTGGTCTGAGAGAAAAGAAGATGGATTACGCTCTATCCCGCAACACTGAGGATCCACGTAGAGGGAGCAGTTATTATACTTGACCAGAGAAGGCATCAGACTCCTGAACCCTTTATCTCCCTTTCCTCTTCTTTGGACCTTTGGACCCTAATGGACACATGTGAGTCCTCAATATAAACCATGTGGTCCCTTTTTCTGTTCTGTAGATCCCCAGGTGAAAGGTCATAGGAACTGTACTAAAGGGCCCTGATCCATTCCTGGAACCGGCTCCAGGCAGGTTTCTTCTACAGTTTATTCATTTGACTATGTTATATTGATGTAATCTTTATGTTTTTGTGTTGGGCTCAACTATGGGCTATAGTAACAAAAGCAGAAAAAAAAGAACAATTTTGAAATGGTTAATAAAATGGCATCGGAAAAAATTAAATTAGCCTCATTTAACGTTAATGGCATATTGAGCCCCATTAAGCGGTCAAGGACACTTACAAAGATGAAAAAAGAATATCTAGAACATCAAAAACATCAGAAACGGTTACGGAAAACGTTATTCCTCCTCATACAGGGGGAAACACAAGAGGGGAGTGGCTACACCGATGTCAACAAGAAGAGCGTTCGGACAAACCTTTGAGCACAAAGATAAAGACGGCAGATTTATAATGGTCAAAGGAACCATTGACGTAAATGTATTTACATTGATAAACGTGTATGCCCCGCCCCCAGGAGCGACATCACTTTCTATAATAATATCATGGACCTAATTACAAACCACTCTGAGGAAACCCTCGTCTGTGGTGGCCATTTTAACCTCATATTCAACCAACATTAGATGTGTCAGCACAGCACTGGGAGATCTATAAAGAATATGACTCCAATCCACACATGACTCCAATCCACACACGACTCCAATCCACACACGACTCCAATCCACACACGACTCCAATCCACACATGACTCCAATCCACACATGACTCCAATCCACACATGACTCCAATCCACACACGACTCCAATCCACACATGACTCCAATCCACACACGACTCCAATCCACACACGACTCCAATCCACACATGACTCCAATCCACACACGACTCCAATCCACACATGACTCCAATCCACACACGACTCCAATCCACACATGACTCCAATCCACACATGACTCCAATCCACACATGACTCCAATCCACACATGACTCCAATCCACACACGACTCCAATCCACACATGACTCCAATCCACACATGACTCCAATCCACACATGACTCCAATCCACACATGACTCCAATCCACACACGACTCCAATCCACACACGACTCCAATCCACACATGACTCCAATCCACACATGACTCCAATCCACACACGACTCCAATCCACACACGACTCCAATCCACACATGACTCCAATCCACACATGACTCCAATCCACACATGACTCCAATCCACACACGACTCCAATCCACACATGACTCCAATCCACACATGACTCCAATCCACACATGACTCCAATCCACACATGACTCCAATCCACACACGACTCCAATCCACACATGACTCCAATCCACACATGACTCCAATCCACACATGACTCCAATCCACACAAGACTCCAATCCACACACGACTCCAATCCACACACGACTCCAATCCACACATGACTCCAATCCACACACGACTCCAATCCACACACGACTCCAATCCACACACGACTCCAATCCACACACGACTCCAATCCACACATGACTCCAATCCACACATGACTCCAATCCACACATGACTCCAATCCACACATGACTCCAATCCACACACGACTCCAATCCACACATGACTCCAATCCACACATGACTCCAATCCACACATGACTCCAATCCACACATGACTCCAATCCACAGAATACACTCTTTTTTCATTTTCAATAAAGAAAGGTCAAAAGTGACAGAAGCAGACGCAGGTACAATAGACTTAAGCGATCACTGTAGATCTGGAACAGAAATAGAAGAACACACTCTGGAGATTTAATGTTACTTTACTCAACGATCCTCACTTTAAAAATAAAATGCTAAAAGACATTGAAACCTATGTAGAGGACAAGGATAATGGTGACACCGCCCCACCCGTCCTTTGGGACGCAGCAAAGGCAGTTTTGAGGGGCGGGGTTATTGCTTTCGCCTCAGCTCAAAAGAAACAAAAGCAAAAAAAACGAAATGATCTACAGAAGAAATTCAAACTTTTAGAAGCTAAACATGCAGGAAACAGAAACCCTCAAATACTACAGGAAATTACAGAGAAAAGAGGCGAGATTAATGACCTGGCCTCACAAGAAAGAATCCAAAAATGTTTTTCACAAAACAAAGACACGATGAAAATGGATCAAAATTCTCAAAATGATTATCTTGGAAGCTTCGAAAACAACGAGCAGAAAGAAGAATCTTTAAAATATGAGACATTAAGAACAAGACCATCCAAACCAAACAAGACCAACTACAATCCACACAACACTACAAAACAATGAAGACAAAACACAGTCTCTACTCTGGATACTCTACTCTCTATACTCTGGATACTCTACTCTCTATACTCTGGATACTCTACTCTCTATACTCTGGATACTCTTACTTTACCCATCATGACTGAGCAACAAAATAAAGAATTAGGGGCCGAAATAACTAACTCAAATTGAAAGACTAAAAAACAATAAATGTCCAGGAAGTGACGGTTTCTCTTCAGAGCAAAACACTCACTGCTTTGATCGACCTTTAACTGGGCCCTTCAAGAAGCTCAGATCCTCAAGCTGGAAGGAAGCATCATGTCCTTGACGCCTAAAGAGGGAAGGACTGTGCCTCATACATACCTATTTCTACTCTAAATGTGGACTATTCTTTATGCACCTCAATCATCTCCAAAAGAATGGAACACATTCTCCCAAATCTAACTCATAATGATCGGACAGGATTTATTATTAAGCGACAAACACAAGATGATATGAGAAGATCTCAGCTCATAATGAACTGTACAAACTCAACAAACCAAGACCGTCATCGTGAGTTCAGAGGCTGAGAAAGAGTTTGACTCTTGAAACTGGATTCACTTATTTAAAGTTCTAATTTCAAATAGATGATCAAAACATACAAATCATTAAGGCTCTTTACGATGGTCCAACATGAAGAATACAAATGAATGGCTCCTTGACCACTGACTGTGGAAAGAGGGCTGAGGCAGGGCTGTGCTTGGTCCCTCCTCCTGTTTGCTTTGTATTTAGAACCATTGGCACAATATATTAGACAGTCAGAAAAAAACATAAAATTGCCTCATATGTAGATGATATTTTACTATTTTTGACCAAACCAGAGATTTCTAAACCTGAAGTGAAGCATCTTTTTGATGATCTTGGCCCAATGTCTGGATGCATTATCCTACTGGTCATTGACATTTCAAATGATTTAACAGAATCCCTCAAATACTTTAACCCTCCATAAAAATCCATCAAAAATCTTCGAGATAAACTTTACTCCCCTCTTCACTTCTATAAAAAAAAGACCTTGAAAAATGGAACCTTATTCCATATTTCAGTCGAAGTCAAAGGATTGAATCAATCAAAATGAATGTCTTACCCAGATTCCTCTACTTATTCCAGACGCTGCCAATTTCTATTTCCAACCGACTGTTTGATGAATGGAATAAAGCCATTTCCAGATTTATATGTCATGGTAAAAGACCCAGTATCCGATTTAAAACTCTACAACTACCAAGAGAAAAAGGTGGTTGGGGCCTAACCCTGTCTGAAAAACGACTTTATCTCAGCCCAGATCAGAGATCAGAGCAATGGAAACATACTGAGAGTCATGTGGTGCCTGAGGTTCCTGTACAGGTCTTATACTGAGAGTCATGTGGTGCCTGAGGTTCCTGTACAGGTCTTATACTGAGAGTCATGTGGTGCCGGGGGTTCCTGTACAGGTCTTATACTGAGAGTCATGTGGTGACGGGGGTTCCTGTACAGGTCTTATACTGAGAGTCATGTGGTGCCTGAGGTTCCTGTACAGGTCTTATACTGAGAGTCATGTGGTGCCGGGGGTTCCTGTACAGGTCTTATACTGAGAGTCATGTGGTGCCTGAGGTTCCTGTACAGGTCTTATACTGAGAGTCATGTGGTGCCTGAGGTTCCTGTACAGGTCTTATACTGAGAGTCATGAGGTGCCTGAGGTTCCTGTACAGGTCTTATACTGAGAGTCATGTGGTGCCTGAGGTTCCTGTACAGGTCTTATACTGAGAGTCATGTGGTGCCTGAGGTTCCTGTACAGGTCTTATACTGAGAGTCATGTGGTGCCGGAGGTTCCTGTACAGGTCTTATACTGAGAGTCATGTGGTGCCTGAGGTTCCTGTACAGGTCTTATACTGAGAGTCATGTGGTGCCTGAGGTTCCTGTACAGGTCTTATACTGAGAGTCATGTGGTGCCTGAGGTTCCTGTACAGGTCTTATACTGAGAGTCATGTGGTGCCGGGGGTTCCTGTACAGGTCTTATACTGAGAGTCATGTGGTGCCGGGGGTTCCTGTACAGGTCTTATACTGAGAGTCATGTGGTGCCTGAGGTTCCTGTGCAGGTCTTATACTGAGAGTCATGTGGTGCCTGAGGTTCCTGTACAGTTCTTATACTGAGAGTCATGTGGTGCCTGAGGTTCCTGTACAGGTCTTATACTGAGAGTCATGTGGTGCCGGGGGTTCCTGTACAGGTCTTATACTGAGAGTCATGTGGTGCCTGAGGTTCCTGTACAGGTCTTATACTGAGAGTCATGTGGTGCCGGGGGTTCCTGTACAGGTCTTATACTGAGAGCTATGTGGTGCCTGAGGTTCCTGTACAGGTCTTATACTGAGAGTCATGTGGTGCCTGAGGTTCCTGTACAGTTCTTATACTGAGAGTCATGTGGTGCCTGAGGTTCCTGTACAGTTCTTATACTGAGAGTCATGTGGTGCCTGAGGTTCCTGTACAGGTCTTATACTGAGAGTTATGTGGTGCCTGAGGTTCCTGTACAGGTCTTATACTGAGAGTCATGTGGTGCCTGAGGTTCCTGTACAGGTCTTATACTGAGAGTTATGTGGTGCCTGAGGTTCCTGTACAGGTCTTATACTGAGAGTCATGTGGTGCCTGAGGTTCCTGTACAGGTCTTATACTGAGAGTTATGTGGTGCCTGAGGTTCCTGTACAGGTCTTATACTGAGAGTCATGTGGTGCCTGAGGTTCCTGTACAGTTCTTATACTGAGAGTTATGTGGTGCCTGAGGTTCCTGTACAGGTCTTATACTGAGAGTCATGTGGTGCCTTAGGTTCCTGTACAGTTCTTATACTGAGAGTCATGTGGTGCCTAAGGTTCCTGTACAGGTCTTATACTGAGAGTCATGTGGTGCCTGAGGTTCCTGTACAGTTCTTATACTGAGAGTCATGTGGTGCCGGGGGTTCCTGTACAGGTCTTATACTGAGAGTCATGTGGTGCCTAAGGTTCCTGTACAGGTCTTATACTGAGAGTCATGTGGTGCCTGAGGTTCCTGTACAGTTCTTATACTGAGAGTCATGTGGTGCCGGGGGTTCCTGTACAGGTCTTATACTGAGAGTCATGTGGTGCCTGAGGTTCCTGTACAGGTCTTATACTGAGAGTCATGTGGTGCCGGGGGTTCCTGTACAGGTCTTATACTGAGAGTCATGTGGTGCCGGGGGTTCCTGTACAGGTCTTATACTGAGAGTCATGTGGTGCCTGAGGTTCCTGTACAGGTCTTATACTGAGAGCTATGTGGTGCCTGAGGTTCCTGTACAGGTCTTATACTGAGAGTCATGTGGTGCCTGAGGTTCCTGTACAGTTCTTATACTGAGAGTCATGTGGTGCCTGAGGTTCCTGTACAGGTCTTATACTGAGAGTCATGTGGTGCCGGGGGTTCCTGTACAGTTCTTATACTGAGAGTCATGTGGTGCCTGAGGTTCCTGTACAGTTCTTACTGGCAGATGACAAACGGCTGAATAACCTGGAGGAAGTTGAGAATCCATGGGTAAAATCTGCACTTATGACATGGAAGAAGCTAATCAAAACATATCAAATGAACAAAGACATTAAAATATTACGCTGGATGGTTTATGATCGAAGCTTTAAGCCAAACCGCACCGCAAAAGGCATAAAAGTTTGTTACAAGATTGTAAAAAATAACCAAATGGAAAGCTTCGATATGTCGAAAAGATCCTTTGGCTTGGAAAAACAGGACTTCTATAGGGACTTACAAATCAGGAGCTATTATAATCAAGAAATAAAACAAAGCACCAACAATTACAATAGTCTTACTGAAATCTTTATCCAATCATATAAATGTGAACTCTCAAGGGGAATAGTATCTAAAGTATATGGATGCATCAATGACATGGACAATCCACTAAATCTATTACAAGTAAATGGGAAAAGGAAGGTCATTTTGTTTTGACGGATGAGGAGTGGGAAGAGGTCTGGACAAAAATGTGACCCGCTTTCCATAACAGCAGGTCAGAGTGCAGTCACAGGGCCGGATGCTGGAGAGACTGTGGTTGCCGGGAGACAGGTCATTACCATGTGTTTTGGGACTGAAATACTGGACACAAATTAACAAAGCGATACAGGCTATTTTTGACACTCCGATCCCACTCAAATGTGGAATAATGTATTTATGTCTCAAAACTCCTGCCATGGACATCATGGATGGATATCTATGGGACGTGCTTTTGGTCGCCGGGAACAAGGCGATAACGAAAAAGTGGATGACCCAAGCTGCCCCGACGGTCAAGGACTGGACGGACATGATAACTGAAAATAACCGCCAGACTCAACCTGAAAATGGACAAATTCAACAAGCAGTGGACAAAATGTGACTCGTACTTCTCGCCATAAGATGCTTTAAGCCCTTTGTTTCTGCTAAACCCAGAGCCTTTACGTATTTTGTATATATAAATATATGTATATATATGTATATGTATGTATGTATATGTGTATATATATATATATATATTTTTGTTCTCATTATTTCATTTTCTTCCTTAAACCTTTAAATAGGTCATTTTGTGTGTTTCAAAAACAATAAATAGTAAAAAAAAAAAAAGATTCTGCATCTCTTCTGTTCTAGTAAAGATGGAGCGTGTTGCACCAGCGCTGAGCCATGAGCTTCATGAAGAACTAGAACCAACAGTTCTGAGGCATTGTTCATGTCACAAGCTCCTGAATCAAAAGTGTCGTCTTTTCTTTCAAGTTCACCTCCTCATGTGACCTATGACACCTCATGTGACCTTTGACACCTCATGTGACCTTTGACACCTCATGTGACCTTTGACACCTCATGTGACCTTTGACACCTTATGTGACCTTTGACACCTTATGTGACACCTCATGTGACCTTTGACACCTCATGTGACCTTTGACACCTCATGTGACACCTCATATGACCTTTGACACCTCATGTGACCTTTGACACCTCATGTGACCTTTGACACCTCATGTGACACCTCATGTGACCTTTGACACCTCATGTGACCTTTGACACCTCATGTGACCTTTGACACCTCATGTGACACCTCATGTGACCTTTGACACCTCACGTGACCTTTGACACCTCATGTGACACCTCATGTGACCTTTGACACCTCATGTGACCTTTGACACCTCATGTGACACCTCATGTGACCTTTGACACCTCATGTGACCTTTGACACCTCATGTGACACCTCATGTGACCTTTGACACCTCATGTGACCTTTGACACCTCATGTGACCTTTGACACCTCATGTGACACCTCATGTGACCTTTGACACCTCATGTGACCTTTGACACCTCATGTGACACCTCATGTGACCTTTGACACCTCATGTGACGTTTGACACCTCATGTGACACCTCATGTGACCTTTGACACCTCATGTGACCTTTGACACCTCATGTGACCTTTGACACCTCATGTGACACCTCATGTGACCTTTGACACCTCATGTGACCTTTGACACCTCATGTGACACCTCATGTGACCTTTGACACCTTATGTGACCTTTGACACCTCATGTGACCTTTGACACCTCATGTGACACCTCATGTGACCTTTGACACCTCATGTGACCTTTGACACCTCATGTGACACCTCATGTGACCTTTGACACCTTATGTGACCTTTGACACCTCATGTGACCTTTGACACCTCATGTGACACCTCATGTGACCTTTGACACCTCATGTGACCTTTGACACCTCATGTGACACCTCATGTGACCTTTGACACCTCATGTGACCTTTGACACCTCATGTGACACCTCATGTGACCTTTGACACCTCATGTGACCTTTGACACCTCATGTGACACCTCATGTGACCTTTGACACCTCATGTGACCTTTGACACCTCATGTGACACCTCATGTGACCTTTGACACCTCATGTGACCTTTGACACCTCATGTGACACCTCATGTGACCTTTGACACCTCATGTGACCTTTGACACCTTATGTGACCTTTGACACCTCATGTGACCTTTGACACCTCATGTGACACCTCATGTGACCTTTGACACCTCATGTGACACCTCATGTGACCTTTGACACCTCATGTGACACCTCATGTGACCTTTGACACCTCATGTGACCTTTGACACCTCATGTGACACCTCATGTGACCTTTGACACCTCATGTGACACCTCATGTGACCTTTGACACCTCATGTGACCTTTGACACCTCATGTGACCTTTGACACCTCATGTGACACCTCATGTGACCTTTGACACCTCATGTGACCTTTGACACCTCATGTGACACCTCATGTGACCTTTGACACCTCATGTGACACCTCATGTGACCTTTGACACCTCATGTGACCTTTGACACCTCATGTGACCTTTGACACCTCATGTGACACCTCATGTGACCTTTGACACCTCATGTGACCTTTGACACCTCATGTGACACCTCATGTGACCTTTGACACCTCATGTGACACCTCATGTGACCTTTGACACCTCATGTGACCTTTGACACCTCATGTGACCTTTGACACCTCATGTGACACCTCATGTGACCTTTGACACCTCATGTGACCTTTGACACCTCATGTGACCTTTGACACCTCATGTGACCTTTGACACCTCATTATGTGCAGCACATTTAGCGATTGCTATTCATTTGTCTTCATTTCTCTGAAGAGAACTCTTACCATAATCATCATGGATCATTGTTCTTCCTGCTCCAAATTGTATTTGATTCAGTTTTTGAAGCACTTCTTTGTCTTGCTCTCTTTGATCTTCTTTCTTCTCCCGATACAGCGCCCCCTGGTGAGTCGTGTGGTCTGAGTAAACACATGTGTCGTGCTTCTGAGGCCGATCACTTCTGCCACTTTATTTCTCCTTTCTGAGTTTGAGCTGCAGAATGGATTGTTCCATTTGGTTCGACTCTGGATTGTTGCCAGTGACATTTCTCCAAACTTGATGAGCTCTTGACACATCTGCTCTTGGCTTTTCCTCTTGTCCAAGCAGCTGAAGAATGATATGGTCTGGATGAGCGTTTGTTGGAAACATGTCGTGTATCGCTCTCCACATTGATCCTTTACAAGCGACGCACAGCTCTGTTTTCACATATGGGTTGAGTCCTGCTTTTATTAAGACTTCTTGCATCAGGATGGCGGCTCGTAGTCTCTTCATCTCTCCCGTTGCAGCTTGTGTCCACGAGCATCTCCTCCAGTTCAGCTCCAGGGCTGAGCGCCACAAGAGACTGTGGACAACTTCTACATCAAATCAAATCAATTTATGTTTGTGAGGCCCAATCAACAATGTCTGTGGGGACGAGGGACGATGTCCCAGAGTCCTCTGTCCTTAGCTCCTCCTTCTGTCCTTAGCTCCTCCTTCTGTCCTTAGCTCCTCCCTCTGTCCTTAGCTCCTCCTTCTGCAGGAAAAACTACAAAAAAACCTCTTTGGGACAAAAGCCTATGTCCCTGTGTTAGTTCCAGATGAAGGAGGATGTGACTCTCACAGACGTGAGGGAGACACTGGAGCTGGAGACACTCTTCAGGCAGATGAGGGACCGTCCACACGGGGCAGGGACACTTCACCAGGAGAGGGACATTTCAACACTATGCCATGGTTTGTTTTCCAAATGTTGTCCTCTTATGATCATGGGGCACATCTTCTGCCCTGGGGCGGCGCTCAGATGCTTGTGTTCTATGTTCTCCACATGTGTCCTCTCTTTTTTCTTTGTTGTTCTTCAACATTTCACTCCGTCCACATCTTCCTCTGTTGTAATAAACACTTGTATTATTTCAATGACATTCAGAGCGCCCTCTACTGGCCAAATCCACTGGAGTCATCAGTCTCAGTGTCGCCAATATTATATTTTATTTATTTAAATTATTAGGCCCGAGCGCCACAAGCTGCGAGAGGCCTATTAATCTCGTAAGGCCGCGCGAAGCACGGCTGCAAAAGGGCGCACGTAGTGCGCACGAAATCGAGCGCGAAGCGCTCGCCCACTTCCAAACACTCACTAACGCACTCCTTCACTCATGCACGCCCCGTGCATACTAATTAGTTGTAGGAAAATGGAACATTACCGTTGTAAACGGGCGAAGCCCGTGCAAAAGTGCGCACTAAACGAAGCGGTCGTCATCCCCATATAAAGCACTCATTTGCGCTAAGTAGCTCACGAATACGTTCCATCTCTTGCATGTTCGGTTCATATAAACATGTAATGCAAAAATGTAACATTATTACTGTTTAGAGGGCCAAAAACACAAAGTGGGCGGAGCCCACTCAAAATTAACGAAAGTACCCGTCAGTGACCAGGGACCCACACCATGAGGTAGGAAAGCGCGAGCGCTTTCCGAAAATGTATAGTTTATGATATTTGAAAAATGGAAAACATTGTTTTCGCATCGGAATATTATTCTTCTTTCTTTCTTTCTTCTCGGGACCAACCCCCCTATTTTTCACCCAGTGAACATTGACGAAAAGTCACAAAAATGTTCACACCTCTAAAAATCGTGCCTCTACATTCTGGCTATTTCCCTTTTCTAAAATTAAAAAAATTGGCGCGTCAGCGCCCCCAAATGTACCAAAAATGCATTGAGAGATGGGAAATGACCCAAAAAATCTGATCGTAGAATCATGAAATTTGGCGCAGAGGTAGATGGTGACAAGAGATGTAAAAAATATTATTACGGCAACGCCGTCCACCCAACCAAATGTCGGCCATATTGCTTCAAAAATGGCTAAGCATGACTCAGGAGTTTTTCCAAATTTCGTACTTTTATGAACTCCTCTCAGGGCGTTGGCCCTAAAAAGCTGAAATTGTGTGAAAATGCTACTGAGGAGTGGGACATCAAAAGTTATTCAATGACATTGACCCTGTCACGGTCTCTGAGCGGTGAAGCCGCAAACTGTAGCTAGAATTTCAGAAATCTGCCAAATGTAACATTTCTGCCGTTTGCGCAGATAAAGTCCGAATTGCGTCAAATTAGAATCAGTTGTTAAACTCTTTGCCCTAAACCTACTTGAAGTGAAATAAATAAATTTGGAGCCACAGCGCCCCCTACAGATTTTATATGGAGGTTAAATTTTTAGTTTTGCGAAATTATATGAAATTTGACACAAAACTCAATTTTAGCCCCATCAAAAAAGTCAATGACTCATGTCATAATTGTTATGTCGTTGCCGTAGCGATGACCAAAACCTCCCATGTTATTCCAATGGGGAAATCACCAGAACATGTTTACACTTTAGACTTTAGACAAGAATTCAAAATAAAATGTCTTTTTGATGTAAAACAAAGGGGAGAAGATGTGACAGCGTCACAGATTCAGCAGTAGGCGTAATAAAAGGACAATTGGGGCGCGTTAGCCCCGCCCCCTCCTCTTGCGGCGTGGCGGCGGCGTAGCGAGGGCCGATCATTGCCGCTTGCGGCTATATTTTACATTATTTCTGTAGAAACTTTGCAATTTCTCTAAAGCTACAAAAACGATTCCACTGTTTGATAAATCGCCTGAATGACACGTGTGAAGGGAAATGTGGCCAACCTTATTTTTATTGAATTAAAAAGTAAAAATAAACTAAATCAAAATTATACCTTATGTGCTTAAAATAAGATACAAGTCAAACCTGAGGAGACGAAGTGTCACAACTAATGTAGAGTTCTTCATTGTAAGAATATGTCTCGTGGAAACAATGGTTCATAACAGAAGTGATAATAATGTGTCGTCTCGTCCAGTCCAGCTTTGTTTTGTCGGATGTCGCTCCGTTTCCTCTTCCCCCGTCACATCGTCTCATGTGACTCAAGTTTATGTCAAACTATTAATACATGAATCATTTTTCATCATGAATAATTGTATTTAATTATCCAATAAGGTTTTTTATTTAAATACCATTCTAACGATCTCCCCTCTTTTTATGACTTATATATAATAATATACTTATATAATATATAATATATATATATATAATACACCTTCTGTCTTCACACACAGTAGGAGGAGCCAATAGCTCCGCCCCCAACTTTCTAAAACCTTCCAAAACAAAAGAAGCACAACAACGAGAGTCGCAACACACAAGACACACACAAGACACACACAAGACACACACAAGACACACACAAGACACACACAAGACACACACAAGACACACAAGACACACAAGACACACACAAGACACACCAAGACACACCAAGACACACACAAGACACACACAAGACACACACAAGACACACACAAGACACACACAAGACACACACAAGACACACACAAGACACACAAGACACACCAAGACACACACAAGACACACACAAGACACACACAAGACACACACAAGACACACACAAGACACACACAAGACACACAAGACACACCAAGACAAAAGAACAATACTCGAGTAACTCAAAAACAATTAGCAAATCTTCTCAAAAGGGACGAATGCTTTTTTCTCAACTTTAACAGTAATATTATTTCAAAACTCAAATACCTTTTCCCAAAGTCTTCATTATCTTCTTCTTTCTTCTTTTAGCACACGATAACTATAGTTCTGGATCTCATCCGATGGAACAAGAGGCTCTTCCACACATTATGTCAGAAAAACACATCCTGTTATTGTAAAAGAGCTCATTCTGTTATTAACACAAGATTAACATGAACTATTGATGTACACAGGCCTTTTTAAATAATCACCTCATTAGTTACAAAAATAGTCCTTGTATATATATATATAATATCTATACATATATACATATATATATATATATATATATGACTGACCGTGGCCAATCCAGTTACATGTCTACCCGGTGACATTTTGAGTTATTCACAGAATTCAAAGCTTTCCAATGATGTCTCACTCATGTAGATCTGATAATATTTGAGTAAGTTGTGGTCATTTGAATGTATACAACTCTCAAACCCATTCACTGAGAAAACGGCCTCTAAAGTTTCTCACCGGAGTGAGCCCAGAGTCACAGGGGGCGGGGCTCATTTGCATCTCATTGAGATAAGCCCTCCCCCCTGTCACACTGACACCACCTCCCCCTACAGCTGTCACTCAAGACTCAAGAGGAGTGTTGTTATTGATGGTAACTGGACTTGAATCAGAATTAGAAGTTACTATATTAAAATGGAAATACTTGGATTACAAAAGGCCCTGAATAGAATCAAAGAATCAGAATGAGAATAGGGTTCATTGCATTTGTCGATAAACATAATTCACAGGTGATTCAGTGCAACACAAACAACAAAAGATAAGATAAGATAAAATAGCCTTTATTGTTACAACACAGTAGATACAGGGGGAAAGGACAGATAACTTATAGGAAGTTTAAAAAACACTCTTAATAGAAGAACTCTTATAAACAGATGCCAGGGCCAGGTATACGAACTGCAACGGGTCCATGGCTTTGAATATATGAGATATGAGATAATAGATATGATATGTACACCACCAGAGTCCAATTACATCAGAGATCACATCCTCATCCTCTTCTTCGTCTGTGCACTCTTCTGTGCTGTGACTCTCGGCTCTTGGCATCAAAGCTGTAAAACAAATAACAGGACATTTAAGAAATGGCTAACTATTTCACATAAAACACTCATTAACTATTTATTCACAATGTGAGAGTTTCAATATAAATACCTGAAGTGCTGATAACTCTTGATCTTTGGAAGCCGTCTGAAGAAGGGACTCAGATGCTTCTGCCAGTCCAAGTTCTTGACAAACACTTTGCCATCCGCCGTTCCAACAAGCTGTGGGATATTGAGGTGAGACTCAGGAGAGCTGTTTTCCACTACCTGATGACAAGGGCGACAATGTAAAAAAATGAGAACAGAAGAAACATATCTTAAGCAGAGAGCAGCACTGAAGTTTTGCCAGGCTAATGTTTACACATTACAGTAGTCAAATCATATAAACTAACCTCAGCGATGTCTTCCAAAGTGTCAACCCTGGTCTTCATGTATGCTCGCTTGATAATCTGATGATCTGTGCGTGGCCTGCAGCTTCTGATGTGTGGGAGAAGCTGTTTCCACAGTGATCTGAAGCTTGATGAACAAACTGCAGGCTCACCTGAAAAACAGATGTTGCTTATGGTTAATTATACTCTAATCATTAAAACACGAAAATCACCAAAATAATGTTTTACACTTACCACGCTCCTTAGCAGACTTCACGTAGAGACAGGTCATGTCAGTCAGGGTCTTTGCCAATTCTGAAAAGGGGGATAAAAGGATTAGGGTTAACAGTAATATGGGAATAACACGCTTCACAGATAACAGTTCACATTGTGACGTTAACGGTGTATTTAAGATGCAAAACGCGAAGATATTGGGACATCTGCCCTCGGCTAGCGATGCTAGCTAGCTCACTTGAGATAACACTGCTCGTAAAAGCAAAACACTTGCAGAACAGCACACCAAAACATAAACATACACTTGAGTTTAAAACCGGCGCACATTAAAGTGATTAAAAGCGGGTGTTTTAGTCGCAAAGCTTACCTGGTTCAGCCGTCCTGTTGTCTCTCCCAACACCGTGCACAGAGAGACACACAGGAAGCTGATAATGGCCAGGCAAGCGCGTGATTGGTTCGAGTGACGCAGTGCGTGCGTGACGTGCAACGTACGTAAGCCACGAGACCAGAAGTGGTATCGGGAGTTGTAGTTTTTTTCTCTTCCCTCGCCGAAAAATAACCCGATAACATAGCAAAGTTTAGCTTACAACTTAGCTCCGAATAGCTGCGTTTAGCTCCGGGCTGTGGGGGTAACAGCCGGTTTAGCACCATAAAACAGACACAAAGCACGACCCACACAACCCACGGGCCAACCCACGCCGAAAAATAACCCGATAACATGGTGATAACAGCAAGTAGTCACATTAAGCCCGTATTGTAGAGTGCACTGAAGCAACATGTTAGCTTAGCATTAGCTCCACCGGAGCAGACAAGTAAGATTCTAAAGTGATCACGAGACCGCCTTAAAACACAGCGTTAAAGCAATAATTTAGTAGTAAAGTAAAAGTGTACCTGAGTAAACAGTTCCGTTGCAATGTAGTCCAGGAAATGTAAGCTCTGAAGACTGTGCTCTGCAGACGGTCTGGAGTAATGAGGAGGAGCACACAGGGCACAAGCAGAGCACGCAGCTGTAGCCATGCGGATCACAGCTGATTGGTGGAAAATGTAAACAACACGTTGGCTAGAAAAAGGTGACGCCCCCCAGGAGAGCAGGAAAAAGACCCCAAAACTCCACATTTTTAACAGCTTAATGTATACGTTTAAGACAACCAATAGTGTTATCTGAAGCACACAGGGGCTTATTCATAACTTCAACTAGCATATTCTGCAAAAAAATGAAAATCACAAATTTGGGGGAAAAAAAGTAAAATGCTGTTTTTCTCAGTTTCACCGAGGCCGACTTGGTCCGACAATTGGTGTGGGAGTCACATATTTAACATGGACAGAGCTGAGTCCATCACACAGGAGCTTGGGAGCTAAACGCTCTACCTCCTACAGTACTTTTAGAGACTCTTGGCACCACCAGAAGGCTCTACCTCCTACAGTACTTTTAGAGACTCTTGGCACCACCAGAAGGCTCTACCTCCTACAGTACTTTTAGAGACTCTTGGCACCACCAGAAGGCTCTACCTCCTACTGTGCTTTTAGAGACTCTTGGCACCACCAGAAGGCTCTACCTCCTACAGTACTTTTAGAGACTCTTGGCACCACCAGAAGGCCGGCATTCTGAGAGCGAAGAGCTCTGTTTGGATGATATGGTTCTATAGCATCTTTGAGGTAGGATGGGGCCATGTCATTTATGGCTTTGTAGGTCAAGAGTAGAATTTTGAATTTGATTCTAAACTGGACAGGAGCCAGTGAAGAGACTTCAGCACTGGCGTAATGTGCTCTCTTCTTTTTGTTCCTGTTAGTAATCTTGCTGCTGCATTTTGAACCAGTTGAAAGCTTTTTATGGAGCTTTTAGGACACGCTGCAAGCAGGGAGTTACAGTAGTCTAATCTAGTCGTTACAAATGCATGGATAAGTTTTTCGGCATCACTTTTAGGCAGGATTCTTCTGATTTTGGCTCTTGTTGCGCAAATGGAAATAGGCTGTTTTACAAGCTTGATTTATATGAGCTTTAAATGAGAGCTCCTGGTCAAATAAGACTCTGAGGTTTCTTACAGTAGAACTGGAGGCTACACTGACATTGTCCAGTGTGACTATCTGCTCAGATAGAGCGTCTCGTAGATGCTTAGGGCCAAGCACAATGACCTCGGTTTTTTCAGGGTTAAGAAGCAGGTAGTTTAGTGTCATCCAGGTTTTTATCTCCTTCACACAAGTACTAAGTCTGTCTACTTGATCGCTCTGATCAGGTTTCATTGATAAATACAGCTGAGTGTCGTCTGCATAGCAGTGGAAGTTAATGTCATGTGACCTGATCATGTTGCCTAATGGTAGCATATAAAGAGTAAACAGAATTGGACCGAGTACTGAACCCTGTGGCACACCGTGAGTTACTTTAGAGCAGGTGAGGAGCTCTGGTTTACATTAACAAATTGGTACATATCAGATAAATAGGATTTAAACCAGCTGAGGGCGGGGCCTCTGAGGGCGGGGCCTCCAACACCTACATCACATTCTAACCTCTGCAGTAGAATGTTGTGGTCGATGGTCAAACGCTGAGGTCAGAACCAGGACTGAGACCTGTCCATCGTCAGCGGCTAATAACAAATCATTTGTGACTTTAACTAGTGCAGTTTCAGTGCTGTGGTGGGCTCTGAACCCTGCTGTGGTGGGTTATAAATAGGTCTGTGGTTTAACAATAGGTTCGGGATCGAGATGAGTCTTTTTCAGAAGAGGTTTAATGACGTCATGTTTGAAGGACGTGGAACATAAACACTTTCTACTGAAGTATTTATTATATTAATAATAGAGTCTATAATTAGGGGAAGAATGTCTTTGAGGAGCTTGGAATGGGGTCTAGGACACAAGTTGAGCTTTTAGAGGACATGATGGCTGAAGTTATCTCTGCTTGATCAACAGCTGTGAACCTTTCTAGGTTTACAGGTGGATTTATATGGGACGTTAGATTTACAGCTTGGGCTAGTTCAGGGCTAATAGCGGGGGTAATTTCATCTAATTTATCTCTGATTGTTTTTATTTTATTATTAAAAAATAGGAGGAAATCATCAGAGCTAAGTGTAGCTGGGAGTGAGGGCTCTACTGCTGTGACAGTTTGTTAGCCTAGCTACAGCGCTGAAAAGGAATTTAGTGTTACTTTTGTTGACTTCTATTAGATTTGAATAATATCTGGTTTGGGCCTTACGCAGAGCCTGCTTATAGGACAGCAGGCAACTTTTCCATGCTTTTAGGGATTCTTCGGTGTGAGAGCGACGAAATAATCCCTCTAACTTTCTAACTTTTTGTTTATGTGAACGCAGTTCTTGGTTGTACCATGGGGAGGCGCGCTTTGGCCTAATGACCTTCTGTTTTAACGGCGCGACAACGTCAAGAGCAGACTTCAGAGAATTCATGGTCAAGTCGACACATTGATCACTTAAACTGGGACTAAAGCTGTTCTCAGCAGGATCACATGACATGATCACATGACGTGATCACATGACGTGATCACATGACGTGATCACATGCCATGATCACATGACGTGATCACATGACGTGATCACATGCCGTGATCACATGACATGATCACATGACGTGATCACATGACGTGATCACATGACATGATCACATAACATGATCACATGACGCGATCACATGACATGATCACATGACGTGATCACATGACGTGATCACATGACGTGATCACATGACGTGATCACATGACATGATCACATAACATGATCACATGACGCGATCACATGACATGATCACATGACGTGATCACATGACGTGATCACATGACATGATCACATGACGTGATCACATGACGTGATCACATGACGTGATCACATGACATGATCACATGACATGATCACATGACATGTCACTGAATATTGGCTCTATTATTTCTTTGAATTTTGAGATAGATTTTTCAGATATTGTCCTTTTCATTATAACTTTATTCTGTGGGACTGGATGATCTTTAAGAATAAACTGAAAGGTAATTATGAAATGATCTGACAATATAGGGTTTTGAGGGAGGACAATGAGGTCACTAATCTCTGTTCCATACGTTAGGACAAGATCCAGAGTGTTGTGAGTGTGAGTCGCTTTATTTACATTCTGAGTGAAACCAATGCTGTCTAACAAGGCGCTGCAGGCATTACTGAGAGCGTCATCACTCATGTTCACATGGATATTAAAGTCTCCAACTATAACTATTTTATCCCAGGCTAACTCTAAGTTTGCTCTAAAGTCAGAAAACTCTGAGTAGGACCAGGATGTCATGTGATCGGTAGATAACTATGAACAAAACTCCTTTATGGTTTTTCATATTTGGACATGTGATCGACACATGAGGCTTTAAATGAGTGAAATGTGTTGTTAGTTTTAGGGCTCATGAGTCGCTTGAGTGTGAGATCACTGCCACACCACCACCACCTCTGTGCTCCTGGAGGTGTGACAGGTAACATGGGTGGGTGGGGTTAACATTGGTGGGTGGGGTTAACATGGGTGGGTGGAGTTAACATGGGTGGGTGGAGTTAACATGGGTGGGTGGGGTTAACATGGGTGGGTGGGGTTTACATGGGTGGGTGGGGTTAACATGGGTGGGTGGGGTTAACATGAGTGGGTGGGGTGGACTCATTTAGTCTGACGTAGTCGTCTTGTTGAAGCCACGTTTCAGTTAGAGCTGAAGATCTATGTTATAGTCACTAATTAATTCATTAACTAAGAGCGATTTGGAGTAAATTGCTCTAATGTTTAGCCGTCCACATTTTACGTGTTTATTCATTTGTGTATTTGTGATTGTTATTTTCCTTAAGTTATTTGGTCTGAGCCTGAAATATTTTTTCTGAGATGTGACTTTTTGGCATTATTTGTACGAGGGACACGAGGGACACGAGGGACACGAGGGACACGAGAGACACGAGGGACACGAGGAACACGAGGGACACGAGGGACACGAGAGACACGAGGGACACGAGGGACACGAGGGACACGAGGGACACGAGAGACACGAGGGACATGAGGGACACGAGGGACACGAGGGACACGAGGGACATGAGGGACACACACAGTCTCTATCCGTCTTGAATCTGAACACTTCACATGTGACAGAGCGGGCGAGAGTTCAGCGACAGAGGAGCGTCTTGAACTGCTGCTCTGCGCCCGGGGCTCATCCCTAGATGGTAACTTAACACGACTAAGACTATCGGTCAAATTCCGAACTAATAGGGATGTACCCTCCGAAGTGGGATGGATGCCATCATAATGTCACTGGACACTTTCAACAATGCGGTTTCTGTAGAATGATGTTTGAGGAAACCAGATTGAAAAGAGTCGTGAGTGTTTGACTGATCAAGGAAATCTGACAATTGTTCAGAGCCACTTTCTCCAGGATCTTGGACATGAACGGGAGCTTTAATATGAGTCTGAAACTTTTGGGGTCTGTCGGGTCCAAGTTAGTTTTTTTGAGTAAAGGCTCAACTATGACATGTTTAAATGGAGCAGGAAACACACCGGGAGAAAGAGAGAGATTTACCATGTTGGTCCCCCAGGGGCCAATAACATGAAACACTTTGAGAAGAGCCTGCAGGGAAGGGCATCTGATGTACAAGAGGAGGGTTTACTCCTGGTCACCAGAGCTGAGATGTCTTCTAGAGTGAGATGTCTTCTAGAGTGAGATGTCTTCTAGAGTGAGATGTCTTCTAGAGTGAGATGTCTTCTAGAGTGAGATGTCCTCTAGAGTGAGATGTCTTCTAGAGTGAGATGTCCTCTAGAGTGAGATGTCTTCTAGAGTGAGATGTCCTCTAGAGTGAGATGTCTTTTAGAGTGAGATGTCTTCTAGAGCTGAGATGTCTTCTAGAGTGAGATGTCTTCTAGAGTGAGATGTCTTCTAGAGCTGAGATGTCTTCTAGAGTGACAGGCTTAAAAGAAGACCAGTTTTGGGAAACAGGCTCCACAGGAACAGGTTTATCAGACAATGGGAGTGGGATTTGGTCTTTGATCATCTTGATCTTATTGATAAAGAACCTGAGGAATTCATTGCTGTCAGCTTTGCAGGAAACAGGAGTCACTGCAGCTGAAGGACAAACAATAGAATTTATAGTGTCAAACACTTTGGGGTTTTTCTTGTTGGATGTTATTAGCTGGCGGAAGTAATCAGCTCTGGAACTTTCCATCATTTCATTGTTGATGACACAAGATCTCTGAGGTGTGACCTTTGACCTCAAGACTGGAGGTTTTTCACAGACGCTCAGTTTTCCGACATAGTCTCTTTAGGTTTAGGATATCTTCATTTATCCAAGGACAAGCTTTTTTCTGTGTTGACAGAGTGGATTTTACAGGTGCCTGATCTAAAATGGATAAACATCGTCTGTTAAAGGAATTAATGAAACTGTCCACATCAAGACAATTCATAAACAAATGAGGATCAAACACAGCAGAAAATTGGACGGCTGTATTTGCAGTGATAATGCTCCTCTGAGACCTGATGTTTGAGGCACCGGCTCAGGAGAAAAGTTCAATTCAAATAAAACACAGCTATGATCGCTCACATGGACATCCTCCACACAGAGTAACAAGACCAGGTCTAAAGTGAAAACACCAGGTCTAAAGTGAAAACACCAGGTCTAAAGTGTGTCCCTTTTGGTGAGTGGGACCTGAGACATGCTGCTCAAAGTTAAATGTTTCAGTCAAGGTTAAAAGATCCTTTGCAGGGCATGATGAGCCATCGACCCAAATGTTCAAATCCCCAAGAATTAAAACATTTTCCAGCTTTATAATAGAAGATAAAAAGTCACTAAAGTCCTTTAAAAAGACAGCAGCAGGACCAGGGGGCGGGGACTAAAACACAGTAAAAAGGACTTGAAGAACCAACTTTAATCATCTGTGATTCAAAGGAAGTGAAAGTGTGTGAGTCGATGACTTTACACATGTGACGGTCCTGGGACACGACTGCCAGACCTCCTCCACGTGACGGTCCTGGGACACGACTGCCAGACCTCCTCCACGTGACGGTCCTGGGACACGACTGCCAGACCTGGGACACGACTGCCAGACCTCCTCCACGTGACGGTCCTGGGACACGACTGCCAGACCTCCTCCACGTGACGGTCCTGGGACACGACTGCCAGACCTCCTCCACGTGACGGTCCTGGGACACGACAGCCAGACCTCCTCCACGTGACGGTCCTGGGACACGACTGCCAGACCTCCTCCACGTGACGGTCCTGGGACACGACTGCCAGACCTCCTCCACGTGACGGTCCTGGGACACGACAGCCAGACCTCCTCCACGTGACGGTCCTGGGACACGACTGCCAGACCTCCTCCACGTGACGGTCCTGGGACACGACTGCCAGACCTCCTCCACGTGACGGTCCTGGGACACGACTGCCAGACCTCCTCCACGTGCCGGTCCTGGGACACGACTGCCAGACCTCCTCCACGTGACGGTCCTGGGACACGACTGCCAGACCTCCTCCACGTGACGGTCCTGGGACACGACTGCCAGACCTCCTCCACGTGACGGTCCTGGGACACGACTGCCAGACCTCCTCCACGTGACGGTCCTTGGACACGACTGCCAGACCTCCTCCACGTGACGGTCCTGGGACACGACTGCCAGACCTCCTCCACGTGACGGTCCTGGGACACGACTGCCAGACCTCCTCCACGTGACGGTCCTGGGACACGACAGCCAGACCTCCTCCACGTGACGGTCCTGGGACACGACTGCCAGACCTCCTCCACGTGACGGTCCTGGGACACGACAGCCAGACCTCCTCCACGTGACGGTCCTGGGACACGACTGCCAGACCTCCTCCACGTGACGGTCCTGGGACACAACTGCCAGACCTCCTCCAGGTCGACCAGGGCGGGGCATCGCAGAAACGGAGCAGCCGGGTGGGCAGAGTTCATTTAGATGAATGAACTCACCCTCTCTCTGCCATGTCTCCGTAAGACACATGAAATCAAGGTTTTGTCTTGTAAAAAGTTCATTCAAGGAAAACGCTTTGTTAATGACATAAGACCATCTTTACACACAATGAGACACACACAAGACGACATAAGACCATCTTTACACACAATGAGACACACACAAACACAACTAAACAAAGATGGAATGATAAGTCTGGACGAGGAGAAGGACTTTGATTCTGTTGCTGGACATATTTATTTAAACAAATAAACAAAATCATCATAAAAATATTGGGTTAGAGTGTTAAGAGGGTCCAAAATCCATCCATCTTCTTCCACAGAGACTTCCAGACTTCCCTCGCCCCAGACACTTCAGACAAATCAAAAATTTTCATCATTGGTCACCTGACAAACCCATTGACTCTGGACAGAGGTGTGAGACAGGGCTGTGCCTGGTCCCCCCTCCTGTTTTCTTTGTACTTGAACCATTGGTCCAATATATTAGACAATCAAAAACAGTCTTTATTTTTTCTTTTCTTTTTTTCTTTTTTTCTTTTTTTGTCTTTTTTTCTTTTTTCTGTTTTTCCCTCTCTTTTTGTTATCAAGGCTTAACTACTCAACTAAATATATTAAAAACAAATGTTAAAGAGAAGCTCATCTTGTTTTGACAGATGAAGAGTGGGAACACCTCAGAGGAGGCCCACACATCCACATCCTCTTTTGAACAAAAAAAAAAAGCGCCATTTTTTTTTATAACTCCAGGTCAAAGGTCTCATTCTTAACAGGGAAATGCAACTGTTGGAGAAACAGCGCCATCAGGAGGCAAACCACTGTCATGTGTTTTGGGACTGTCCTTTTGCTGACAAATATGTGAGTGAAGTTCGCGACGCTCTGGGACTGTTACAGCATTTACCCCTGAACTTTACTACTATGAACTTGGGCCTCAAAACTTCTGCCATGGACACAATATATGGACGACACAAACATCAGCAACGATCAAGGACTGGACTGAGATAGAAACAGACGTAAGGAAAACGGGAAAAAAAATACATTCAGACTTGATTTGAAAATGGACAAATCGGAGCGACTTTGGAGCAAATGGGACTTTTCTTTTCATTTAAATGTGCTGTGATTTTGTTTCTTTTGCTTTCTAGTTGTGTTCTGATTTCTGTTTATTCTAACACTTCTGTTTTGTGTTTGGTTTTAGGGCCGAGACTCAATGTTCCGTGGGAAGACGGTCCAGTCCTTTTCATCTGCCCACTGAGGGTGAAGAGGAGGAGAGTGAAGAGACATCAGACAACCCAACCAGAAGCACTCAGAGGCCAGAAGGAACTCTGCAGATCCTTTATGAAGGTCTGGACGGGTCGCCTGTAACACACACGATGAGGACACTATGAGGACTGACTGTATAAAATGTCATGTTTCACTTGCTGCTCAGAGGAACAGACAGTGTTTCTGGTTGATACCTGAAACACGTCCTGTTTGCTGCTGTGGTACAGGGCCAACTGAAGATTCTCCACAGCCGTCTGTCTGAACTTCTCCACCTGAAACAGAGCAGAGCTGCAGAGCTCATTCTCCTCACTCACTCATCTGCGTCACTCCTACCTCTGGACAAAAGGCCTTCACTTCACACACGCTCTCTAAAAGTCTCTTCATGTGCTGAGACGCTTTGGCAAACGTGTCCTGTCCAAAATCCACATGTCAAACCATAAGAACAGAATGTAAGTGTCAGTGACGGCTGAGCAGATGTTCACCTGGACCAGTTTCCTGGCTTCTTGGTCTGAAGATGTGAAGTTGATGTTAGGCCATGTGCACACTCGGAGATTCTGGTACATCTCTGTGAGGCGGGTCTGATTCACTGGACTGTTCATGTTCTCTGTGTTGTCTGTCTTTAAGGAGAGCACCACATTCTCTGACACTCTGAGAACACAACAGTGAGAAAAGGAGAAGAGTTTGTGCTGAAGAAGTGTTCTATCTCTACAGTCTGAGCTTTAGCTGACATAAAGTCCAGTTTGTACCTGTCTCTGAAGGACCTGAACTTCTCCTCCGTCTCCTTCAGAGCAGACCTGTGGGTCACACAGAGGTCAGTCACAGAGGTCAGTCACAGAGGTCAGTCACAGGGGTCAGTCACAGAGGTCAGTCACAGTGGTCAGTCACAGAGGTCAGTCACAGAGGTCAGTCACAGGTCAGTCACAGAGGTCAGTCACAGGGGTCAGTCACAGAGGTCAGTCACAGTGGTCAGTCACAGAGGTCAGTCACAGAGGTCAGTCACAGGTCAGTCACAGAGGTCAGTCACAGGGGTCAGTCACAGAGGTCAGTCACAGTGGTCAGTCACAGAGGTCAGTCACAGAGGTCAGTCACAGGTCAGTCACAGAGGTCAGTCACAGAGGTCAGTCACAGGGGTCAGTCACAGAGGTCAGTCACAGAGGTCAGTCACAGAGGTCAGTCACAGAGGTCAGTCACAGAGGTCAGTCACAGAGCACTGGAGCTTTCTGGATTGACTGATCTTCTTTACCTGGCTTCAGTCAGTTTGTCTTTGTAAAACGTCTCCATCTCAGACATTCTGTTGCACAGAAACAAATGAGTTTCAAACAGACTAAAAGTAAAAGATATAAAGTTCAGATACTGACGTGCGTTTGTGTTCCTGGACTTGGCGCTCACGGTGCTGGCAGCTGGACTTCTCAGACTTCCTAAAACAATAGGTGAAATGTTCTTGTAATATGAACTCACTTTAACAAGGCCCCAAACCATCACCCAGTTTGGTCCACTGCACATTTGATAAAACAGTTTTTTACTAAATTTATATTCAGGCATAAACTGCCTAATATTTCCATCTTCATGGGTCTGAACTAGTGTCATGACATTTGTCTTTTTTGTTTGTCCTTCTCAAGTTGTCATATGTGGAATCAGATATGTCACTTATGTGTCTATTTCCTAGTTCTATGTCGTATGTGCTCCGCCCTTTATGGGCTTCGCCATTGGCTAAAAGCAAAGCAGGGCGGGGCCTGGTTAGTTCTCGGATGGGAGACGCTGAAACTCCAGAAGACACAGTGGACCTTGTGTCCTTTGGCAAGACATGTCCCCCACTTTGCCTAGTATGAAAGTGGTGTGTAATTGGTTAGTTGTGGGAGTGGCTAATGGTGCACACTGGCAACCGTCAGTCTGTCCCAGGGCAGCTATGGCTACAATAGACACTTACCACCACTGAGCGTGGAGTGAAAGAATGTTGTTCACTGACAATGGCAATAAACCTTCTGATTCTGACCGTGATTGGAGCCTCGGGCAACACCCGCCAGGCCAAGGGTGCCCATGGGCTATACCAACTGAAGGTAGGTTGAGAATAGCACAACAGCTTCCCCAAAAGAACGTGCAAACCTCTGACACAACTATAAGGTCGGGAAGTCTCTCCCAAGAGCCCCTGAACAAGAAAACATATCAGCTTGCTGTCCAAAACGTAGAAAAGGGTGATCGGCATGTATTCAGTCGTCCTCCATCAATACACCATGTAGCAGCGTCGTGGAGGCTGTCGCCCCGGCCCATGTGCACAACATAAATGATCCAGTGAACCAGGTGCAGAGAAGAAAGTGGGGCGCTGTGTGGGGCCCCGAAACCCCCGAAACGTTCAAAGAGGTTTGAACGTCTTAGACCAGTGCAAAGCCCACATGGGGTGCAAGAAAAAGTGCTGAATGTCTTCCACTAAAGAAACGGGTCCGAGGCTTTTAGGCCTGACCACCTGCTCTTGCCTAAAAACACCGGGAGCTGTCCTGCATTGGCACTTGTTAGCCAATCACTGGCAATCTCAAAACAAACTGCTCCTCTGAGCCTGATCACTGATACACTGACTCTGGTAACTATGACGACAAATTGACTTATTACAGCGAGTAGTAGTAACAGTAAAATGTAGTTTGAACGTCTCTACAGTAAAAAGTATATCTTTTTATGCATTGGCTTTGGAAAAAACAAGTCATGTGCATTTCCTGGACACATTTTATGACATGTGCTTCTCATTGAGCCGTTCACTCATGTCGGCCATCACCAAATATAGAAATCCTCTTCAAACACCTCAGCTGCTGGTTCTCACGCTCCAGAAGAGTCAGTCTATAATTCAGAGATTACAGGAGTCAGAGAGGGATTTTTACACTTGAAGACAAAGTTTGTGACGTCGATACCTTTCAGTGAAGTCTCTCTTTTGCAGCTCAGCAGAGCTGGAAAATAATAATTAAATCAGGTCTAAATGTCTTGGTGAAAAATAAAATGTCTCATAAACGGCTTTTACTTCAGTTGTTCCTCGCAAGCTTTTTCTTGGTCTTGAATCCTGAAATTCCAACATTGTCGTCAGAGTCGGACGAGCTCAGATCTGACTGATGTTTCTGTACCTTCTGTTGAACTCCTCTTGGGTTCTCTGCCAATCACGGCTCAGATGCTTCACTCTGGAACACAAAGCATTTACAGTCAGACGAGTGTTGATGGAGACAGCTCACGTTTGTGTCATCTGTACCTCTGTGTGTGCTCCTCCTCGCTCTGCTCCAGCACAGCTCTGTAGGACACCAGAGAAGACCTTTGACACTTTACTCAAAGATCTGCTGGCTGATCCCTGACCTCTGACCCCTGACCCCTGACTTCTGACCCCAATGGACTTGTTTCAAGTGGGCAATATTACAATCAATACAGTTGTAAATAATGATATATCAGATGTATAAAGATGTTCCCTCAGCTCGTGGTTGTCTTTGCTCAGTTCATTCAACCTGAAACTCAGAAAATAATGAAGCTGTGAAAATGCACTGGAGCTGGTTTATGGTTTATCTCTGTCCACAACAAACAAAAACTGACACAAAGCTCGTCTCTGAACACTTTACTGTGCCTCCACGTCAGTCTTCTCATATATATTGTTTATTAATGTTTAGTTGTTTGTGGTCGGTTGAATTGGTTTTAAAAGAAAAAAATATTTGTTTAATCTCAATCCTAGATTAAAAAAAAGTGATCAAACTATTACATTTAATTTTTTTTCACCTGGAGCCAAACTCAAACAGAACTGTGCAATCAGATGTGTTCAGGTCTTATCCAGCTGTCAATCACAATCATCTGAACTCAGATTACACTGAACCTCACTCTCATTATCATTATTTGTTCATCAATAACTGACTCAACGTGGAGAGACTCGATTGTGATCGAAGATGATGAATAAATCACACGTGTAAAGATGTAGATGATGCTTTGGTGCTTAGACCTCGGCAGGGAACGAAGAGCGATGCAGGAGATGATTGGAATCTTTCCTAGACCATTCAGCAGTTCAGTGCAAGCTGAACTCTAGTTTTAGCTTCACTTGTTTCGACCGTAGTCTGAACTGTACTAGAGCGACCCAAGCGACACCCAAACTGTACTAGAGACCCAAACTGTACTAGAGACCCAAACTGTACTAGAGAGACCCAAACTGTACTAGAGAGACCCAAACTGTACTAGAGACCCAAACTGTACTAGAGACCCAAACTGTACTAGAGACCCAAACTGTACTAGAGAGACCCAAACTGTACTAGAGAGACCCAAACTGTACTAGAGACCCAAACTGTACTAGAGACCCAAACTGTACTAGAGACCCAAACTGTACTAGAGACCCAAACTGTACTAGAGACCCAAACTGTACTAGAGAGACCCAAACTGTACTAGAGACCCAAACTGTACTAGAGACCCAAACTGTACTAGAGAGACCCAAACTGTACTAGAGACCAAAACTGTACTAGAGACCCAAACTGTACTAGAGAGACCCAAACTGTACTAGAGAGACCCAAACTGTACTAGAGAGACCCAAACTGTACTAGAGACCAAAACTGTACTAGAGCGACCCAAACTGTACTAGAGACACCCAAACTGTACTAGAGCGACCCAAACTGTACTAGAAAGACTGTACTAGAGCGACCCAAACTGTACTAGAGAGACCCAAACTGTACTAGAGACCCAAACTGTACTAGAGAGACCCAAACTGTACTAGAGACCAAAACTGTACTAGAGACCCAAACTGTACTAGAGAGACCCAAACTGTACTAGAGAGACCCAAACTGTACTAGAGAGACCCAAACTGTACTAGAGACCAAAACTGTACTAGAGCGACCCAAACTGTACTAGAGAGACCCAAACTGTACTAGAGACCAAAACTGTACTAGAGAGACCCAAACTGTACTAGAGACCAAAACTGTACAAGAGACCAAAACTGTACTATACTAGAGAGACCCAAACTGTACTAGAGAGACCCAAACTGTACTAGAGCGACCCAAACTGTACTAGAGAGACCCAAACTGTACTAGAGCGACCCAAACTGTACTAGAGAGACCCAAACTGTACTAGAGACCCACACTGTCCTAGAGAGACCCAAACTGTACTAGAGACCAAAACTGTACTAGAGACCAAAACTGTACTAGAGAGACCCAAACTGTACTAGAGAGACCCAAACTGTACTAGAGACCAAAACTGTACTAGAGACCCAAACTGTACTAGAGAGACCCAAACTGTACTAGAGAGACCCAAACTGTACTAGAGAGACCCAAACTGTACTAGAGACCAAAACTGTACTAGAGCGACCCAAACTGTACTAGAGACACTCAAACTGTACTAGAGTGACCCAAACTGTACTAGAGAGACCCAAACTGTACTAGAGAGACCCAAACTGTACTAGAGAGACCCAAACTGTACTAGAGACCAAAACTGTACTAGAGCGACCCAAACTGTACTAGAGACACCCAAACTGTACTAGAGCGACCCAAACTGTACTAGAGAGACCCAAACTGTACTAGAGACCAAAACTGTACTCGAGCGACCCAAACTGTACTAGAGAGACCCAAACTGTACTAGAGACCAAAACTGTACTAGAGACCCAAACTGTACTAGAGAGACCCAAACTGTACTAGAGAGACCCAAACTGTACTAGAGAGACCCAAACTGTACTAGAGAGACCCAAACTGTACTAGAGACCCAAACTGTACTAGAGAGACCCAAACTGTACTAGAGACCCAAACTGTACTAGAGACCCAAACTGTACTAGAGACCCAAACTGTACTAGAGAGACCCAAACTGTACTAGAGAGACCCAAACTGTACTAGAGACCCAAACTGTACTAGAGACCCAAACTGTACTAGAGAGACCCAAACTGTACTAGAGACCAAAACTGTACTAGAGACCCAAACTGTACTAGAGAGACCCAAACTGTACTAGAGAGACCCAAACTGTACTAGAGAGACCCAAACTGTACTAGAGACCAAAACTGTACTAGAGCGACCCAAACTGTACTAGAGACACCCAAACTGTACTAGAGCGACCCAAACTGTACTAGAAAGACTGTACTAGAGCGACCCAAACTGTACTAGAGAGACCCAAACTGTACTAGAGACCCAAACTGTACTAGAGAGACCCAAACTGTACTAGAGACCAAAACTGTACTAGAGACCCAAACTGTACTAGAGAGACCCAAACTGTACTAGAGAGACCCAAACTGTACTAGAGAGACCCAAACTGTACTAGAGACCAAAACTGTACTAGAGCGACCCAAACTGTACTAGAGAGACCCAAACTGTACTAGAGACCAAAACTGTACTAGAGAGACCCAAACTGTACTAGAGACCAAAACTGTACAAGAGACCAAAACTGTACTATACTAGAGAGACCCAAACTGTACTAGAGAGACCCAAACTGTACTAGAGCGACCCAAACTGTACTAGAGAGACCCAAACTGTACTAGAGACCCACACTGTACTAGAGAGACCCAAACTGTACTAGAGACCAAAACTGTACTAGAGACCAAAACTGTACTAGAGACACCCAAACTGTACTAGAGAGACCCAAACTGTACTAGAGACCAAAACTGTACTAGAGACCCAAACTGTACTAGAGAGACCCAAACTGTACTAGAGAGACCCAAACTGTACTAGAGAGACCCAAACTGTACTAGAGACCAAAACTGTACTAGAGCGACCCAAACTGTACTAGAGACACTCAAACTGTACTAGAGTGACCCAAACTGTACTAGAGAGACCCAAACTGTACTAGAGAGACCCAAACTGTACTAGAGAGACCCAAACTGTACTAGAGACCAAAACTGTACTAGAGCGACCCAAACTGTACTAGAGACACCCAAACTGTACTAGAGCGACCCAAACTGTACTAGAGAGACCCAAACTGTACTAGAGACCAAAACTGTACTCGAGCGACCCAAACTGTACTAGAGAGACCCAAACTGTACTAGAGACCAAAACTGTACTAGAGACCCAAACTGTACTAGAGAGACCCAAACTGTACTAGAGAGACCCAAACTGTACTAGAGAGACCCAAACTGTACTAGAGACCAAAACTGTACTAGAGCGACCCAAACTGTACTAGAGAGACCCAAACTGTACTAGAGACCAAAACTGTACTAGAGAGACCCAAACTGTACTAGAGACCAAAACTGTACAAGAGACCAAAACTGTACTATACTAGAGAGACCCAAACTGTACTAGAGAGACCCAAACTGTACTAGAGCGACCCAAACTGTACTAGAGAGACCCAAACTGTACTAGAGACCCACACTGTACTAGAGAGACCCAAACTGTACTAGAGACCAAAACTGTACTAGAGACCAAAACTGTACTAGAGAGACCCAAACTGTACTAGAGAGACCCAAACTGTACTAGAGACCAAAACTGTACTAGAGAGACCCAAACTGTACTAGACCAAAGCTCTACTAGAGACCAAAACTGTACTAGAGAGACCCAAACTGTACTAGAGCGACCCAAACTGTACTAGAGAGACCCAAACTGTACTAGAGACCCAAACTGTACTAGAGCGACCCTAGAGAGACCCAAACTGTACTAGAGAGATCCAAACTGTACTAGAGAACAAAACTGTACTAGAGAGACCCAAACTGTAC
>NW_027315768.1:37590720-37865720 GCF_026437365.1 Eucyclogobius newberryi
GGTCTGTGTGTATATAAAGGGTTTACAGTGGTTACCTCAGCTGAAGGGGTGTGGTCTGTGTGTATATAAAGGGTTTACAGCGGTTGCCTCAGCTGAAGGGGTGTGGTCTGTGTGTTTATAAAGGGTTTACAGTGGTTACCTCAGCTGAAGGGGTGTGGCCTGTGTGTTGATAAAGGGTTTACAGCGGTTACCTCAGCTGAAGGGGTGTGGCCTGTTTGTATATAAAGGGTTTACAGTGGTTACCTCAGCTGAAGGGGTGTGGCCTGTGTGTTTATAAAGGGTTTACAGTGGTTACCTCAGCTGAAGGGGTGTGGCCTGTGTGTTTATAAAGGGTTTACAGTGGTTTCCTCAGCTGAAGGGGTGTGGCCTGTGTGTATATAAAGGGTTTACAGTGGTTACCTCAGCTGAAGGGGTGTGGCCTGTGTGTATATAAAGGGTTTACAGCGGTTACCTATGCTGAAGGGGTGTGGTCTGTGTGTTTATAAAGGGTTTACAGTGGTTACCTCAGCTGAAGGGGTGTGGTCTGTGTGTTTATAAAGGGTTTACAGTGGTTACCTCAGCTGAAGGGGTGTGGTCTGTGTGTTTATAAAGGGTTTACAGCGGTTACCTCAGCTGAAGGGGTGTGGTCTGTTGTTTTTATAAAGGGTTTACAGCGGTTACCTCAGCTAAAGGGGTGTGGCCTGTGTGTATATAAAGGGTTTACAGCGGCTACCTCAGCTGAAGGGGTGTGGTCTGTGTGTATATAAAGGGTTTACAGTGGTTACCTCAGCTGAAGGGGTGTGGCCTGTGTGTATATAAAGGGTTTACAGCGGTTACCTCAGCTGAAGGGGTGTGGTCTGTGTGTATATAAAGGGTTTACAGTGGTTACCTCAGCTGAAGGGGTGTGGTCTGTGTGTATATAAAGGGTTTACAGTGGTTACCTCAGCTGAAGGGGTGTTGTCTGTGTGTATATAAAGGGTTTACAGTGGTTACCTCAGCTGAAGGGGTGTGGTCTGTGTGTATATAAAGGGTTTACAGTGGTAACATCAGCTGAAGGGGTGTGGTCTGTGTGTATATAAAGGGTTTACAGTGGTTACCTCAGCTGAAGGGGTGTGGTCTGTGTGTATATAAAGGGTTTAAAGTGGTTACCTCAGCTGAAGGGGTGTGGTCTGTGTGTATATAAAGGGTTTACAGCGGTTACCTCAGCTGAAGGGGTGTGGCCTGTGTGTTTATAAAGGGTTTACAGGGGTTACCTCAGCTGAAGGGGTGTGGCCTGTTTGTATATAAAGGGTTTACAGTGGTTACCTCAGCTGAAGGGTTGTGGCCTGTGTGTTTATAAAGGGTTTACAGTGGTTACCTCAGCTGAAGGGGTGTGGCCTTTGTGTTTATAAAGGGTTTACAGTGGTTTCCTCAGCTGAAGGGATGTGGCCTGTGTGTATATAAAGGGTTTACAGTGGTTACCTCAGCTGAAGGGGTGTGGCCTGTGTGTATATAAAGGGTTTACAGCGGTTACCTCAGCTGAAGGGGTGTGGTCTGTGTGTTTATAAAGGGTTTACAGTGTTTACCTCAGCTGAAGGGGTGTGGTCTGTGTGTTTATAAAGGGTTTACAGGGGTTACCTCAGCTGAAGGGGTGTGGCCTGTGTGTTTATAAAGGGTTTACAGGGGTTACCTCAGCTGAAGGGGTGTGGCCTGTTTGTATATAAAGGGTTTACAGTGGTTACCTCAGCTGAAGGGGTGTGGTCTGTGTGTTTATAAAGGGTTTACAGTGGTTACCTCAGCTGAAGGGGTGTGGCCTTTGTGTTTATAAAGGGTTTACAGTGGTTTCCTCAGCTGAAGGGATGTGGCCTGTGTGTATATAAAGGGTTTACAGTGGTTACCTCAGCTGAAGGGGTGTGGCCTGTGTGTATATAAAGGGTTTACAGCGGTTACCTCAGCTGAAGGGGTGTGGTCTGTGTGTTTATAAAGGGTTTACAGTGTTTACCTCAGCTGAAGGGGTGTGGTCTGTGTGTTTATAAAGGGTTTACAGTGGTTACCTCAGCTGAAGGGGTGTGGTCTGTGTGTTTATAAAGGGTTTACAGCGGTTACCTCAGCTGAAGGGGTGTGGTCTGTGTGTTTATAAAGGGTTTACAGCGGTTACCTCAGCTAAAGGGGTGTGGCCTGTGTGTATATAAAGGGTTCACAGCGGTTACCTCAGCTGAAGGGGTGTGGTCTGTGTGTATATAAAGGGTTTACAGTGGTTACTTCAGCTGAAGGGGTGTGGCCTGTGTGTATATAAAGGGTTTACAGCGGTTACCTCAGCTGAAGGGGTGTGGTCTGTGTGTATATAAAGGGTTTACAGTGGTTACCTCAGCTGAAGGGGTGTGGCCTGTGTGTATATAAAGGGTTTACAGTGGTCACCTCAGCTGAAGGGGTGTGTCTGTGTGTATATAAAGCGTTTGCAGTGGTTACCTCAGCTGAAGGGGTGTGGTCTGTGTGTATATAAAGGGTTTGCAGTGGTTACCTCAGCTGAAGGGGTGTGGTCTGTGTGTATATAAAGGGTTTACAGTGGTTACCTCAGCTGAAGGGGTGTGGTCTGTGTGTATATAAAGGGTTTACAGTGGTTACATCAGCTGAAGGGGTGTGGTCTGTGTGTATATAAAGGGTTTACAGTGGTTACCTCAGCTGAAGGGGTGTGGTCTGTGTGTATATAAAGGGTTTAAAGTGGTTACCTCAGCTGAAGGGGTGTGGTCTGTGTGTATATAAAGGGTTTACAGCGGTTACCTCAGCTGAAGGGGTGTGGCCTGTGTGTATATAAAGGGTTTACAGCGGTTACCTCAGCTGAAGGGGTGTGGCCTGTGTGTATATAAAGGGTTTACAGGGGTTACCTCAGCTGAAGGGGTGTGGTCTGTGTGTTCATAAAGGGTTTGCAGTGGTTACCTCAGCTGAAGGGGTGTGGTCTGTGTGTATATAAAGGGTTTAGAGTGGTTACCTCAGCTGAAGGGGTGTGGTCTGTGTGTATATAAAGGGTTTACAGCGGTTACCTCAGATGAAGGGGTGTGGTCTGTGTGTTTATAAAGGGTTTGCAGTGGTTACCTCAGCTGAAGGGGTGTGGTCTGTGTATATATAAAGGGTTTACAGTGGTTACCTCAGCTGAAGGGGTGTGGTCTGTGTGTATATAAAGGGTTTACAGTGGTTACCTCAGCTGAAGGGGTGTGGTCTGTGTGTATATAAAGGGTTTAAAGTGGTTACCTCAGCTGAAGGGGTGTGGTCTGTGTGTATATAAAGGGTTTACAGCGGTTACCTCAGCTGAAGGGGTGTGGCCTGTGTGTTTATAAAGGGTTTACAGCGGTTACCTCAGCTGAAGGGGTGTGGCCTGTTTGTATATAAAGGGTTTACAGTGGTTACCTCAGCTGAAGGGTTGTGGCCTGTGTGTTTATAAAGGGTTTACAGTGGTTACCTCAGCTGAAGGGGTGTGGCCTTTGTGTTTATAAAGGGTTTACAGTGGTTTCCTCAGCTGAAGGGATGTGGCCTGTGTGTATATAAAGGGTTTACAGTGGTTACCTCAGCTGAAGGGGTGTGGCCTGTGTGTATATAAAGGGTTTACAGCGGTTACCTCAGCTGAAGGGGTGTGGTCTGTGTGTTTATAAAGGGTTTACAGTGTTTACCTCAGCTGAAGGGGTGTGGTCTGTGTGTTTATAAAGGGTTTACAGTGGTTACCTCAGCTGAAGGGGTGTGGTCTGTGTGTTTATAAAGGGTTTACAGCGGTTACCTCAGCTGAAGGGGTGTGGTCTGTGTGTTTATAAAGGGTTTACAGCGGTTACCTCAGCTAAAGGGGTGTGGCCTGTGTGTATATAAAGGGTTCACAGCGGTTACCTCAGCTGAAGGGGTGTGGTCTGTGTGTATATAAAGGGTTTACAGTGGTTACTTCAGCTGAAGGGGTGTGGCCTGTGTGTATATAAAGGGTTTACAGCGGTTACCTCAGCTGAAGGGGTGTGGTCTGTGTGTATATAAAGGGTTTACAGTGGTTACCTCAGCTGAAGGGGTGTGGCCTGTGTGTATATAAAGGGTTTACAGTGGTCACCTCAGCTGAAGGGGTGTGGTCTGTGTGTATATAAAGCGTTTGCAGTGGTTACCTCAGCTGAAGGGGTGTGGTCTGTGTGTATATAAAGGGTTTGCAGTGGTTACCTCAGCTGAAGGGGTGTGGTCTGTGTGTATATAAAGGGTTTACAGTGGGTACCTCAGCTGAAGGGGTGTGGTCTGTGTGTATATAAAGGGTTTACAGTGGTTACATCAGCTGAAGGGGTGTGGTCTGTGTGTATATAAAGGGTTTAAAGTGGTTACCTCAGCTGAAGGGGTGTGGTCTGTGTGTATATAAAGGGTTTAAAGTGGTTACCTCAGCTGAAGGGGTGTGGTCTGTGTGTATATAAAGGGTTTACAGCGGTTACCTCAGCTGAAGGGGTGTGGCCTGTGTGTATATAAAGGGTTTACAGCGGTTACCTCAGCTGAAGGGGTGTGGCCTGAGTGTATATAAAGGGTTTACAGGGGTTACCTCAGCTGAAGGGGTGTGGTCTGTGTGTTCATAAAGGGTTTGCAGTGGTTACCTCAGCTGAAGGGGTGTGGTTTGTGTGTATATAAAGGGTTTAGAGTGGTTACCTCAGCTGAAGGGGTGTGGTCTGTGTGTATATAAAGGGTTTACAGCGGTTACCTCAGATGAAGGGGTGTGGTCTGTGTGTTTATAAAGGGTTTGCAGTGGTTACCTCAGCTGAAGGGGTGTGGTCTGTGTATATATAAAGGGTTTACAGTGGTTACCTCAGCTGAAGGGGTGTTGTCTGTGTGTATATAAAGGGTTTACAGTGGTTACCTCAGCTGAAGGGGTGTGGTCTGTGTGTATATAAAGGGTTTACAGTGGTAACATCAGCTGAAGGGGTGTGGTCTGTGTGTATATAAAGGGTTTACAGTGGTTACCTCAGCTGAAGGGGTGTGGTCTGTGTGTATATAAAGGGTTTAAAGTGGTTACCTCAGCTGAAGGGGTGTGGTCTGTGTGTATATAAAGGGTTTACAGCGGTTACCTCAGCTGAAGGGGTGTGGCCTGTGTGTTTATAAAGGGTTTACAGCGGTTACCTCAGCTGAAGGGGTGTGGCCTGTTTGTATATAAAGGGTTTACAGTGGTTACCTCAGCTGAAGGGTTGTGGCCTGTGTGTTTATAAAGGGTTTACAGTGGTTACCTCAGCTGAAGGGGTGTGGCCTTTGTGTTTATAAAGGGTTTACAGTGGTTTCCTCAGCTGAAGGGATGTGGCCTGTGTGTATATAAAGGGTTTACAGTGGTTACCTCAGCTGAAGGGGTGTGGCCTGTGTGTATATAAAGGGTTTACAGCGGTTACCTCAGCTGAAGGGGTGTGGTCTGTGTGTTTATAAAGGGTTTACAGTGTTTACCTCAGCTGAAGGGGTGTGGTCTGTGTGTTTATAAAGGGTTTACAGTGGTTACCTCAGCTGAAGGGGTGTGGTCTGTGTGTTTATAAAGGGTTTACAGCGGTTACCTCAGCTGAAGGGGTGTGGTCTGTGTGTTTATAAAGGGTTTACAGCGGTTACCTCAGCTAAAGGGGTGTGGCCTGTGTGTATATAAAGGGTTCACAGCGGTTACCTCAGCTGAAGGGGTGTGGTCTGTGTGTATATAAAGGGTTTACAGTGGTTACTTCAGCTGAAGGGGTGTGGCCTGTGTGTATATAAAGGGTTTACAGCGGTTACCTCAGCTGAAGGGGTGTGGTCTGTGTGTATATAAAGGGTTTACAGTGGTTACCTCAGCTGAAGGGGTGTGGCCTGTGTGTATATAAAGGGTTTACAGTGGTCACCTCAGCTGAAGGGGTGTGTCTGTGTGTATATAAAGCGTTTGCAGTGGTTACCTCAGCTGAAGGGGTGTGGTCTGTGTGTATATAAAGGGTTTGCAGTGGTTACCTCAGCTGAAGGGGTGTGGTCTGTGTGTATATAAAGGGTTTACAGTGGTTACCTCAGCTGAAGGGGTGTGGTCTGTGTGTATATAAAGGGTTTACAGTGGTTACATCAGCTGAAGGGGTGTGGTCTGTGTGTATATAAAGGGTTTACAGTGGTTACCTCAGCTGAAGGGGTGTGGTCTGTGTGTATATAAAGGGTTTAAAGTGGTTACCTCAGCTGAAGGGGTGTGGTCTGTGTGTATATAAAGTGTTTACAGCGGTTACCTCAGCTGAAGGGGTGTGGCCTGTGTGTATATAAAGGGTTTACAGCGGTTACCTCAGCTGAAGGGGTGTGGCCTGAGTGTATATAAAGGGTTTACAGGGGTTACCTCAGCTGAAGGGGTGTGGTCTGTGTGTTCACAAAGGGTTTGCAGTGGTTACCTCAGCTGAAGGGGTGTGGTCTGTGTGTATATAAAGGGTTTAGAGTGGTTACCTCAGCTGAAGGGGTTTGGTCTGTGTGTATATAAAGGGTTTACAGCGGTTACCTCAGATGAAGGGGTGTGGTCTGTGTGTTTATAAAGGGTTTGCAGTGGTTACCTCAGCTGAAGGGGTGTGGTCTGTGTGTATATAAAGGGTTTAAAGTGGTTACCTCAGCTGAAGGGGTGTGGTCTGTGTGTATATAAAGGGTTTACAGTGGTTACCTCAGCTGAAGGGGTGTGGTCTGTGTGTATATAAAGGGTTTGCAGTGGTTACCTCAGCTGAAGGGGTGTGGTCTGTGTGTATATAAAGGGTTTACAGCGGTTAACTCAGCTGAAGGGGTGTGGTCTCTGTGTATATAAAGGGTTTGCAGTGGTTACCTCAGCTGAAGGGGTGTGGTCTCTGTGTATATAAAGGGTTTACAGTGGTTACCTCAGCTGAAGGGGTGTGGTCTGTGTGTATATAAAGAGTTTACAGTGGTAACCTCAGCTGAAGGGGTGTGGTCTGTGTGTATATAAAGGGTTTACAGTGGTTACCTCAGCTGAAGGGGTGTGGTCTGTGTGTATATAAAGGGTTTACAGCGGTTACCTCAGCTGAAGGGGTGTGGTCTGTGTGTTTATAAAGGGTTTACAGTGGTTACCTCAGCTGAAGGGGTGTGGTCTGTGTGTTTATAAAGGGTTTACAGCGGTTACCTCAGCTGAAGGGGTGTGGCCTGTGTGTATATAAAGGGTTTACAGTGGTTACCTCAGCTGAAGGGGTGTGGCCTGTGTGTATATAAAGGGTTTACAGCGGTTACCTCAGCTGAAGGGGTGTGGTCTGTGTGTTTATAAAGGGTTTACAGCGGTTACCTCAGCTGAAGGGGTGTGGCCTGTGTGTATATAAAGGGTTTACATCGGTTACCTTAGCTGAAGGGGTGTGGTCTGTGTGTATATAAAGGGTTTACAGCGGTTACCTCAGCTGAAGGGGTGTGGCCTGTGTGTATATAAAGGGTTTACAGCGGTTACCTCAGCTGAAGGGGTGTGGTCTGTGTGTTTATAAAGGGTTTACAGTGGTTACCTCAGCTGAAGGGGTGTGGTCTGTGTGTATATAAAGGGTTTGCAGTGGTTACCTCAGCTGAAGGGGTGTGGTCTGTGTGTATATAAAGGGTTTACAGTGGTTACCTCAGCTGAAGGGGTGTGGTCTGTGTGTATATAAAGGGTTTACAGTGGTTACCTCAGCTGAAGGGGTGTGGCCTGTGTGTATATAAAGGGTTTACAGTGGTTACCTCAGCTGAAGGGGTGTGGCCTGTGTGTATATAAAGGGTTTACAGTGGTTACCTCAGCTGAAGGGGTGTGGTCTGTGTGTATATAAAGGGTTTACAGTGGTTACCTCAGCTGAAGGGGTGTGGCCTGTATGTATAAAGGGTTTACAGTGGTTACCTGAGCTGAAGGGATGTGGTCTGTGTGTATATAAAGGGTTTACAGTGGTTACCTCAGCTGAAGGGGTGTGGCCTGTGTGTATATAAAGGGTTTACAGTGGTTACCTGAGCTGAAGGGATGTGGTCTGTGTGTATATTAAGGGTTTACAGTGGTTACCTCAGCTGAAGGGGTGTGGTCTGTGTGTATATAAAGGGTTTACAGTGGTTACCTCAGCTGAAGGGGTGTGGCCTGTATGCATAAAGGGTTTACAGTGGTTACCTGAGCTGAAGGGATGTGGTCTGTGTGTATATAAAGGGTTTACAGTGGTTACCTCAGCTGAAGGGGTGTGGTCTGTGTGTTTATAAAGGGTTTACAGTGGTTACCTCAGCTGAAGGGGTGTGGTCTGTGTGTATATAAAGGGTTTACAGTGGTTACCTCAGCTGAAGGGGTGTGGTCTGTGTGTATATAAAGGGTTTACAGTGGTTACCTAAGCTGAAGGGGTGTGGCCTGTGTGTATATAAAGGGTTTACAGTGGTTACCTCAGCTGAAGGGGTGTGGTCTGTGTGTATATAAAGGGTTTACAGTGGTTACCTGAGCTGAAGGGGTGTGGTCTGTGTGTATATAAAGGGTTTACAGTGGTTACCTCAGCTGAAGGGGTGTGGCCTGTGTGTATATAAAGGGTTTACAGTGGTTACCTCAGTTGAAGGGGTGTGGCCTGTGTGTTTATAAAGGGTTTACAGTGGTTACCTCAGCTGAAGGGGTGTGGTCTGTGTGTATATAAAGGGTTTACAGTGGTTACCTCAGCTGAAGGGGTGTGGTCTGTGTGTATATTAAGGGTTTACAGTGGTTACCTCAGCTGAAGGGGTGTGGTCTGTGTGAATATAAAGGGTTTACAGTGGTTACCTCAGCTGAAGGTGTTTGGTCAGTGTGTATATAAAGGGTTTACAGCGGTTACCTCAGCTGAAGGGGTGTGGTCTGTGTGTATATAAAGGGTTTACAGTGGTTACATCAGCTGAAGGGGTGTGGTCTGTGTGTATATAAAGGGTTTACAGTGGTTACCTCAGCTGAAGGGGTGTGGTCTGTGTGTATATAAAGGGTTTGCAGTGGTTACCTCAGCTGAAGGGGTGTGGTCTGTGTGTATATAAAGGGTTTACAGCGGTTACCTCAGCTGAAGGGGTGTGGTCTCTGTGTATATAAAGGGTTTACAGTGGTTACCTCAGCTGAAGGGGTGTGGTCTGTGTGTATATAAAGGGTTTACAGTGGTTACCTCAGCTGAAGGGGTGTGGTCTGTGTGTATATAAAGGGGTTTACAGTGGTTACCTCAGCTGAAGGGGTGTGGTCTGTGTGTATATAAAGGGTTTACAGCGGTTCCCTCAGCTGAAGGGGTGTGGTCTGTGTGTTTATAAAGGGTTTACAGTGGTTACCTCAGCTGAAGGGGTGTGGTCTGTGTGTTTATAAAGGGTTTACAGCGGTAACCTCAGCTGAAGGGGTGTGGCTTGTGTGTTTATAAAGGGTTTACAGCGGTTACCTCAGCTGAAGGGGTGTGGCCTGTGTGTATATAAAGGGTTTTAACAGCGGTTACCTCAGCTGAAGGGGTGTGGCCTGTGTGTTTATAAAGGGTTTACAGTGGTTACCTCAGCTGAAGGGGTGTGGCCTGTGTGTATATAAAGGGTTTTAACAGCGGTTACCTCAGCTGAAGGGGTGTGGCCTGTGTGTTTATAAAGGGTTTACAGCGGTTACCTCAGCTGAAGGGGTGTGGCCTGTGTGTTTATAAAGGGTTTACAGTGGTTACCTCAGCTGAAGGGGTGTGGCCTGTGTGTATATAAAGGGTTTACAGTGGTTACATCAGCTGAAGGGGTGTGGCCTGTGTGTATATAAAGGGTTTACAGCGGTTACCTCAGCTGAAGGGGTGTGGTCTGTGTGTTTATAAAGGGTTTACAGCGGTTACCTCAGCTGAAGGGGTGTGGCCTGTGTGTATATAAAGGGTTTACAGTGGTTACATCAGCTGAAGGGGTGTGGTCTGTGTGTATATAAAGGGTTTACAGTGGTTACCTCAGCTGAAGGGGTGTGGTCTGTGTGTATATAAAGGGTTTGCAGTGGTTACCTCAGCTGAAGGGGTGTGGTCTGTGTGTATATAAAGGGTTTACAGCGGTTAACTCAGCTGAAGGGGTGTGGTCTGTGTGTTTATAAAGGGTTTACAGCGGTTACCTCAGCTGAAGGGGTGTGGCCTGTGTGTATATAAAGGGTTTACATCGGTTACCTTAGCTGAAGGGGTGTGGTCTTTGTGTATATAAAGGGTTTACAGCGGTTACCTCAGCTGAAGGGGTGTGGCCTGTGTGTATATAAAGGGTTTACAGCGGTTACCTCAGCTGAAGGGGTGTGGTCTGTGTGTTTATAAAGGGTTTACAGTGGTTACCTCAGCTGAAGGGGTGTGGTCTGTGTGTATATAAAGGGTTTGCAGTGGTTACCTCAGCTGAAGGGGTGTGGTCTGTGTGTATATAAAGGGTTTACAGTGGTTACCTCAGCTGAAGGGGTGTGGTCTGTGTGTATATAAAGGGTTTACAGTGGTTACCTCAGCTGAAGGGGTGTGGCCTGTGTGTATATAAAGGGTTTACAGTGGTTACCTCAGCTGAAGGGGTGTGGCCTGTGTGTATATAAAGGGTTTACAGTGGTTACCTCAGCTGAAGGGGTGTGGTCTGTGTGTATATAAAGGGTTTACAGTGGTTACCTCAGCTGAAGGGGTGTGGCCTGTATGTATAAAGGGTTTACAGTGGTTACCTGAGCTGAAGGGATGTGGTCTGTGTGTATATAAAGGGTTTACAGTGGTTACCTCAGCTGAAGGGGTGTGGCCTGTGTGTATATAAAGGGTTTACAGTGGTTACCTGAGCTGAAGGGATGTGGTCTGTGTGTATATTAAGGGTTTACAGTGGTTACCTCAGCTGAAGGGGTGTGGTCTGTGTGTATATAAAGGGTTTACAGTGGTTACCTCAGCTGAAGGGGTGTGGCCTGTATGTATAAAGGGTTTACAGTGGTTACCTGAGCTGAAGGGATGTGGTCTGTGTGTATATAAAGGGTTTACAGTGGTTACCTCAGCTGAAGGGGTGTGGTCTGTGTGTTTATAAAGGGTTTACAGTGGTTACCTCAGCTGAAGGGGTGTGGTCTGTGTGTATATAAAGAGTTTACAGTGGTTACCTCAGCTGAAGGGGTGTGGTCTGTGTGTATATAAAGGGTTTACAGTGGTTACCTAAGCTGAAGGGGTGTGGCCTGTGTGTATATAAAGGGTTTACAGTGGTTACCTCAGCTGAAGGGGTGTGGTCTGTGTGTATATAAAGGGTTTACAGTGGTTACCTGAGCTGAAGGGGTGTGGTCTGTGTGTATATAAAGGGTTTACAGTGGTTACCTCAGCTGAAGGGGTGTGGTCTGTGTGTATATTAAGGGTTTACAGTGGTTACCTCAGCTGAAGGGGTGTGGTCTGTGTGAATATAAAGGGTTTACAGTGGTTACCTCAGCTGAAGGTGTTTGGTCAGTGTGTATATAAAGGGTTTACAGCGGTTACCTCAGCTGAAGGGGTGTGGTCTGTGTGTATATAAAGGGTTTACAGTGGTTACCTCAGCTGAAGGGGTGTGGCCTGTGTGTATATAAAGGGTTTACAGTGGTTACCTCAGCTGAAGGGGTGTGGTCTGTGTGTATATAAAGGGTTTGCAGTGGTTACCTCAGCTGAAGGGGTGTGGTCTGTGTGTATATAAAGGGTTTACAGCGGTTACCTCAGCTGAAGGGGTGTGGTCTCTGTGTATATAAAGGGTTTGCAGTGGTTACCTCAGCTGAAGGGGTGTGGTCTCTGTGTATATAAAGGGTTTACAGTGGTTACCTCAGCTGAAGGGGTGTGGTCTGTGTGTATATAAAGGGTTTACAGTGGTTACCTCAGCTGAAGGGGTGTGGTCTGTGTGTATATAAAGGGGTTTACAGTGGTTACCTCAGCTGAAGGGGTGTGGTCTGTGTGTATATAAAGGGTTTACAGCGGTTCCCTCAGCTGAAGGGGTGTGGTCTGTGTGTTTATAAAGGGTTTACAGTGGTTACCTCAGCTGAAGGGGTGTGGTCTGTGTGTTTATAAAGGGTTTACAGCGGTAACCTCAGCTGAAGGGGTGTGGCTTGTGTGTTTATAAAGGGTTTACAGCGGTTACCTCAGCTGAAGGGGTGTGGCCTGTGTGTATATAAAGGGTTTTAACAGCGGTTACCTCAGCTGAAGGGGTGTGGCCTGTGTGTTTATAAAGGGTTTACAGTGGTTACCTCAGCTGAAGGGGTGTGGCCTGTGTGTATATAAAGGGTTTTAACAGCGGTTACCTCAGCTGAAGGGGTGTGGCCTGTGTGTTTATAAAGGGTTTACAGCGGTTACCTCAGCTGAAGGGGTGTGGCCTGTGTGTTTATAAAGGGTTTACAGTGGTTACCTCAGCTGAAGGGGTGTGGCCTGTGTGTATATAAAGGGTTTACAGTGGTTACATCAGCTGAAGGGGTGTGGCCTGTGTGTATATAAAGGGTTTACAGCGGTTACCTCAGCTGAAGGGGTGTGGTCTGTGTGTTTATAAAGGGTTTACAGCGGTTACCTCAGCTGAAGGGGTGTGGCCTGTGTGTATATAAAGGGTTTACAGTGGTTACCTCAGCTGAAGGGGTGTGGCCTGTGTGTATATAAAGGGTTTACAGCGGTTACCTCAGCTGAAGGGGTGTGGCCTGTGTGTATATAAAGGGTTTACAGCGGTTACCTCAGCTGAAGGGGTGTGGCCTGTGTGTTTATAAAGGGTTTACAGTGGTTACCTCAGCTGAAGGGGTGTGGCCTGTGTGTTTATAAAGGGTTTACAGCGGTTACCTCAGCTGAAGGGGTGTGGTCTGTGTGTTTATAAAGGGTTTAAAGCGGTTACCTCAGCTGAAGGGGTGTGGTCTGTGTGTATATAAAGGGTTTACAGCGGTTACCTCAGCTGAAGGGGTGTGGCCTGTGTGTATATAAAGGGTTTACAGTGGTTACATCAGCTGAAGGGGTGTGGTCTGTGTGTATATAAAGGGTTTACAGTGGTTACCTCAGCTGAAGGGGTGTGGTCTGTGTGTATATAAAGGGTTTGCAGTGGTTACCTCAGCTGAAGGGGTGTGGTCTGTGTGTATATAAAGGGTTTACAGCGGTTAACTCAGCTGAAGGGGTGTGGTCTCTGTGTTTATAAAGGGTTTACAGCGGTTACCTCAGCTGAAGGGGTGTGGCCTGTGTGTATATAAAGGGTTTACAGTGGTTACCTCAGCTGAAGTGGTGTGGCCTGTGTGTATATAAAGGGTTTACAGCGGTTACCTCAGCTGAAGGGGTGTGGTCTGTGTGTTTATAAAGGGTTTACAGCGGTTACCTCAGCTGAAGGGGTGTGGCCTGTGTGTATATAAAGGGTTTACAGCGGTTACCTTAGCTGAAGGGGTGTGGTCTGTGTGTATATAAAGGGTTTACAGCGGTTACCTCAGCTGAAGGGGTGTGGCCTGTGTGTATATAAAGGGTTTACAGCGGTTACCTTAGCTGAAGGGGTGTGGTCTGTGTGTATATAAAGGGTTTACAGCGGTTACCTCAGCTGAAGGGGTGTGGCCTGTGTGTATATAAAGGGTTTACAGCGGTTACCTCAGCTGAAGGGGTGTGGTCTGTGTGTTTATAAAGGGTTTACAGTGGTTACCTCAGCTGAAGGGGTGTGGCCTGTGTGTATATAAAGGGTTTACAGTGGTTACCTCAGCTGAAGGGGTGTGGCCTGTGTGTATATAAAGGGTTTACAGTGGTTACCTCAGCTGAAGGGGTGTGGTCTGTGTGTATATAAAGGGTTTACAGTGGTTACCTCAGCTGAAGGGGTGTGGCCTGTGTGTATATAAAGGGTTTACAGTGGTTACCTCAGCTGAAGGGGTGTGGCCTGTGTGTATATAAAGGGTTTACAGTGGTTACCTCAGCTGAAGGGGTGTGGCCTGTATGTATAAAGGGTTTACAGTGGTTACCTGAGCTGAAGGGATGTGGTCTGTGTGTATATAAAGGGTTTACAGTGGTTACCTCAGCTGAAGGGGTGTGGTCTGTGTGTTTATAAAGGGTTTACAGCGGTTACCTCAGCTGAAGGGGTGTGGTCTGTGTGTATATAAAGGGTTTACAGTGGTTACCTCAGCTGAAGGGGTGTGGCCTGTGTGTATATAAAGGGTTTACAGTGGTTACCTCAGCTGAAGGGGTGTGGTCTGTGTGTATATAAAGGGTTTACAGTGGTTACCTGAGCTGAAGGGGTGTGGTCTGTGTGTATATAAAGGGTTTACAGTGGTTACCTCAGCTGAAGGGGTGTGGCCTGTGTGTATATAAAGGGTTTACAGTGGTTACCTCAGCTGAAGGGGTGTGGCCTGTGTGTTTATAAAGGGTTTACAGTGGTTACCTCAGCTGAAGGGGTGTGGTCTGTGTGTATATAAAGGGTTTACAGTGGTTACCTCAGCTGAAGGGGTGTGGTCTGTGTGTATATTAAGGGTTTACAGTGGTTACCTCAGCTGAAGGGGTGTGGTCTGTGTGAATATAAAGGGTTTACAGTGGTTACCTCAGCTGAAGGTGTTTGGTCAGTGTGTATATAAAGGGTTTACAGCGGTTACCTCAGCTGAAGGGGTGTGGTCTGTGTGTATATAAAGGGTTTACAGTGGTTACATCAGCTGAAGGGGTGTGGTCTGTGTGTATATAAAGGGTTTACAGTGGTTACCTCAGCTGAAGGGGTGTGGTCTGTGTGTATATAAAGGGTTTGCAGTGGTTACCTCAGCTGAAGGGGTGTGGTCTGTGTGTATATAAAGGGTTTACAGCGGTTACCTCAGCTGAAGGGGTGTGGTCTCTGTGTATATAAAGGGTTTGCAGTGGTTACCTCAGCTGAAGGGGTGTGGTCTCTGTGTATATAAAGGGTTTACAGTGGTTACCTCAGCTGAAGGGGTGTGGTCTGTGTGTATATAAAGGGTTTACAGTGGTTACCTCAGCTGAAGGGGTGTGGTCTGTGTGTATATAAAGGGGTTTACAGTGGTTACCTCAGCTGAAGGGGTGTGGTCTGTGTGTATATAAAGGGTTTACAGCGGTTCCCTCAGCTGAAGGGGTGTGGTCTGTGTGTTTATAAAGGGTTTACAGTGGTTACCTCAGCTGAAGGGGTGTGGTCTGTGTGTTTATAAAGGGTTTACAGCGGTAACCTCAGCTGAAGGGGTGTGGCTTGTGTGTTTATAAAGGGTTTACAGCGGTTACCTCAGCTGAAGGGGTGTGGCCTGTGTGTATATAAAGGGTTTTAACAGCGGTTACCTCAGCTGAAGGGGTGTGGCCTGTGTGTTTATAAAGGGTTTACAGTGGTTACCTCAGCTGAAGGGGTGTGGCCTGTGTGTATATAAAGGGTTTTAACAGCGGTTACCTCAGCTGAAGGGGTGTGGCCTGTGTGTTTATAAAGGGTTTACAGCGGTTACCTTAGCTGAAGGGGTGTGGCCTGTGTGTTTATAAAGGGTTTACAGTGGTTACCTCAGCTGAAGGGGTGTGGCCTGTGTGTATATAAAGGGTTTACAGTGGTTACCTCAGCTGAAGGGGTGTGGTCTGTGTGTATATAAAGGGTTTACAGTGGTTACCTCAGCTGAAGGGGTGTGGCCTGTGTGTATATAAAGGGTTTACAGTGGTTACCTCAGCTGAAGGGGTGTGGCCTGTGTGTATATAAAGGGTTTACAGTGGTTACCTCAGCTGAAGGGTTGTGGCCTGTATGTATAAAGGGTTTACAGTGGTTACCTGAGCTGAAGGGATGTGGTCTGTGTGTATATAAAGGGTTTACAGTGGTTACCTCAGCTGAAGGGGTGTGGTCTGTGTGTTTATAAAGGGTTTACAGCGGTTACCTCAGCTGAAGGGGTGTGGTCTGTGTGTATATAAAGGGTTTACAGCGGTTACCTCAGCTGAAGGGGTGTGGCCTGTGTGTATATAAAGGGTTTACAGTGGTTACCTCAGCTGAAGGGGTGTGGCCTGTGTGTATATAAAGGGTTTACAGTGGTTACCTCAGCTGAAGGGGTGTGGCCTGTATGTATAAAGGGTTTACAGTGGTTACCTGAGCTGAAGGGATGTGGTCTGTGTGTATATAAAGGGTTTACAGTGGTTACCTCAGCTGAAGGGGTGTGGTCTGTGTGTTTATAAAGGGTTTACAGCGGTTACCTCAGCTGAAGGGGTGTGGTCTGTGTGTATATAAAGGGTTTACAGTGGTTACCTCAGCTGAAGGGGTGTGGCCTGTGTGTATATAAAGGGTTTACAGTGGTTACCTCAGCTGAAGGGGTGTGGTCTGTGTGTATATAAAGGGTTTACAGTGGTTACCTGAGCTGAAGGGGTGTGGTCTGTGTGTATATAAAGGGTTTACAGTGGTTACCTCAGCTGAAGGGGTGTGGCCTGTGTGTATATAAAGGGTTTACAGTGGTTACCTCAGCTGAAGGGGTGTGGCCTGTGTGTTTATAAAGGGTTTACAGTGGTTACCTCAGCTGAAGGGGTGTGGTCTGTGTGTATATAAAGGGTTTACAGTGGTTACCTCAGCTGAAGGGGTGTGGTCTGTGTGTATATTAAGGGTTTACAGTGGTTACCTCAGCTGAAGGGGTGTGGTCTGTGTGAATATAAAGGGTTTACAGTGGTTACCTCAGCTGAAGGTGTTTGGTCAGTGTGTATATAAAGGGTTTACAGCGGTTACCTCAGCTGAAGGGGTGTGGTCTGTGTGTATATAAAGGGTTTACAGTGGTTACATCAGCTGAAGGGGTGTGGTCTGTGTGTATATAAAGGGTTTACAGTGGTTACCTCAGCTGAAGGGGTGTGGTCTGTGTGTATATAAAGGGTTTGCAGTGGTTACCTCAGCTGAAGGGGTGTGGTCTGTGTGTATATAAAGGGTTTACAGCGGTTACCTCAGCTGAAGGGGTGTGGTCTCTGTGTATATAAAGGGTTTGCAGTGGTTACCTCAGCTGAAGGGGTGTGGTCTCTGTGTATATAAAGGGTTTACAGTGGTTACCTCAGCTGAAGGGGTGTGGTCTGTGTGTATATAAAGGGTTTACAGTGGTTACCTCAGCTGAAGGGGTGTGGTCTGTGTGTATATAAAGGGGTTTACAGTGGTTACCTCAGCTGAAGGGGTGTGGTCTGTGTGTATATAAAGGGTTTACAGCGGTTCCCTCAGCTGAAGGGGTGTGGTCTGTGTGTTTATAAAGGGTTTACAGTGGTTACCTCAGCTGAAGGGGTGTGGTCTGTGTGTTTATAAAGGGTTTACAGCGGTAACCTCAGCTGAAGGGGTGTGGCTTGTGTGTTTATAAAGGGTTTACAGCGGTTACCTCAGCTGAAGGGGTGTGGCCTGTGTGTATATAAAGGGTTTTAACAGCGGTTACCTCAGCTGAAGGGGTGTGGCCTGTGTGTTTATAAAGGGTTTACAGTGGTTACCTCAGCTGAAGGGGTGTGGCCTGTGTGTATATAAAGGGTTTTAACAGCGGTTACCTCAGCTGAAGGGGTGTGGCCTGTGTGTTTATAAAGGGTTTACAGCGGTTACCTTAGCTGAAGGGGTGTGGCCTGTGTGTTTATAAAGGGTTTACAGTGGTTACCTCAGCTGAAGGGGTGTGGCCTGTGTGTATATAAAGGGTTTACAGTGGTTACCTCAGCTGAAGGGGTGTGGTCTGTGTGTATATAAAGGGTTTACAGTGGTTACCTCAGCTGAAGGGGTGTGGCCTGTGTGTATATAAAGGGTTTACAGTGGTTACCTCAGCTGAAGGGGTGTGGCCTGTGTGTATATAAAGGGTTTACAGTGGTTACCTCAGCTGAAGGGTTGTGGCCTGTATGTATAAAGGGTTTACAGTGGTTACCTGAGCTGAAGGGATGTGGTCTGTGTGTATATAAAGGGTTTACAGTGGTTACCTCAGCTGAAGGGGTGTGGTCTGTGTGTTTATAAAGGGTTTACAGCGGTTACCTCAGCTGAAGGGGTGTGGTCTGTGTGTATATAAAGGGTTTACAGCGGTTACCTCAGCTGAAGGGGTGTGGCCTGTGTGTATATAAAGGGTTTACAGTGGTTACCTCAGCTGAAGGGGTGTGGTCTGTGTGTATATAAAGGGTTTACAGTGGTTACCTGAGCTGAAGGGGTGTGGTCTGTGTGTATATAAAGGGTTTACAGTGGTTACCTCAGCTGAAGGGGTGTGGCCTGTGTGTTTATAAAGGGTTTACAGTGGTTACCTCAGCTGAAGGGGTGTGGTCTGTGTGTTTATAAAGGGTTTACAGCGGTTACCTCAGCTGAAGGGGTGTGGCCTGTGTGTATATAAAGGGTTTACAGCGGTTACCTCAGCTGAAGGGGTGTGGTCTGTGTGTTTATAAAGGGTTTACAGCGGTTACCTCAGCTGAAGGGGTGTGGTCTGTGTGTTTATAAAGGGTTTACAGCGGTTACCTCAGCTGAAGGGGTGTGGCCTGTGTGTATATAAAGGGTTTACAGCGGTTACCTCAGCTGAAGGGGTGTGGCCTGTGTGTATATAAAGGGTTTACAGCGGTTACCTCAGCTGAAGGGGTGTGGTCTGTGTGTTTATAAAAGGTTTACAGCGGTTACCTCAGCTGAAGGGGTGTGGTCTGTGTGTATATAAAGGGTTTGCAGCGGTTACCTCAGCTGAAGGGGTGTGGTCTGTGTGTATATTAAGGGTTTACAGTGGTTACCTCAGCTGAAGGGGTGTGGTCTGTGTGTATATAAAGGGTTTACAGTGGTTACATCAGCTGAAGGGGTGTGGTCTGTGTGTAAATAAAGGGTTTACAGCGGTTACCTCAGATGAATGGGTGTGGTCTGTGTGTATATAAAGGGTTTACAGCGGTTACCTCAGCTGAAGGGGTGTGGTCTGTGTGTATATAAAGGGTTTACAGTGGTTACATCAGCTGAAGGGGTGTGGTCTGTGTGTATATAAAGGGTTTACAGTGGTTACCTCAGCTGAAGGGGTGTGGTCTGTGTGTATATAAAGGGTTTGCAGTGGTTACCTCAGCTGAAGGGGTGTGGTCTGTGTGTATATAAAGGGTTTACAGTGGTTACCTCAGCTGAAGGGGTGTGGTCTGTGTGTATATAAAGGGTTTACAGTGGTTACATCAGCTGAAGGGGTGTGGTCTGTGTGTATATAAAGGGTTTACAGTGGTTACCTCAGCTGAAGGGGTGTGGTCTGTGTGTATATAAAGGGTTTGCAGCGGTTACCTCAGCTGAAGGGGTGTGGTCTGTGTGTATATAAAGGGTTCACAGCGGTTACCTCAGCTGAAGGGGTGTGGTCTCTGTGTATATAAAGGGTTTACAGTGGTTACCTCAGCTGAAGGGGTGTGGTCTGTGTGTATATAAAGGGTTTACAGTGGTTACCTCAGCTGAAGGGGTGTGGTCTGTGTGTATATAAATGGTTTACAGTGGTTACCTCAGCTGAAGGGGTGTGGTCTGTGCGTATATAAAGGGTTTACAGCGGTTACCTCAGCTGAAGGGGTGTGGTCTGTGTGTTTATAAAGGGTTTACAGTGGTTACCTCAGCTGAAGGGGTGTGGTCTGTGTGTTTATAAAGGGTTTACAGTGGTTACCTCAGCTGAAGGGGTGTGGCCTGTGTGTATATAAAGGGTTTACAGCGGTTACCTCAGCTGAAGGGGTTTGGCTTGTGTGTTTATAAAGGGTTTACAGCGGTTACCTCAGCTGAAGGGGTGTGGCCTGTGTGTATATAAAGGGTTTACAGCGGTTACCTCAGCTGAAGGGGTGTGGCCTGTGTGTTTATAAAGGGTTTACAGTGGTTACCTCAGCTTAAGGGGTGTGGTCTGTGTGTATATAAAGGGTTTACAACGGTTACCTCAGCTGAAGGGGTGTGGTCTGTGTGTTTATAAACGATTTGCAGTGGTTACCTCAGCTGAAGGGGTGTGCTCTGTGTGTATATAAAGGGTTTACAGTGGTTACCTCAGCTGAAGGTGTTTGGTCAGTGTGTATATAAAGGGTTTAGAGTGGTTACCTCAGCTGAAGGGGTGTGGTCTGTGTGTATATAAAGGGTTCACAGCGGTTACCTCAGCTGAAGGGGTGTGGTCTGTGTGTATATAAAGGGTTTGCAGTGGTTACCTCTGCTGAAGGGGTGTGGTCTCTGTGTATATAAAGGGTTTACAGTGGTTACCTCAGCTGAAGGGGTGTGGTCTGTGTGTTTATAAAGGGTTTACAGCGGTTACCTCAGATGAAGGGGTGTGGCCTGTGTGTATATAAAGGGTTTACAGCGGTTACCTCAGCTGAAGGGGTGTGGTCTGTGTGTATATAAAGGGTTTACAGCGGTTACCTCAGCTGAAGGGGTGTGGTCTGTGTGTTTATAAAGGGTTTACAGCGGTTACCTCAGCTGAAGGGGTGTGGTCTGTGTGTTTATAAAGGGTTTACAGCAGTTACCTCAGCTGAAGGGGTGTGGCCTGTGTGTATATAAAGGGTTTACAGCGGTTACCTCAGCTGAAGGGGTGTGGCCTGTGTGTATATAAAGGGTTTACAGCGGTTACCTCAGCTGAAGGGGTGTGGTCTGTGTGTTTATAAAGGGTTTACAGCGGTTACCTCAGCTGAAGGGGTGTGGCCTGTGTGTATATAAAGGGTTTACAGCGGTTACCTTAGCTGAAGGGGTGTGGTCTGTGTGTATATAAAGGGTTTACAGCGGTTACCTCAGCTGAAGGGGTGTGGTCTGTGTGTATATAAAGGGTTTACAGCGGTTACCTCAGCTGAAAGGGTGTGGTCTGTGTGTTTATAAAGGGTTTACAGTGGTTACCTCAGCTGAAGGGGTGTGGTCTGTGTGTATATAAAGGGTTTGCAGTGGTTACCTCAGCTGAAGGGGTGTGGTCTGTGTGTATATAAAGGGTTTACAGTGGTTACCTCAGCTGAAGGGGTGTGGTCTGTGTGTATATAAAGGGTTTACAGTGGTTACCTCAGCTGAAGGGGTGTGGCCTGTGTGTTTATAAAGGGTTTACAGTGGTTACCTCAGCTGAAGGGGTGTGGCCTGTGTGTATATAAAGGGTTTACAGTGGTTACCTCAGCTGAAGGGGTGTGGTCTGTGTGTATATAAAGGGTTTACAGTGGTTACCTCAGCTGAAGGGGTGTGGCCTGTATGTATAAAGGGTTTACAGTGGTTACCTGAGCTGAAGGGATGTGGTCTGTGTGTATATAAAGGGTTTACAGTGGTTACCTCAGCTGAAGGGGTGTGGTCTGTGTGTTTATAAAGGGTTTACAGCGGTTACCTCAGCTGAAGGGGTGTGGTCTGTGTGTTTATAAAGGGTTTACAGCGGTTACCTCAGCTGAAGGGGTGTGGTCTGTGTGTATATAAAGGGTTTACAGTGGTTACCTCAGCTGAAGGGGTGTGGCCTGTGTGTATATAAAGGGTTTACAGTGGTTACCTCAGCTAAAGGGGTGTGGTCTGTGTGTATATAAAGGGTTAACAGTGGTTACCTGAGCTGAGGGGTGTGGTCTGTGTGTATATAAAGGGTTTACAGTGGTTACCTCAGCTGAAGGGGTGTGGCCTGTGTGTATATAAAGGGTTTACAGTGGTTACCTCAGCTGAAGGGGTGTGGCCTGTGTGTATATAAAGGGTTTACAGTGGTTACCTCAGCTGAAGGGGTGTGGTCTGTGTGTATATAAAGGGTTTGCGGTGGTTACCTCAGCTGAAGGGGTGTGGTCTGTGTGTATATAAAGGGTTTGCAGTGGTTACCTCAGCTGAAGGGGTGTGGTCTGTGTGTATATAAAGGGTTTACAGCGGTTAGTTCAGCTGAAGGGGTGTGGTCTCTGTGTATATAAAGGGTTTGCAGTGGTTACCTCAGCTGAAGGGGTGTGGTCTCTGTGTATATAAAGGGTTTGCAGTGGTTACCTCAGCTGAAAGGGTGTGGTCTCTGTGTATATAAAGGGTTTACAGTGGTTACCTCAGCTGAAGGGGTGTGGTCTGTGTGTATATAAAGGGTTTGCAGTGGTTACCTCAGCTGAAGGGGTGTGGTCTGTGTGTATATAAAGGGTTTACAGCGGTTACCTCAGCTGAAGGGGTGTGGTCTGTGTGTTTATAAAGGGTTTACAGCGGTTACCTCAGCTGAAGGGGTGTGGTCTGTGTGTTTATAAAGGGTTTACAGCGGTTACCTCAGCTGAAGGGGTGTGGCCTGTGTGTATATAAAGGGTTTACAGCGGTTACCTCAGCTGAAGGGGTGTGGCCTGTGTGTATATAAAGGGTTTACAGCGGTTACCTCAGCTGAAGGGGTGTGGTCTGTGTGTTTATAAAGGGTTTACAGCGGTTACCTCAGCTGAAGGGGTGTGGCCTGTGTGTATATAAAGGGTTTACAGCGGTTACCTTAGCTGAAGGGGTGTGGTCTGTGTGTATATAAAGGGTTTACAGCGGTTACCTCAGCTGAAGGGGTGTGGTCTGTGTGTATATAAAGGGTTTACAGCGGTTACCTCAGCTGAAAGGGTGTGGTCTGTGTGTTTATAAAGGGTTTACAGTGGTTACCTCAGCTGAAGGGGTGTGGTCTGTGTGTATATAAAGGGTTTGCAGTGGTTACCTCAGCTGAAGGGGTGTGGTCTGTGTGTATATAAAGGGTTTACAGTGGTTACCTCAGCTGAAGGGGTGTGGTCTGTGTGTATATAAAGGGTTTACAGTGGTTACCTCAGCTGAAGGGGTGTGGCCTGTGTGTTTATAAAGGGTTTACAGTGGTTACCTCAGCTGAAGGGGTGTGGCCTGTGTGTATATAAAGGGTTTACAGTGGTTACCTCAGCTGAAGGGGTGTGGTCTGTGTGTATATAAAGGGTTTACAGTGGTTACCTCAGCTGAAGGGGTGTGGCCTGTATGTATAAAGGGTTTACAGTGGTTACCTGAGCTGAAGGGATGTGGTCTGTGTGTATATAAAGGGTTTACAGTGGTTACCTCAGCTGAAGGGGTGTGGTCTGTGTGTTTATAAAGGGTTTACAGCGGTTACCTCAGCTGAAGGGGTGTGGTCTGTGTGTTTATAAAGGGTTTACAGCGGTTACCTCAGCTGAAGGGGTGTGGTCTGTGTGTATATAAAGGGTTTACAGTGGTTACCTCAGCTGAAGGGGTGTGGCCTGTGTGTATATAAAGGGTTTACAGTGGTTACCTCAGCTAAAGGGGTGTGGTCTGTGTGTATATAAAGGGTTAACAGTGGTTACCTGAGCTGAGGGGTGTGGTCTGTGTGTATATAAAGGGTTTACAGTGGTTACCTCAGCTGAAGGGGTGTGGCCTGTGTGTATATAAAGGGTTTACAGTGGTTACCTCAGCTGAAGGGGTGTGGCCTGTGTGTATATAAAGGGTTTACAGTGGTTACCTCAGCTGAAGGGGTGTGGTCTGTGTGTATATAAAGGGTTTGCGGTGGTTACCTCAGCTGAAGGGGTGTGGTCTGTGTGTATATAAAGGGTTTGCAGTGGTTACCTCAGCTGAAGGGGTGTGGTCTGTGTGTATATAAAGGGTTTACAGCGGTTAGTTCAGCTGAAGGGGTGTGGTCTCTGTGTATATAAAGGGTTTGCAGTGGTTACCTCAGCTGAAGGGGTGTGGTCTCTGTGTATATAAAGGGTTTGCAGTGGTTACCTCAGCTGAAAGGGTGTGGTCTCTGTGTATATAAAGGGTTTACAGTGGTTACCTCAGCTGAAGGGGTGTGGTCTGTGTGTATATAAAGGGTTTGCAGTGGTTACCTCAGCTGAAGGGGTGTGGTCTGTGTGTATATAAAGGGTTTACAGCGGTTAACTCAGCTGAAGGGGTGTGGTCTCTGTGTATATAAAGGGTTTGCAGTGGTTACCTCAGCTGAAGGGGTGTGGTCTCTGTGTATATAAAGGGTTTACAGCGGTTACCTCAGCTGAAGGGGTGTGGTCTGTGTGTATATAAAGAGTTTACAGTGGTAACCTCAGCTGAAGGGGTGTGGTCTGTGTGTATATAAAGGGTTTACAGTGGTTACCTCAGCTGAATGGGTGTGGTCTGTGTGTATATAAAGGGTTTACAGCGGTTACCTCAGCTGAAGGGGTGTGGTCTGTGTGTTTATAAAGGGTTTACAGTGGTTACCTCAGCTGAAGGGGTGTGGTCTGTGTGTTTATAAAGGGTTTACAGCGGTTACCTCAGCTGAAGGGGTGTGGCCTGTGTGTATATAAAGGGTTTACAGTGGTTACCTCAGCTGAAGGGGTGTGGCCTGTGTGTATATAAAGGGTTTACAGCGGTTACCTCAGCTGAAGGGGTGTGGTCTGTGTGTTTATAAAGGGTTTACAGCGGTTACCTCAGCTGAAGGGGTGTGGCCTTTGTGTATATAAAGGGTTTACAGCGGTTACCTTAGCTGAAGGGGTGTGGTCTGTGTGTATATAAAGGGTTTACAGCGGTTACCTCAGCTGAAGGGGTGTGGCCTGTGTGTATATAAAGGGTTTACAGTGGTTACCTCAGCTGAAAGGGTGTGGTCTGTGTGTTTATAAAGGGTTTACAGTGGTTACCTCAGCTGAAGGGGTGTGGTCTGTGTGTATATAAAGGGTTTGCAGTGGTTACCTCAGCTGAAGGGGTGTGGTCTGTGTGTATATAAAGGGTTTACAGTGGTTACCTCAGCTGAAGGGGTGTGGTCTGTGTGTATATAAAGGGTTTACAGTGGTTACCTCAGCTGAAGGGGTGTGGCCTGTGTGTATATAAAGGGTTTACAGTGGTTACCTCAGCTGAAGGGGTGTGGCCTGTGTGTATATAAAGGGTTTACAGTGGTTAGCTCAGCTGAAGGGGTGTGGTCTGTGTGTATATAAAGGGTTTACAGTGGTTACCTCAGCTGAAGGGGTGTGGCCTGTATGTATAAAGGGTTTACAGTGGTTACCTGAGCTGAAGGGATGTGGTCTGTGTGTATATAAAGGGTTTACAGTGGTTACCTCAGCTGAAGGGGTGTGGTCTGTGTGTTTATAAAGGGTTTACAGCGGTTACCTCAGCTGAAGGGGTGTGGTCTGTGTGTATATAAAGGGTTTACAGTGGTTACCTCAGCTGAAGGGGTGTGGCCTGTGTGTATATAAAGGGTTTACAGTGGTTACCTCAGCTGAAGGGGTGTGGCCTGTGTGTATATAAAGGGTTTACAGTGGTTACCTCAGCTGAAGGGGTGTGGCCTGTGTGTTTATAAAGGGTTTACAGTGGTTACCTCAGCTGAAGGGGTGTGGTCTGTGTGTATATAAAGGGTTTACAGTGGTTACCTCAGCTGAAGGGGTGTGGTCTGTGTGTATATTAAGGGTTTACAGTGGTTACCTCAGCTGAAGGGGTGTGGTCTGTGTGAATATAAAGGGTTTACAGTGGTTACCTCAGCTGAAGGTGTTTGGTCAGTGTGTATTTAAAGGGTTTACAGCGGTTACCTCAGCTGAAGGGGTGTGGTCTGTGTGTATATAAAGGGTTTACAGTGGTTACATCAGCTGAAGGGGTGTGGTCTGTGTGTATATAAAGGGTTTACAGTGGTTACCTCAGCTGAAGGGGTGTGGTCTGTGTGTATATAAAGGGTTTGCAGTGGTTACCTCAGCTGAAGGGGTGTGGTCTGTGTGTATATAAAGGGTTTACAGCGGTTACCTCAGCTGAAGGGGTGTGGTCTCTGTGTATATAAAGGGTTTGCAGTGGTTACCTCAGCTGAAGGGGTGTGGTCTCTGTGTATATAAAGGGTTTACAGTGGTTACCTCAGCTGAAGGGGTGTGGTCTGTGTGTATATAAAGGGTTTACAGTGGTTACCTCAGCTGAAGGGGTGTGGTCTGTGTGTATATAAAGGGGTTTACAGTGGTTACCTCAGCTGAAGGGGTGTGGTCTGTGTGTATATAAAGGGTTTACAGCGGTTACCTCAGCTGAAGGGGTGTGGTCTGTGTGTTTATAAAGGGTTTACAGTGGTTACCTCAGCTGAAGGGGTGTGGCCTGTGTGTTTATAAAGGGTTTACAGTGGCTACCTCAGCTGAAGGGGTGTGGCCTGTGTGTATATAAAGGGTTTTAACAGCGGTTACCTCAGCTGAAGGGGTGTGGCCTGTGTGTTTATAAAGGGTTTACAGCGGTTACCTCAGCTGAAGGGGTGTGGCCTGTGTGTTTATAAAGGGTTTACAGTGGTTACCTCAGCTGAAGGGGTGTGGCCTGTGTGTATATAAAGGGTTTACAGTGGTTACATCAGCTGAAGGGGTGTTGCCTGTGTGTATATAAAGGGTTTACAGCGGTTACCTCAGCTGAAGGGGTGTGGTCTGTGTGTTTATAAAGGGTTTACAGCGGTTACCTCAGCTGAAGGGGTGTGGCCTGTGTGTATATAAAGGGTTTACAGTGGTTACCTCAGCTGAAGGGGTGTGGCCTGTGTGTATATAAAGGGTTTACAGCGGTTACCTCAGCTGAAGGGGTGTGGCCTGTGTGTATATAAAGGGTTTACAGTGGTTACCTCAGCTGAAGGGGTATGGCCTGTGTGTATATAAAGGGTTTACAGCGGTTACCTCAGCTGAAGGGGTGTGGCCTGTGTGTTTATAAAGGGTTTACAGTGGTTACCTCAGCTGAAGGGGTGTGGTCTGTGTGTATATAAAGGGTTTGCAGTGGTTACCTCAGCTGAAGGGGTGTGGCCTGTGTGTATATAAAGGGTTTACAGTGGTTACCTCAGCTGAAGGGGTGTGGTCTGTGTGTTTATAAAGGGTTTACAGCGGTTACCTCAGCTGAAGGGGTGTGGCCTGTGTGTATATAAAGGGTTTACAGTGGTTACCTGAGCTGAAGGGGTGTGGCCTGTGTGTATATAAAGGGTTTACAGCGGTTACCTCAGCTGAAGGGGTGTGGCCTGTGTGTATATAAAGGGTTTACAGTGGTTACCTCAGCTGAAGGGGTGTGGCCTGTGTGTTTATAAAGGGTTTACAGTGGTTACCTCAGCTGAAGGGGTGTGGCCTGTGTGTATATAAAGGGTTTACAGTGGTTACCTGAGCTGAAGGGGTGTGGTCTGTGTGTTTATAAAGGGTTTACAGCGGTTACCTCAGCTGAAGGGGTGTGGCCTGTGTGTATATAAAGGGTTTACAGTGGTTACCTCAGCTGAAGGGGTGTGGCCTGTGTGTATATAAAGGGTTTACAGTGGTTACCTCAGCTGAAGGGGTGTGGCCTGTGTGTATATAAAGGGTTTACAGTGGTTACCTCAGCTGAAGGGGTGTGGCCTGTGTGTATATAAAGGGTTTACAGTGGTTACCTGAGCTGAAGGGGTGTGGCCTGTGTGTATATAAAGGGTTTACAGTGGTTACCTCAGCTGAAGGGGTGTGGCCTGTGTGTATATAAAGGGTTTACAGTGTTTACCTCAGCTGAAGGGGTGTGGCCTGTGTGTATATAAAGGGTTTACAGATGGTTCATACACATAACTTCACCTTGTATAAAGAGCCTTCTCTTGGTGCTGAGCAGATCTGAGGAGCAGCAGAGTCTGGATGAGTTTCTGTGGAACGTCGTCGACTCTTTGATAAAAGAACATTTACCGCTCTTGTTCCTCGAGGACTTTCTCCAGCTCCCAAATCCTGAAATTCACATATTGAGACGTATCATATCAGACGTCTGACATTTACCTCTGAATTAAAGAGCATTTGAACCTTCTGCTTCTTCTGGTCCACAGACTCCTACTGTGGCGTTTGCTGATACCACATTATTGTGATATAATGTCAAGAGTTAATAACCATAATAAGAAATGTTAATTATAACATAAGACACTAAATGTGATTGAGTTGGAGGATTGGTGCGCAGGCGTAAAAGGGCTTGTCAGTGGTGCAGTGGTTTAAGTCGTTGCACATGTCTACATGATCCTGGACTACATCACAGACCGACTCCAGTCTGTGAGGGCCCGGGACTGTGTGTCTGACACTGGGACCTGCAGTGTGGGGGGCCCCAGGGCACTGTCCTCGCGCCCTTTCTCTTCACCCTTTACACTGCAGAAGTTCTCTGACCACTCTGCCATCATCGGACTCATCACGGACGACGATGATGTGGAGGACAGAGGACAGAGGACAGAGGACAGAGGACAGAGGACAGAGGACAGAGGACAGAGGACAGGAGCAGGACTTTGTGGAACCACCTCCTCATCAACGCGGGGAAGACCAAGGAGATGGTGGTGGACTTCCACAGAGGCCACGCCCCCCTCACCAGTGAACATCCAGGGACGGGACATTGAGAGAGTGACAGGGCCACTCCTGACAGGGCCACTCCTGACAGGGCCGCTCCTGAAGACCTTCTCTGACTCTGTGGTGCATCAGCTCCTGTAGGTGTGGCCTGCTGGAGCAGCATCACAGAGAGGGAGAGGAAGAGGCTGGACAAAGTCATCAAGAAGTCCAGCTCCGTCCTGGGCTGTCCTCTGGACTCGGTGCAGGAGGTGGGGGACAGGAGGGTCCTGGCTAAACTCACATCTATGTGTCTCACCCCCTGCAGGACACTCTGTCCCCTGCAGGACACTCTGTCCGCTGCAGGACACTCTGTCCCCTGCAGGACACTCTGTCCCCCGCAGGACACTCTGTCCGCTGCAGGACACTCTGTCCCCTGCAGGACACTCTGTCCCCTGCAGGACACTCTGTCCGCTCTGGAGAGCAGCTTCAGTGAGAGACTGATCCACCCTCGCTGTGTGAAGGAAAGGTTTCGCAGGTCTTTCCTTCTGCTGCTGTCAGACTTCATAACAAACACTGTTAGTCCTGAACACTCACAATACTGACCTAACCATGTGCAATTCTGTCATATGTGCAATTACTGTTGTGATCACATGACATGGTATTTATTTATTTGTTTATTTGTCTATGGGAGTTTTTGTTTATAAGAGATCTTCTACTGACAGTTGTGATCTGATCTTTTCCTCTGGATCTTCCTGTGTTGCACCAATGAAATTTTCCCATGTGGGACAATAAAGGAATATCTTATCTTATCTTATCTTATGTGTGATTGTTACCGCCTTGACATTATGGGTTCATATCTATTTGCTGAATGTCTTTACCCTCTTCCCCTTTCACGTTAGAGCTGTTCTGTCAAATTGAGCCTTCGGGACAGAAACAAAAGACTCATTGTAGATTGTACCTTGTTCTGCTCTGCCTGAGTTCTTCCTCCTTCTGTTCAAGAGCATCGCTGTCATAAAAAAGACATAATATTATTTGTATTGTTCTTTCTCTTCTGCCTTTGGCATCTCATTTTTAAGAACTTAAATAATGTGCAGATCACGTGGTCCTGACCTGAGGCTTGTGGGCGAAGAAGAAGGAGAAGAAGAAGGAGAAGGAGAAGAAGAAGGAGAAGAAGAAGGAGAAGAAACAGAAAACTTTTAGAGAAGATAATTCCTGAGCTCCTTGATGACTCAGGAGGTGAAGCCCCTCCCATCACAATAGAAAGAGCACATCGCCACGGCAACCAAGACCAGCAGCTGATAAACCACGAGGCCTGAAAATGAGGTTTATTAACGATCGTGAGAAGGAACGTGTCTACGTGTCTTGAAAGTGGAAGAGTCTCAGTCCGATGCCAAAGGCTGAATGAATCTAAGTGAACTCTGCTTTACCTTTCCTGAAAGAGATCCTGCTCCTCGTTTGGGAGATCGTTTGATCTGTTGTGAAGTAAAACACATAATTATTATTTTTTATTTTCAGATGAAATGAATGACCTTTGGATCAGATGCTTGAGTGTCTAATTACTACACTCACCACAAAGCATTAGCGGTGTATCAGATAAGAATGTGTTAAGTGTTAGTTCAGCTCCACTCACGCCCAATATAGCAAGGGCTATGTCAATACTTATCAACTCTTCCCTGCACAAGCCGACTACACCAACAAAAGCCCCACCACCCATCCCCCCTCGTCTCTCACCTGGTATCTCCCATAGCTAGGATGCACTGGGTCTCAGCGTTGCATGGACTTATTGTCACATTAAAAATCAAACCAACCCGGGGCCCTATGTAAAAAGAGCCCCCCCTAGTGCTATTTCTGTAGTCACATCATCACACAGATGGAAAAACAAAATGCGAGTCAGGCCCAATCTGAGAAATGTGATTCATATTCCCTGTGAAAAGATAAAGCCCAGTCTCACTGAAACTAGTCTGAAACTTGCTGTGCTAAATGTCAGATCCTTATGTAACAAATCTCTCTTAATTAATAATTTTATTTCTTCTTATAATCTTGATTTTATGTTTTTAACTGAAACATGGCTTGACAAAAACACAGGAAATGTAGTTCTGGTAGAATCTGCTCCACCTAACTTTAAGTTTGAATCTGAAACACGAGAAAACAAAAAAGGGGGTGGAGTCTGTGCTGTCTTTAGAGATGAAATAATGACCCGCAGGTTGTCTTTTGGGGTGTTTTCATCATTTGAGTATGTATCCTTTAAAATAGAGCTAAAACGGTCTCCATCCATTCTCTTCATTGTTTTATACAAGCCTCTCCAGCACTGCCAAAGTTTTAGTGATGATTTTACTGAGATGCTTTCAGTCGTATGCACAGACTTTGATGGTTTGGTCATTACAGGTGATTTCAACGTGCATGTTGATAATATTTGTGACAGAAACGCTAAAGAGCTTGATGCTGTCCTTGAAACCTTCAGTCTTACTCAGCATGTGAGAGGCCCCACCCACAGCAAAGGACACACTCTAGATCTCATAATTACAAAGGGGGTAAATATTTCAAATGTTAATGTGATCGATGTTGCTCTGTCTGATCATTTCTGTGTCTTCTTTGACCTGTCTGTTTCTCCCCAACCTCCGGTTGGTCCTGCAGTTGTTCAGAGGAGACACATAAGTGATGGCACAGGTGCACTGTTTATGGAAATGATAAACTTTGAAAATGTCTCATGTTCTAATGTAAATGATTTGTTGAACTCTGTTACATCTAGTGTTTTGAATGTTCTGGACACCATCGCCCCTATAAAGGCTAAAATGGTTAAAAATAAGCAGAAGGCGCCGTGGAGAAATGATGATTCGGTCAGGGCACAGAAAAGGGAGTGCCGCAGGGCCGAACGGAAATGGCGCAAGTCAAAGCTCCAGGTTCAAAAAGAGATTTACAAAGAAAAGCTGAACATGTACAACCTAATCTTATGTAGAACTAGGGAAAGATATTTCTCTGAAATAATTGGAAGCTGCAGTAACAACTCGCGTGTCCTGTTTGCCACAGTAAACAGATGAACAAACCCTCCAGCTCAGCTGCCGTTAGAACTCATTTCCACATCCAAGTGTAATGAGTTTGCATTATTCTTTAATGACAAAGTTCAGGGCATTAAAAATGCTATAAATCCCACAATGCAAAAAATTACCCTAAAACCACCAAGACACTTAGAGCTAACTCACTTTGCACCAGTAACTGACAAAACTGTCCATGAGATCATCACCAGTCTGAGTTCATCTACATGCTGCCTTGATGTGTTACCCACCAGATTTCTAAAATCTGTGCTGAACAGTTTGTTAGCACCACTCACTCACTTAGTTAACATGTCGCTTCAATCTGGAACATTCCCAATGTCTTTGAAAACTGCGGTCATAAAGCCTCTCCTAAAGAAGAGCAGTCTTGATGCCGCAGTACTGAGTCATTACCGGCCCATCTCTAATCGGCCATTTTGGGGCAAAGTCCTTGAAAAGGTTGTTTACCAACAACTCACAGATTTCCTCTTAATAAACAACTCATTTGATGTTTTTCAGTCAGGTTTTAGACCTCATCACAGCACTGAGACTGCTCTTGTCCAGGTGACAAATGACATCCGCCTGAACACTGACACGGGCAAAGCCTCAGTCTTAATTCTGTTAGATCTGAGTGCTGCTTTTGACACTGTTGATCATGGGATCCTCTTACAGAGACTAGAGGACTGGGTGGGCATCACTGGCACTGCCCTAAACTGGTTAAGGTCCTATCTGGAAGACAGGAAGTACTTTGTTGAAATTGGTAGCTGTGTCTCAGACCACATGACCCTGACCTGTGGAGTGCCCCGAGGGTCAGTCCTGGGTCCCCTTCTGTTCAACCTCTACATGCTGCCGTTGGGTCAGTTGATACGCAGTGAAAATGTGTCCTATCACAATGATGCAGACGAGTCAGATCTATGTTTCACTGTCGACAGGTGACTATGGGCCAGTAGATTCACTCTGTCACTGCATCCAACAGATCAGTTTGTGGATGCAAAACAATTTTCTCCAGCTGAACTCAGACAAGACTGAAATAATTGTTTTTGTCACAGAAACAAAGAGAAAGTGTTCGCGGTCACCTCCAGAGTCTCGCTCTAAAGCCTACAAACCAAATTAGAAATCTGGGGGTAATAATGGACTCAGACTTGAACTTTAATAGCCACGTCAAATCAATAACATCAGCAGCTTTTTACCATCTAAAAAACATTGCCAAAATCAAAAATATAGTGTCTAAACCAGATTTAGAGAGACTTATCCATGCGTTTGTCTCCAGTAGATTAGACTACTGTAACGGCCGCTCACTGGTCTCTCCAAACGAGCTGTAAAACAGCTGCAGTTCATCCAGAACGCTGCTGCTCGGGTCCTGACTAGATCCAGGAAGTACCATCACATTAGTCCTGTTCTCAGGTCTCTGCACTGCCCCCTGTGGCTCAGAGAATAGACTTTAAAGCAGCTCTGCTTGTGTACAAGTCTCTCCATGGCCTAGCACCAAAGTACATCTTGGATATGTTAGTGCCATATGAACCATCTCGGACTCTGAGGACCTCAGGGACCGGCCTCCTGCTGGTGCCAGAGTCAGGACTAAACATGGAGCGGCCTCCTGCTGGTGCCAGGGTCAGGACTAAACATGGACCTGCCTCCTGCTGGTGCCAGGGTCAGGACTAAACATGGACCGGCCTCCTGCTGGTGCCAGAGTCAGGACTAAACATGGAGCGGCCTCCTGCTGGTGCCAGAGTCAGGACTAAACATGGACCTGCCTCCTGCTGGTGCCAGGGTCAGGACTAAACATGGACCGGCCTCCTGCTGGTGCCAGAGTCAGGACAAAACATGGAGCGGCCTCCTGCTGGTGCCAGAGTCAGGACTAAACATGGACCGGCCTCCTGCTGGTGCCAGAGTCAGGACAAAACATGGAGCGGCCTCCTGCTGGTGCCAGAGTCAGGACTAAACATGGACCGGCCTCCTGCTGGTGCCCAGAGTCAGGACTAAACATGGACCGGCCTCCTGCTGGTGCCCAGAGTCAGGACTAAACATGGACCGGCCTCCTGCTGGTGCCCAGAGTCAGGACTAAACATGGAGCGGCCTCCTGCTGGTGCCAGAGTCAGGACTAAACATGGACCGGCCTCCTGCTGGTGCCCAGAGTCAGGACTAAACATGGACCGGCCTCCTGCTGGTGCCCAGAGTCAGGACTAAACATGGACCGGCCTCCTGCTGGTGCCCAGAGTCAGGACTAAACATGGAGCGGCCTCCTGCTGGTGCCAGAGTCAGGACTAAACATGGACCGGCCTCCTGCTGGTGCCCAGAGTCAGGACTAAACATGGACCGGCCTCCTGCTGGTGCCCAGAGTCAGGACTAAACATGGTGAATCTGCGTTTCAGTTTTATGCAGCTAAAATCTGGAACATTCTTCCTGAAGATGTGAGACAGGTTTTACTCTGACAATGTTCAAATCTAAGCTAAAAACAGTTTTGTTTAGCTGCGCATATGACTGAAAGGATTTTTTCTTTGCACTCTTCTCTTTTGTTTGTGATTTTATTAGTTTAGAAAATCAGTTGGATTGATAATTTTTAATTTAGTTAATTTTATTGTAGTTAATTTTTATCTTTGCACTCTTCTCTTTTGTTTGTGATTTTATTAGTTTAGAAAATCAGTTGGATTGATAATTTTTAATTTAGTTAATTTTATTGTATTTCTGTAATTTCTTTGTGATTTGAATGCATTTTTCCTGCTGTGAAGCACTTTGAATTGCCTTGTGTATGAAATGTGCTCTACAAATAAACTTGCCTTGCCTTGCCTTGCCTTCATGTCTGTCACACTGAGGGAACGTACAGGATTCTACCTCTGAGATGATGGCAGAGAGACGCATGGAACAGAGTTGAAACTTTAGTAATTAAACACTTTATTCATGTTTGGTTTCTTTTCCTGTGAGTATTTAAGTTTTTCTATGTTAAAAATGTGAATTTTATTATTTTGTCATTTTATTTTGAAACACTTGTGCACACTGCTTCCGGGCGTGTTGGTTTTCCCACTAGCTTGACTTCCCCTCGCAGTGTCCAGGGGTGAGTTTTGCTCCGTGAATGAAATGAACACGTTTGAACACAGAACGCTTGTTGTTGGGATAATATCTGTGAATGTTGTGGATGATTTTGTGCGGGTTGTGTGTTAATTCGATTCAATATATATATCCATCCATCCAATTTCTACCGCTTGTTCCCTTTAGGGTCCCTTCTTATATTTATATATAAATATATACTATTTAGAAGGCATGTTAGCTAACCATGTGCGCAGCTGGCGTGAGTTTTTATCCGATCGGGAGCTGGTACGCAGTGTGTGCAGAGGCATTAAAGGTGTGAATGTCTTTTGCCACAGGTATGTTTTGTTTTTGGTTGTAATGTATGTTTTTTGTGCATATTTATTCCACTCATCCATGTAAATTGTAAACATTTTAATTGTTCAATTGTTTTATATGAGTTGATCTAAAATGTGAATGTTGTGCGCTCCCCTCTTTGAGCGTGCAGAGCGGAGCTGGTATACAGTGTAGAGGCATTAAAGGTGTCAACAACGCTCTGCCTCCTCGTCATCGTATACGGCGCGCTGGAACGGTTACACAAACATGTGATCATGGGTGAGCTTAAATATCTTTAAAAGTTGCATGTGTCAATGTTAATATTATCAACCAAATCTCCTGTTTAAAATGCAATGAGAATCAGAGCAATATGTGGTATTACAGATACTGTCTGATCATTGTAACACGATCAATCCTTTCTGTCTGTTTCTGTCAGCTGTACAGTCTGTGTCGATAGAATATTAACCTGTTTCCATCCGCGTGTTTGGCCCTGTGCACACTGCATCTGCAGATGTGCACATGTGCACATGTCACACTGTCAGGGCTTCAGAACTCACACTACAGAAGCACAAAAATACAAAATACATCCTTTTTTTAGTCTCGCCTGAATATTGTCCATGTGTAAAGGTCCTAAGCATGACATACTTCATTGTGTTTATGCTGTTCACTGTACAGGCTGTTGTCATGACAACAACTGTGTAAATTTTGGTGCTTTGACCTTTTTGTATCAAAAAGTATATTCAAGTGATCCAAATATGTGCCAACTGTGCCAAACTGTTTTATTACAGTTTTAGCTCCTCTATGATCATAAAACATACACTTTGATGTTTTGTAGAACCACTAATACTATTATAACTGCTAAAAACAATGCATGTGAAAATGTGTAAATATGAGTTTACCATGAATTTCCCCTGTAGAGGTGACATTTTGTATTTATTTTTATTGGTATAATAATATATATATCTAACAAAACAGGCTAATAAAATCAGAAAACATGATGCGTAAAGTTTCGTCGCCTCCTGCCGAAAAACTGGCTATTGACTGTCTTTGCACATCTGTATTGAAAACACAAGCTCTGGCTGTTTCCTAAAACCCACCCACCGTTCGAAAGCTATGCTCATTGGCTAGAATAATATGCGCTGGACGAGCGTTCGTTGTGAATATTTTCGCAGAAGAAAACTTTGTTTACTTTACAATATCTCAAAATGGAAAAACTTCAGGAAAAATACAGGTGGATATTGTTTTTCTGTGGATTATTACGGACAGAACGAGTCGACTTACTGAAGGATTGAACGTCGATGAGGCCGTCATAATTCGCAAAACAGGTAAAACATTTTGATGAAAAGTTGAGACTTTATGACAAACTAATGGTAATTGCTTCTTGGGACGTATTATTCAATGTAACTCAATGACATATTCGTTTTGTTGATAAAATAACCTTTAAAGTGATGTATAACTTGCTGGTATTGACCACAAAAATAAAAGTGATGATGTGATAGAACTGTTAAAGTCTGGTTTTCGCCTGCGCGGGGGCGGGTGGGCGTGAACAGGTTAAGATGTTTTAGCAGAATGTAACCATGAATGTGCTTAAAATGACTCAAAATGACTCAGTTTAAACATGTAGTGCAGTAAAAAGTACAGATACTTGTTCTTAAAAGTAGCGGAGTAAAAGTAAAAAGTATTCACTGTAAAAACTACTAAAATTAAGATACCTATACGTTTCCCATAGTTAACTTGGAAATAATGGCTTTCATAGGGAAATACAAGTCCTTGCTCTCCATATGACCCTGCTGCTCTTCTGGCATGTTGATCTCACCTTGAACTCCTGGACTGACCACCACTCAGCCACTGCCATGGCCACACACACCACCCTCCATTGTCTGGGCTCTCTTCCTGTCCAGGTTGGGACAGGCTTGAGGAACTGCAAGCAAAAGGGCACAATACAGTTATTAATGATAAATCATCAAAATGGCCAGCAGGTGTCGCCTGCTGAGTATAAAAAGACCTCCCCTTTCACGTCTTCCTCTGATGCTCCTACTTTGGCCTGTGGTTGGGCTGTTGTATGTGCCCTGTCCTCCTGTCCTCAGGTGTCTCCCATTGTCTGTCTCTATAATCTATGTAAACAGTACAGCCAATAATGCAGGCTCTGCACAACATGAAGAACCATAAATATCAAGGTATTTCTCCTGAAGGAAATGTGTTCTGTACAAACAAGCTGTCAATTAGTTTGACAGGTCCAATTAAGGGAAAAACTACTTAAGAAGGACGTTCCGCATTATCAAACAGACCACCATTTACAAGCAATATGGGAAAGAAAATGGATCTCTTTAGTGCCGAAAAACATGAAATAGTTGAAAGCCTTGGACAAGGTCTGAAAACCTTAGATATTTCATGAAAACTTAAGCGTGATCATCGCGCTGTTAAGAGATTTGTAGCTGATTAAGAGCACACAGGGACTCGTGCAGATAAAGGTACAATGAGGAAAGTTTCTGCCAGACAATTACACGGAATAAAGAGAGCGGCTGCTAAAATGCCATTTCAAAGCAGCAAAAAGGTATTTGAAGCTGCTGGTGCCTGTGGAGTCCTGCGAACATCAAGGTGTAGGATACTCTGGAGGATCCTCCGGGGGCTCGGATCCTCCGGGGGCTCGGATCCTCCGTAGGCACGGATCCTCGGTAGGCTCGGATCCTCCGGAGGCTCGGATCCTCCGTAGGCACAGATCCTCCGGGGGCTCGGATCCTCGGTAGGCTCGGATCCTCCGTAGGCACGGATCCTCCGGGGGCTCGGATCCTCCGGGGGCTCGGATCCTCCGGAGGCACGGATCCTCCGGGGGCTCGGATCTTCCGGGGGCTCGGATCCTCGGTAGGCTCGGATCCTCCGTAGGCACGGATCCTCCGGAGGCACGGATCCTCCGGGGGCTCGGATCCTCCGGGGGCTCGGATCCTCCGGAGGCACGGATCCTCCGGGGGCTCGGATCCTCAGTAGGCTCGGATCCTCCGTAGGCACAGATCCTCCGGGGGCTCGGATCCTCGGTAGGCTCGGATCCTCCGTAGGCACGGATCCTCCGGGGGCTCGGATCCTCCGTAGGCACGGATCCTCCGGAGGCACGGATCCTCCGGGGGCTCGGATCCTCCGGGGGCACGGATCCTCCGGAGGCACGGATCCTCCGGGGGCTCGGATCCTCCGGGGGCTCGGATCCTCCGGAGGCACGGATCCTCCGGGGGCTCGGATCCTCAGTAGGCTCGGATCCTCCGTAGGCACAGATCCTCCGGGGGCTCGGATCCTCGGTAGGCTCGGATCCTCCGTAGGCACGGATCCTCCGGGGGCTCGGATCCTCCGTAGGCACGGATCCTCCGGGGGCTCGGATCCTCCGGGGGCACGGATCCTCCGGGGGCTCGGATCCTCAGTAGGCTCGGATCCTCCGTAGGCACGGATCCTCCGGGGGCTCGGATCCTCCGGAGGCACGGATCCTCCGGGGGCTCGGATCCTCCGGGGGCTCGGATCCTCCGGGGGCTCGGATCCTCCGGAGACACGGATCCTCCGGGGGCTCGGATCCTCCGGGGGCTCGGATCCTCCGGGGGCTCGGATCCTCCGGGGGCTCGGATCCTCCGGAGACACGGATCCTCCGGGGGCTCGGATCCTCCGGGGGCTCGGATCCTCCGGCGGCTCGGATCCTCCGGGGGCTCGGATCCTCCGGGGGCTCGGATCCTCCGGGGGCTCGGATCCTCCGGAGGCTCGGATCCTCCGGAGGCTTGTATGCATAAACCTTCTATTCGGCCCTTAACCAATGCTCACAAGCAAAAAACAGCTCCAGGGGCCCAGAAATACATGAAGACTAATGTTCAAACAGTCTTGTTCACTGATGAGTGTGGTGCAACCCTGGACAGTCCAGATGGATGGAGCCGTCCCAACAAGGTTGTGAGGTCAGCAAGGAGGGGACGGAGTCATGTTTTGGGCCAGAATCATGGGGAGAGAGCTGGTCGGGCCCTTTAGGGTCCCTGAAGGTGTGAGTGCTTTAGTCACCTTACACGTATGCCGTACAAGTGAAGCCGGCCGAAGTGTCGTGAGTTTGAATCCCGACGATTTACTGCATGTCCTCCCCTCTCTCTCATCCCCCGTGTCCTCTCCTGTCTAATAAAGCCTACAGGCAACACAATGACCTCTGTAAAGTGTCTGGAGTTTCTGACTGACCACTTTCTTCCATAGAACAAAAATAAGAACCGTTTTTTCCGTAACAAAATCATCTTCATGTTTGACAATGCACCATCTCATGTTGAAAGGAACACCTCTGTATCACTGACTGTTCTGGTCATAAAAGAAGAGAAACTCGCTCCCCCGACCTCAACCCTATTGAGAACCTTTGGAGCCTCCTCAGGTGAAAGATCTATAAGGGTTCCTCCAGTTCACATCCAAACAGCAGCTCTGGGAGGCTAGTCTGATATCCTGCAAAGAAATTCAAACAGAAACTCTCCACAAACTCAAGTTCAGTGGATGCAGAATTGTGAGGCTCAAATAAGAGCTCTTGTGTTATTTCAGTAAATATGACCTGCTAATGCTTCTAATTTAACAAATGACCATTTTCACTTCTTTACAATAACATGGATTGAAACTCTCTTAACTCGCATAATCAGTGCATTTCAAGTTTTTATAAAAAAAATACTGTTACATACATATAAATACTTGTTTGTTCAATAACATTCGAATTGTACTCTAAAGGTGACGACTTGAAAATGATGACTATTTGGCAAAATCAGAAAAGATATATAATCTGCATAATAATTTGGAATGCAGTGTAAATCCATGCAGCCCAACATCAATCGTGACACTGGACCCTCTCCGTCCATAACAGTCATTGACAGAAAATAAATATAAAAAATTATGATTAGCCTGTTTTGAAAACTTGGGGCAAGACGTAAAACACAAGAAGTTAAACTAGCCCCAGACAAACCCCAAACACCTGCCTCCGGCGCACCTCCACAGCTTTGGGTGTGAGGGGGGTGTGAGGGGGAGGGCCCAGTTCGCTTTCAGGGGCCCACGAAACCTGATGACGCCCATGATGCTCTGCTCAATGGCGTGCATTTAGGAGCATCAAATAAAAGGCCCACGTAAGCTTGACGAAGTGCCAAGTGTATTCTCCCAAACTCAGTCACAGAACCTTTATTCTGAGACTATGTAAAAAGTAAATAAATTACAATTTAAATGAACTAGCGTGAATATAAAAACCTTACCCTCCATTCATTTTGACTGTTCCGGCGCTGCACTCTGCATCAAAAATGAGATCGTCACCTGTGTGTTTGGTAGAAATATGTTGGACCAAACCAACCAGTTTCCAGCAGCTCCTGATTCATACCAGGAAATATCTCTCATCTAAACATAGTGCCTCTGCTGCACCCAACCCACAACCCTAACATTTCTATCTTCAATATATATATATTTTTAAAGTATTTATATATTTTTTTTTATTTATTTTTTTAAAGAACATATAAAAACTAACACAGAGAAAGAGAAACACAACCAGAGAGAGAACAGACACAAAATAAAAGCAGCAGACATCGAACAAATAAATACAAAAGAAAAATCATGGCCTAGAAAACCATAAAAGAAACCCAAGGCCCAAATACAGAGTCCTGAGGTCAAAATACAGAGTCTTGAAATCCAGTGGATTGTGATAAATTGTCTGTAAGACATGGTTGATCAAATCTAAACTTGAGAACAACAGGACAATCCCAAAACACATGATAGTGGTTTGCCTCCGGCTGCCACACCCTCTCCAACAGTCGCCTCCGGCTGCCACATCCTCTCCAACAGTCTGCCTCCTGCTGCCACATCCTCTCCAACAGTCTGCCTCCGGCTGCCACACCCTCTCCAACAGTCGCCTCCGGCTGCCACATCCTCTCCAACAGTCTGCCTCCTGCTGCCACATCCTCTCCAACAGTCTGCCTCCTGCTGCCACATCCTCTCCAACAGTCTGCCTCCTGCTGCCACATCCTCTCCAACAGTCTGCCTCCTGCTGCCACATCCTCTCCAACAGTCTGCCTCCTGCTGCCACATCCTCTCCAACAGTCTGCCTCCTGCTGCCACATCCTCTCCAACAGTCGCCTCCGGCTGCCACATCCTCTCCAACAGTCTGCCTCCGGCTGCCACATCCTCTCCAACAGTCTGCCTCCTGCTGCCACATCCTCTCCAACAGTCTGCCTCCTGATGCCACATCCTCTCCAACAGTCGCCTCCGGCTGCCACATCCTCTCCAACAGTCTGCCTCCTGATGCCACATCCTCTCCAACAGTCGCCTCCGGCTGCCACATCCTCTCCAACAGTCTGCCTCCTGCTGCCACATCCTCTCCAACAGTCGCCTCCGGCTGCCACATCCTCTCCAACAGTCTGCCTCCGGCTGCCACATCCTCTCCAACAGTCTGCCTCCTGCTGCCACATCCTCTCCAACAGTCTGCCTCCTGATGCCACATCCTCTCCAACAGTCGCCTCCGGCTGCCACATCCTCTCCAACAGTCTGCCTCCTGATGCCACATCCTCTCCAACAGTCGCCTCCGGCTGCCACATCCTCTCCAACAGTCTGCCTCCTGATGCCACATCCTCTCCAACAGTCGCCTCCGGCTGCCACATCCTCTCCAACAGTCGCCTCCGGCTGCCACATCCTCTCCAACAGTCGCCTCCGGCTGCCACATCCTCTCCAACAGTCTGCCTCCTGCTGCCACATCCTCTCCAACAGTCTGCCTCCTGATGCCACATCCTCTCCAACAGTCGCCTCCTGCTGCCACATCCTCTCCAACAGTCTGCCTCCTGCTGCCACACCCTCTCCAACAGTCTTCCTCCTGCTGCCACATCCTCTCCAACAGTCTGTCTCCTGCTGCAACATCCTCTCCAACAGTCTGTCTCCTGCTGCCACATCCTCCAACAGTGTCTCCTGCTGCCACATCCTCTCCAACAGTCTGCCTCCTGCTGCCACATCCTCTCCAACAGTCTGCCTCCTGCTGCCACATCCTCTCCAACAGTCTGCCTCTTCATGTGTCATGTGACTGTCCAGACTCTTCATACATTTGTATCATTTACATATTATTCCTCTTGAAAGTTCTGCTTCATAAGACTTGATAAACATCTCAGAGGTTCTAAAGGTCATGACCTTAATGTCTTCATCGTCATAATAACTCTTTATTTGTAAAAAGTCTGTTTCTCTTTCAACTCATCAAATCTTTTCATGTCATTCTCTTTTACATCTGGTGAAAAACCTTTAGACCTTTTGTCCTCAGACCTTAAGTCTCAGCTCAGTTCTCAGTTCACATCTGTGTTTAGTTTGTTCTGATCAGCTCCTTCCATGTCGTAAGAACTGATTTGAGCCATGGATTCTTCACTTCCTCCTCATGACCCAAGCGTCTGTCATCTGCAGTAAGAACTGTACAGGAACCTCAGGCACCACATGACTCTCAGTATAAGACCTGTACAGGAACCTCAGGCACCACATGACTCTCAGTATAAGACCTGTACAGGAACCCCCGGCACCACGTTTTAAAAAAGGAACTACGGGCAATGGCGGAGGTGAAGGACGTGCGTGACTGAGCTCTGACCTTGACTCGCCTAAAATGTTGTATCAAATGAACGTTTGAACAAGACAAGCTCAGTCTGAGGCATTGAATGGACAACACTATATCCTCCTCATATTACAGCCTATTACAGTCTGATGGTGAAACATTACAGTCTGATGGTGAAACATTACAGTCTGATGGTGAAACATTACAGTCTGATGGTGAAACGTTACACTGTGTGTTTGCGGTGGCGTCCTCGCAATCAATGGCAGGTGAACGCACTTTGGAGTCTCTGTTCCAGGCGATACAGGAGCAAACAAGAGGTTCTTGGTCGACTAGGAACCATTGAACAATCTGTGAACCATCTGGACAATTCAATGAGTAGTTTGGCCGAGCAGTTTACGGAAATTCAGCAACGCGTGAGCAAAACGGAGGATGACGTCTCCGACACGCAAAAACACGTCAAAGTCCTGGAGAAAAGCGTAACCTTACTACAGTCAAAGATGGACTATCTGGAGAACAAAAGCAGGATGTCTAATGTGCTAATGGTGGGATCCCAGAAAGATCTGAGGGAACCAACTGCACCGCTTTTGTTCAGCGCTTTATTCCGGATTTATTCGGAAAAGAAAACTTCTCGGAGACGCTGCGCGTGGAGCTGTGCAAACATCCTTTACCCGCTCATAATGAAGCTTCTCATCCATCAGGACAAAGTGAAGCTTCACCCGCTCATAATGAAGCTTCTCATCCATCAGGACAAAGTGAAGCTTCACCCGCTCATAATGAAGCTTCTCATCCATCAGGACAAAGTGAAGCCTTCACCCGCTCATAATGAAGCTTCTCATCCATCAGGACAAAGTAAAGCCTTCACCCGCTCATAATGAAGCTTCTCATCCATCAGGACAAAGTGAAGCTTCACCCGCTCATAATGAAGCTTCTAATCCATCAGGACAAAGTGAAGCCTTCACCCGCTCATAATGAAGCTTCTCATCCATCAGGACAAAGTGAAGCTTCACCCGCTCATAATGAAGCTTCTCATCCATCAGGACAAAGTGAAGCCTTCACCCGCTCATAATGAAGCTTCTCATCCATCAGGACAAAGTGAAGCCTTCACCCGCTCATAATGAAGCTTCTCATCCATCAGGACAAAGTGAAGCTTCACCCGCTCATAATGAAGCTTCTCATCCATCAGGACAAAGTGAAGCCTTCACCCGCTCATAATGAAGCTTCTCATCCATCAGGACAAAGTGAAGCTTCACCCGCTCATAATGAAGCTTCTCATCCATAAGGACAAAGTGAAGCCTTCACCCGCTCATAATGAAGCTTCTCATCCATCAGGACAAAGTGAAGATCCTTCACCCGCTCATAATGAAGCTTCTCATCCATCAGGACAAAGTGAAGCCTTCACCCGCTCATAATGAAGCTTCTCATCCATCAGGACAAAGTGAAGCCTTCACCCGCTCATAATGAAGCTTCTAATCCATCAGGACAAAGTGAAGCCTTCACCCGCTCATAATGAAGCTTCTCATCCATCAGGACAAAGTGAAGATCCTTCACCCGCTCATAATGAAGCTTCTCATCCATCAGGACAAAGTGAAGCCTTCACCCGCTCATAATGAAGCTTCTCATCCATCAGGACAAAGTGAAGCCTTCACCCGCTCATAATGAAGCTTCTCATCCATCAGGACAAAGTGAAGCCTTCACCCGCTCATAATGAAGCTTCTAATCCATCAGGACAAAGTGAAGCTTCACCCGCTCATAATGAAGCTTCTCATCCATCAGGACAAAGTGAAGCTTCACCCGCTCATAATGAAGCTTCTCATCCATCAGGACAAAGTGAAGCCTTCACCCGCTCATAATGAAGCTTCTCATCCATCAGGACAAAGTGAAGCCTTCACCCGCTCATAATGAAGCTTTCTCATCCATCAGGACAAAGTGAAGCTTCACCCGCTCATAATGAAGCTTCTAATCCATCAGGACAAAGTGAAGCTTCACCCGCTCATAATGAAGCTTCTCATCCATCAGGACAAAGTGAAGCTTCACCCGCTCATAATGAAGCTTCTCATCCATCAGGACAAAGTGAAGCTTCACCCGCTCATAATGAAGCTTCTCATCCATCAGGACAAAGTGAAGCCTTCACCCGCTCATAATGAAGCTTCTCATCCATCAGGACAAAGTGAAGCCTTCACCCGCTCATAATGAAGCTTCTCATCCATCAGGACAAAGTGAAGCTTCACCCGCTCATAATGAAGCTTCTCATCCATCAGGACAAAGTGAAGCTTCACCCGCTCATAATGAAGCTTCTCATCCATCAGGACAAAGTGAAGCCTTCACCCGCTCATAATGAAGCTTCTCATCCATCAGGACAAAGTGAAGCTTCACCCGCTCATAATGAAGCTTCTCATCCATCAGGACAAAGTGAAGCTTCACCCGCTCATAATGAAGCTTCTCATCCATCAGGACAAAGTGAAGCTTCACCCGCTCATAATGAAGCTTCTTATCCATCAGGACAAAGTGAAGCTTCACCCGCTCATAATGAAGCTTCTCATCCATCAGGACAAAGTGAAGCTTCACCCGCTCATAATGAAGCTTCTCATCCATCAGGACAAAGTGAAGCCTTCACCCGCTCATAATGAAGCTTCTCATCCATCAGGACAAAGTGAAGCTTCACCCGCTCATAATGAAGCTTCTCATCCATCAGGACAAAGTGAAGCCTTCACCCGCTCATAATGAAGCTTCTCATCCATCAGGACAAAGTGAAGCTTCACCCGCTCATAATGAAGCTTCTCATCCATCAGGACAAAGTGAAGCTTCACCTGTGAAGCACCAAAGGGGATTTAATGTTCCAACACAAGCGGATCCACGTATTCCCAGATTTCAGTGAAGCGGTTCAAGGAAAAGCTTTTCTCCCGGTGAAAAAGAAACTCAACACTGGGCATAAGATACATTATGCATTTTCCAGCTGTATTGTCCTTTACATATTGTCCTTTACATATTGTCCTTTACATATTGTCCTTTACATATTGTCCTTTACATATTGTCCTTTACATATTGTCCTTTACATATTGTCCTTTACATATTGTCCTTTACATATTGTCCTTTACATATTGTCCTTTACATATTGTCCTTTACATATTGTCCTTTACATATTGTCCTTTACATATTGTCCTTTACATATTGTCCTTTACATATTGTCCTTTACATATTGTCCTTTACATATTGTCCTTTACATATTGTCCTTTACATATTGTCCTTTACATACAGGGACAAGTATCAACGATTTCATTCACCTGCGGAGGCAGAACAGTGTATGGGCCTCAGGCCCAGGTTAGTGAACCATCACCTATGGAACAATCACAACGACGATAATATATAAACATTAAAAAAACTATCTACAACGTCAACTTGGTCCTGTCCCTCAACTCCTGTCTCTATTGGACCATGGACGACCAGCCTGTTCCTCATGTGAACTTATCATTGTAAAATATATGTGTCACGATGTAAACATAGAATGAGTTGCTGGGATAATGTGTCCCAGACTTCGAGCTTGGAGACGGATGTCATGACTGAGTGCTCACCTGGATGTCATGACTTAGTGCTCACCTGGATGTCATGACTTAGTGCTCACCTGGATGTCATGACTGAGTGCTCACCTGGATGTCATGACTGAGTGCTCACCTGGATGTCATGACTGAGTGCTCACCTGGATGTCATGACTTAGTGCTCACCTGGATGTCATGACTTAGTGCTCACCTGGATGTCATGACTGAGTGCTCACCTGGATGTCATGACTTAGTGCTCACCTGGATGTCATGACTGAGTGCTCACCTGGATGTCATGACTGAGTGCTCACCTGGATGTCATGACTGAGTGCTCACCTGGATGTCATGACTGAGTGCTCACCTGGATGTCATGACTGAGTGCTCACCTGGATGTCATGACTGAGTGCTCACCTGGATGTCATGACTGAGTGCTCACCTGGATGTCATGACTGAGTGCTCACCTGGATGTCATGACTTAGTGCTCACCTGGATGTCATGACTTAGTGCTCACCTGGATGTCATGACTTAGTGCTCACCTGGATGTCATGACAGTGCTCACCTGGATGTCATGACTGAGTGCTCACCTGGATGTCATGACTGAGTGCTCACCTGGATGTCATGACTGAGTGCTCACCTGGATGTCATGACTTAGTGCTCACCTGGATGTCATGACTTAGTGCTCACCTGGATGTCATGACTGAGTGCTCACCTGGATGTCATGACTGAGTGCTCACCTGGATGTCATGACTGAGTGCTCACCTGGATGTCATGACTGAGTGCTCACCTGGATGTCATGACTGAGTGCTCACCTGGATGTCATGACTGAGTGCTCACCTGGATGTCATGACTGAGTGACTCACCTGGATGTCATGACTGAGTGACTCACCTGGATGTCATGACTGAGTGCTCACCTGGATGTCATGACTGAGTGCTCACCTGGATGTCATGACTTAGTGCTCACCTGGATGTCATGACTGAGTGCTCACCTGGATGTCATGACTGAGTGCTCACCTGGATGTCATGACTGAGTGCTCACCTGGATGTCATGACTTAGTGCTCACCTGGATGTCATGACTGAGTGCTCACCTGGATGTCATGACTGAGTGCTCACCTGGATGTCATGACTGAGTGACTCACCTGGATGTCATGACTGAGTGCTCACCTGGATGTCATGACTGAGTGCTCACCTGGATGTCATGACTGAGTGCTCACCTGGATGTCATGACTGAGTGCTCACCTGGATGTCATGACTTAGTGCTCACCTGGATGTCATGACTGAGTGCTCACCTGGATGTCATGACTGAGTGCTCACCTGGATGTCATGACTGGGTGCTCACCTGGATGTCATGACTGAGTGCTCACCTGGATGTCATGACTGAGTGCTCACCTGGATGTCATGACTTAGTGCTCACCTGGATGTCATGACTGAGTGCTCACCTGGATGTCATGACTGAGTGCTCACCTGGATGGGTATTGGTGCCGGGGGTGGCACATGGGTTGGACAGGATCTGACCTTTACTGGTGGCTTTGGGGTTTTCCTGATACTTGTTGGAGCTTCTATGGACCTCAGAGCGGTGTGAGTGGGGCTTCTGCTGTTTAATGTCGAGGGTTTCACTCTGCTGTCCAGGGAAGTGCTGGTCCCGGACATCGGGCCTCTTCCTGTGTGTCCAGGGAAGTGCTGGTCCCGGACATCGGGCCTCTTCCTGTGTGTCCAGGGAAGTGCTGGTCCCGGACATCGGGCCTCTTCCTGTGTGTCCAGGGAAGTGCTGGTCCCGGACATCGGGCCTCTTCCTGTGAGTCCAGGGAAGTGCTGGTCCCGGACATCGGGCCTCTTCCTGTGAGTCCAGGGAAGTGCTGGTCCCGGACATCGGGCCTCTTCCTGTGAGTCCAGGGAAGTGCTGGTCCCGGACATCGGGCCTCTTCCTGTGAGTCCAGGGAAGTGCTGGTCCCGGACATCGGGCCTCTTCCTGTGAGTCCAGGGAAGTGCTGGTCCCGGACATAGGGCCTCTTCCTGTGTGTCCAGGGAAGTGCTGGTCCCGGACATCGGGCCTCTTCCTGTGAGTCCAGGTCGGAGCTGGGATTTTCGTTCTCCACTGACACTATCAGAACAAACCTAAAGGATATTAAATACCAACTACCGTAGGCTTATTGACCATTCAGGCCTTATACTTATGCCTATACTAATAAAACAAATGGAAACGTTCTTGGACTAATACTCTTAAAATATAAAAGGTTGACAAGAGCCTCTTCTAAATGTTAGGGAATAGTTTAGCACAACAGCATGGAGTCAGTTTGTGCTGTATTTGGTGCTTGGGGGGAAGGGAGGGAGGGAACGGGATGGGTTGGTGTAGGTGTTCACTTTTCATTTTATTTATTTTTTTCAAATTTTGTGTTTACTCTTTTTTTTTAAATATATTTGTGGCTTCTGAAAAGATGGAAGAAGCTCACATGTTTTAGAATAACTTCATGGTAAATGTCAAAACAGTCATAACATGTTCTTGGAATAATAAAGGGAGCAATAAGTCGACAAAAAGGAATAAAATATTAACATTTATGAAAAAGGAAAGTGAAGACATATGACTGCTACAAGAGAGACATTTGACAAAATCGGAGCATTTAAAACTGAAAAGAGACTGGGTCAGACAAATATATTTTTCCTCTTATAACAGCAAAATCAGAGGAGTTTCAATTCTGATCCACAAAAATCTTCCACTTAAAGTTGAACACATTGAATCAGATCCAGGGGGATGATTTGTTTTAGTCCACGGTTCATTATGAGGCCAAACTGACCATCCTGAACGTCTCATTATGAGGCCAAACTGTGACCATCCTGAACGTCTCATTATGAGGACAAACTGTGACCATCCTGAACGTCTCATTATGAGGCCAAACTGTGACCATCCTGAACGTCTCATTATGAGGCCAAACTGACCATCCTGAACGTCTCATTATGAGGCCAAACTGACCATCCTGAACGTCTCATTATGAGGCCAAACTGTGAACATCCTGAACGTCTCATTATGAGGCCAAACTGTGACCAGACTGAACGTCTCATTATGAGGCCAAACTGTGACCATCCTGAACGTCTCATTATGAGGCCAAACTGACCATCCTGAACGTCTCATTATGAGGCCAAACTGTGAACATCCTGAACGTCTCATTATGAGGCCAAACTGTGACCATCCTGAACGTCTCATTATGAGGCCAAACTGTGACCATCCTGAACGTCTCATTATGAGGACAAACTGTGAACATCCTGAACGTCTCATTATGAGGCCAAACTGTGACCATCCTGAACGTCTCATTATGAGGCCAAACTGTGACCATCCTGAACGTCTCATTATGAGGACAAACTGTGACCATCCTGAACGTCTCATTATGAGGACAAACTGTGAACATCCTGAACGTCTCATTATGAGGCCAAACTGTGACCGTCCTGAACGTCTCATTATGAGGCCAAACTGACCATCCTGAAGGTCTCATTATGAGGCCAAACTGACCATCCTGAAGGTCTCATTATGAGGCCAAACTGACCATCCTGAACGTCTCATTATGAGGCCAAACTGTGACCATCCTGAACGTCTCATTATGAGGCCAAACTGACCATCCTGAACGTCTCATTATGAGGCCAAACTGACCATCCTGAACGTCTCATTATGAGGCCAAACTGTGACCATCCTGAACGTCTCATTATGAGGCCAAACTGTGACCATCCTGAACGTCTCATTATGAGGCCAAACTGACCATCCTGAATGTCTCATTATGAAGCCAAACTGTGACCATCCTGAACGTCTCATTATGAGGACAAACTGTGACCATCCTGAACGTCTCATTATGAGGCCAAACTGTGACCATCCTGAACGTCTCATTATGAGGACAAACTGTGACCATCCTGAACGTCTCATTATGAGGCCAAACTGTGACCATCCTGAACGTCTCATTATGAGGCCAAACTGTGACCATCCTGAACGTCTCATTATGAGGCCAAACTGTGACCATCCTGAACGTCTCATTATGAGGCCAAACTGACCATCCTGAACGTCTCATTATGAGGCCAAACTGACCATCCTGAACGTCTCATTATGAGGCCAAACTGACCATCCTGAACGTCTCATTATGAGGCCAAACTGTGACCATCCTGAACGTCTCATTATGAGGCCAAACTGACCATCCTGAACGTCTCATTATGAGGCCAAACTGACCATCCTGAACGTCTCATTATGAGGCCAAACTGTGACCATCCTGAACGTCTCATTATGAGGCCAAACTGTGACCATCCTGAACGTCTCATTATGAGGCCAAACTGACCATCCTGAACGTCTCATTATGAGGCCAAACTGTGACCATCCTGAACGTCTCATTATGAGGCCAAACTGTGACCATCCTGAATGTCTCATTATGAGGCCAAACTGTGACCGTCCTGAACGTCTCATTATGAGGCCAAACTGTGACCATCCTGAACGTCTCATTATGAGGCCAAACTGACCATCCTGAACGTCTCATTATGAGGCCAAACTGACCATCCTGAACGTCTCATTATGAGGACAAACTGTGACCATCCTGAACGTCTCATTATGAGGCCAAACTGTGACCATCCTGAAGGTCTCATTATGAGGCCAAACTGACCATCCTGAACGTCTCATTATGAGGACAAACTGTGACCATCCTGAACGTCTCATTATGAGGCCAAACTGTGACCATCCTGAACGTCTCATTATGAGGCCAAACTGTGACCATCCTGAACGTCTCATTATGAGGCCAAACTGACCATCCTGAACGTCTCATTATGAGGCCAAACTGTGACCATCCTGAACGTCTCATTATGAGGCCAAACTGTGACCATCCTGAACGTCTCATTATGAGGCCAAACTGTGACCATCCTGAACGTCTCATTATGAGGCCAAACTGACCATCCTGAAGGTCTCATTATGAGGCCAAACTGTGACCATCCTGAACGTCTCATTATGAGGCCAAACTGACCATCCTGAACGTCTCATTATGAGGCCAAACTGTGACCATCCTGAACGTCTCATTATGAGGCCAAACTGACCATCCTGAACGTCTCATTATGAGGCCAAACTGTGACCATCCTGAACGTCTCATTATGAGGCCAAACTGTGACCATCCTGAACGTCTCATTATGAGGCCAAACTGTGACCATCCTGAACGTCTCATTATGAGGCCAAACTGTGACCATCCTGAACGTCTCATTATGAGGCCAAACTGACCATCCTGAACGTCTCATTATGAGGCCAAACTGACCATCCTGAACGTCTCATTATGAGGCCAAACTGACCATCCTGAACGTCTCATTATGAGGCCAAACTGTGACCATCCTGAACGTCTCATTATGAGGACAAACTGTGAACATCCTGAACGTCTCATTATGAGGCCAAACTGTGACCGTCCTGAACGTCTCATTATGAGGCCAAACTGACCATCCTGAACGTCTCATTATGAGGCCAAACTGTGACCATCCTGAACGTCTCATTATGAGGCCAAACTGACCATCCTGAATGTCTCATTATGAGGCCAAACTGTGACCGTCCTGAACGTCTCATTATGAGGCCAAACTGTGACCATCCTGAACGTCTCATTATGAGGCCAAACTGTGACCATCCTGAACGTCTCATTATGAGGCCAAACTGTGACCATCCTGAACGTCTCATTATGAGGCCAAACTGACCATCCTGAACGTCTCATTATGAGGCCAAACTGTGACCATCCTGAACGTCTCATTATGAGGCCAAACTGTGACCATCCTGAACGTCTCATTATGAGGCCAAACTGACCATCCTGAACGTCTCATTATGAGGCCAAACTGTGACCATCCTGAACGTCTCATTATGAGGCCAAACTGTGACCATCCTGAACGTCTCATTATGAGGCCAAACTGTGACCGTCCTGAACGTCTCATTATGAGGACAAACTGTGACCATCCTGAAGGTCTCATTATGAGGCCAAACTGTGACCATCCTGAACGTCTCATTATGAGGCCAAACTGTGACCATCCTGAACGTCTCATTATGAGGCCAAACTGACCATCCTGAAGGTCTCATTATGAGGCCAAACTGTGACCATCCTGAACGTCTCATTATGAGGCCAAACTGTGACCATCCTGAACGTCTCATTATGAGGCCAAACTGACCATCCTGAACGTCTCATTATGAGGCCAAACTGACCATCCTGAACGTCTCATTATGAGGCCAAACTGACCATCCTGAACGTCTCATTATGAGGCCAAACTGTGACCATCCTGAACGTCTCATTATGAGGCCAAACTGTGACCATCCTGAACGTCTCATTATGAGGCCAAACTGACCATCCTGAACGTCTCATTATGAGGCCAAACTGTGACCATCCTGAACGTCTCATTATGAGGCCAAACTGTGACCATCCTGAACGTCTCATTATGAGGCCAAACTGACCATCCTGAACGTCTCATTATGAGGCCAAACTGACCATCCTGAACGTCTCATTATGAGGCCAAACTGTGACCATCCTGAACGTCTCATTATGAGGCCAAACTGTGACCATCCTGAACGTCTCATTATGAGGCCAAACTGACCATCCTGAATGTCTCATTATGAGGCCAAACTGACCATCCTGAACGTCTCATTATGAGGCCAAACTGACCATCCTGAACGTCTCATTATGAGGCCAAACTGTGACCATCCTGAACGTCTCATTATGAGGCCAAACTGACCATCCTGAATGTCTCATTATGAGGCCAAACTGACCATCCTGAACGTCTCATTATGAGGCCAAACTGACCATCCTGAACGTCTCATTATGAGGCCAAACTGTGACCATCCTGAACGTCTCATTATGAGGCCAAACTGTGACCATCCTGAACGTCTCATTATGAGGCCAAACTGTGAACATCCTGAACGTCTCATTATGAGGCCAAACTGTGACCATCCTGAACGTCTCATTATGAGGCCAAACTGACCATCCTGAACGTCTCATTATGAGGCCAAACTGTGACCGTCCTGAACGTCTCATTATGAGGCCAAACTGTGACCATCCTGAAGGTCTCATTATGAGGCCAAACTGACCATCCTGAACGTCTCATTATGAGGCCAAACTGACCATCCTGAACGTCTCATTATGAGGCCAAACTGACCATCCTGAACGTCTCATTATGAGGCCAAACTGACCATCCTGAACGTCTCATTATGAGGCCAAACTGTGACCATCCTGAAGGTCTCATTATGAGGCCAAACTGTGACCGTCCTGAACGTCTCATTATGAGGCCAAACTGACCATCCTGAACGTCTCATTATGAGGCCAAACTGTGACCATCCTGAACGTCTCATTATGAGGCCAAACTGTGACCATCCTGAATGTCTCATTATGAGGCCAAACTGTGACCATCCTGAACGTCTCATTATGAGGCCAAACTGACCATCCTGAACGTCTCATTATGAGGCCAAACTGTGACCATCCTGAACGTCTCATTATGAGGCCAAACTGTGACCATCCTGAACGTCTCATTATGAGGCCAAACTGTGACCATCCTGAACGTCTCATTATGAGGCCAAACTGTGACCATCCTGAACGTCTCATTATGAGGACAAACTGTGAACATCCTGAACGTCTCATTATGAGGCCAAACTGTGACCATCCTGAACGTCTCATTATGAGGACAAACTGTGACCATCCTGAACGTCTCATTATGAGGACAAACTGTGACCATCCTGAACGTCTCATTATGAGGCCAAACTGACCATCCTGAACGTCTCATTATGAGGCCAAACTGTGACCATCCTGAAGGTCTCATTATGAGGCCAAACTGTGACCGTCCTGAACGTCTCATTATGAGGCCAAACTGACCATCCTGAACGTCTCATTATGAGGCCAAACTGTGACCATCCTGAACGTCTCATTATGAGGACAAACTGTGACCATCCTGAACGTCTCATTATGAGGCCAAACTGTGACCATCCTGAACGTCTCATTATGAGGCCAAACTGACCATCCTGAACGTCTCATTATGAGGCCAAACTATGACCATCCTGAACGTCTCATTATGAGGCCAAACTGTGACCATCCTGAACGTCTCATTATGAGGCCAAACTGTGACCATCCTGAACGTCTCATTATGAGGCCAAACTGTGACCATCCTGAACGTCTCATTATGAGGCCAAACTGTGACCGTCCTGAACGTCTCATTATGAGGCCAAACTGACCATCCTGAAGGTCTCATTATGAGGCCAAACTGACCATCCTGAACGTCTCATTATGAGGCCAAACTGACCATCCTGAACGTCTCATTATGAGGCCAAACTGTGACCATCCTGAAGGTCTCATTATGAGGCCAAACTGTGACCGTCCTGAACGTCTCATTATGAGGCCAAACTGACCATCCTGAACGTCTCATTATGAGGCCAAACTGTGACCATCCTGAACGTCTCATTATGAGGCCAAACTGACCATCCTGAACGTCTCATTATGAGGCCAAACTGTGACCATCCTGAAGGTCTCATTATGAGGCCAAACTGTGACCATCCTGAAGGTCTCATTATGAGGCCAAACTGTGACCGTCCTGAACGTCTCATTATGAGGCCAAACTGACCATCCTGAACGTCTCATTATGAGGCCAAACTGTGACCATCCTGAACGTCTCATTATGAGGCCAAACTGTGACCATCCTGAAGGTCTCATTATGAGGCCAAACTGTGACCATCCTGAACGTCTCATTATGAGGCCAAACTGACCATCCTGAACGTCTCATTATGAGGCCAAACTGTGACCATCCTGAACGTCTCATTATGAGGCCAAACTGTGACCATCCTGAACGTCTCATTATGAGGACAAACTGTGACCATCCTGAACGTCTCATTATGAGGCCAAACTGTGACCATCCTGAACGTCTCATTATGAGGCCAAACTGTGACCATCCTGAACGTCTCATTATGAGGCCAAACTGACCATCCTGAACGTCTCATTATGAGGCCAAACTGACCATCCTGAACGTCTCATTATGAGGCCAAACTGACCATCCTGAACGTCTCATTATGAGGCCAAACTGTGACCATCCTGAACGTCTCATTATGAGGCCAAACTGTGACCATCCTGAACGTCTCATTATGAGGCCAAACTGACCATCCTGAACGTCTCATTATGAGGCCAAACTGACCATCCTGAACGTCTCATTATGGGGACAAACTCTGACCATCCTGAACGTCTCATTATGAGGCCAAACTGTGACCATCCTGAACGTCTCATTATGAGGCCAAACTGTGACCATCCTGAACGTCTCATTATGAGGCCAAACTGTGACCATCCTGAACGTCTCATTATGAGGCCAAACTGTGACCATCCTGAACGTCTCATTATGAGGCCAAACTGACCATCCTGAACGTCTCATTATGAGGCCAAACTGTGACCATCCTGAACGTCTCATTATGAGGCCAAACTGACCATCCTGAACGTCTCATTATGAGGCCAAACTGACCATCCTGAACGTCTCATTATGAGGCCAAACTGTGACCATCCTGAACGTCTCATTATGAGGCCAAACTGTGACCATCCTGAACGTCTCATTATGAGGCCAAACTGTGACCATCCTGAACGTCTCATTATGAGGCCAAACTGTGACCATCCTGAACGTCTCATTATGAGGCCAAACTGACCATCCTGAATGTCTCATTATGAGGCCAAACTGACCATCCTGAACGTCTCATTATGAGGCCAAACTGACCATCCTGAACGTCTCATTATGAGGCCAAACTGTGACCATCCTGAACGTCTCATTATGAGGCCAAACTGACCATCCTGAACGTCTCATTATGAGGCCAAACTGTGACCATCCTGAACGTCGATGCAGCTCCAAGAATTGAATATTTGTTCTAAATTGACATCATTGGTTGTGGAATGTGGAACTACAAATACTATTATCGGGGGCGATTGGAATTGTTTCTTAGATGGTAAAGTAGATAAACTCTCCAGCTGTAAAACCACTTTAAACCTCAGACAGAAATCTATGCGTCAAATGCTTCAGGAAACAGACATAATTGAGATCTGGCGTCGACAAAACCCTTGATAAGAATTTCACATTTTATTCAAACCCTCATAAAACCTATTCACGTATTGACTATTTTCTAGTTCCACAAAACATAATTGAAAAGATTGACAAATGTACGATGGGTTCTATTCTCATGTCAGACCTGCTCCCATCATGTTGCATATGAATATGTCCCATAACTCTTCAGGTCCATGTTCATGGAATTGTAATCAATCCATTCTATCGGACTCTGAGTTTTGCTCTATGATTTGTAAAGAACTACATTTTTTTATACAAGAGAATGACAATGAATATACAAAACCCTTCAAACTTGTGGGAAACAACTAAGGCCTATTTAAGAGGATTAATAATTGCTTATTGTTCAGCTAAAAAGAAAAAGAAACTGAATGAACAAACTCGCCTCGAAGAGGAACTAAAACAAGCCGAGCTTGACCATAAACACAATGTTAACGAAGCAAATTGGGCTAAATTATGAAGAATAAAGACGGCTTTGAATGTCCTAATAAGTCAAAATGCAGAAAAAGCCTTATTTAAACAAAAACATAAAGTATATGAACAAGCTAATAGATCTGGAAAGTATCTTTCTAATCTCATTAATAACACTGTTCTCAACAAAGCAATGACCCAAATTAAAGACCCAAAGGGTAAGATCTGTTATGCAAATATGGAAATTGCTAAAGTATTTAGTGAATATTATTCTATACTGTATTCATCTACATTTTCAGGCACTAAATTAAAAATGCACAATTTTTTCAACAAATAAAGTTAACTAAAATCTCAGAGGTGGAAACACAGAGACGTGAGGACGTGTGGGGACAACCTTCCATCAGGGACGTGTGGGGACAACCTTCCATCAGGGACGTGTGGGGACAACCTTCCATCAGGGACGTGTGGGGACAACCTTCCATCAGGGACGTGTGGGGACAACCTTCCATCAGGGACGTGTGGGGACAACCTTCCATCAGGGACGTGTGGGGACAACCTTCCATCAGGGACGTGTGGGGACGACCTTCCATCAGGGACGTGTGGGGACGACCTTCCATCAGGGACGTGTGGGGACAACCTTCCATCAGGGACGTGTGGGGACAACCTTCCATCAGGGACGTGTGGGGACAACCTTCCATCAGGGACGTGTGGGGACGACCTTCCATCAGGGACGTGTGGGGACGACCTTCCATCAGGGACGTGTGGGGACAACCTTCCATCAGGGACGTGTGGGGACAACCTTCCATCAGGGACGTGTGGGGACAACCTTCCATCAGGGACGTGTGGGGACAACCTTCCATCAGGGACGTGTGGGGACAACCTTCCATCAGGGACGTGTGGGGACGACCTTCCATCAGGGACGTGTGGGGACAACCTTCCATCAGGGACGTGTGGGGACAACCTTCCATCAGGGACGTGTGGGGACAACCTTCCATCAGGGACGTGTGGACGTGTGGGGACGACCTTCCATCAGGGACGTGTGGGGACAACCTTCCATCAGGGACGTGTGGGGACAACCTTCCATCAGGGACGTGTGGACGTGTGGGGACGACCTTCCATCAGGGACGTGTGGGACACATGGACCATCGGAAATTTATAAAATATTTAAAGATATTTTTGCCCCTTTATTCACTCAAATGTATTTTCCTCCTTTTTGATTCAAACTCTTCCTCCTGCAACAGGCGACGATAAAAGTGATTTTAAAGGAAAATAAAGGCCCCAAGTGGCCCCAAGGGGCCCCTTGGGGCCACTTGGGGCCCCGCCTCGTATCGGCTCATTAGCATTCACAATATAGAGTGTAAAATATTGGGCAAACTGCTGCAGCCAGAATGAACAATATAGAACCTAAAATCATGAATAATGAGTGGCTCATGAACATATTATAATATTATAATATTATAATATTATAATATTATAATATTATAATATTATAATATTATAATATTATAATATATCATCTGAAGTTAAAGGATCAGAGGCTGTGACTGTCTCATGTGGAAAAGACTTTGACGAGATGAAATGGCCTTATTTGTTTTACACTTTAAAAGAATTCTCTTTTGGAGAAGTGTTTACTGATTGGGTGAGACTTCTGTCCTCCACACCTCCTCCTCCTCCTCCTCCCCCTCCTCCTCCACACCTCCTCCTCCTCCACACCTCCTCCTCCTCCTCCTCCTCCTCCACACCTCCTCCTCCTCCACACCTCCTCCACACCTCCTCCACACCTCCTCCTCCTCCACACCTCCTCCACACCTCCTCCACACCTCCTCCTCCTCCTCCTCCTCCACACCTCCACACCTCCTCCACACCTCCTCCACACCTCCTCCTCCTCCTCCTCCACACCTCCACACCTCCTCCACACCTCCTCCACACCTCCTCCACACCTCCTCCTCCTCCACACCTCCTCCACACCTCCTCCACACCTCCTCCTCCTCCTCCTCCACACCTCCACACCTCCTCCACACCTCCTCCACACCTCCTCCACACCTCCTCCTCCTCCACACCTCCTCCTCCTCCTCCACACCTCCTCCACACCTCCTCCACACCTCCTCCTCCTCCACACCTCCTCCTCCTCCTCCTCCACACCTCCTCCTCCTCCACACCTCCTCCTCCTCCTCCTCCACACCTCCTCCTCCTCCACACCTCCTCCTCCTCCTCCTCCACACCTCCTCCTCCTCCTCCACACCTCCTCCTCCTCCACACCTCCTCCACACCTCCTCCACACCTCCTCCACACCTCCTCCTCCTCCTCCTCCCCCTCCTCCTCCACACCTCCTCCTCCTCCACACCTCCTCCTCCTCCTCCTCCTCCTCCACACCTCCTCCTCCTCCACACCTCCTCCTCCTCCTCCTCCTCCTCCTCCACACCTCCTCCACACCTCCTCCACACCTCCTCCTCCTCCTCCTCCACACCTCCACACCTCCTCCACACCTCCTCCACACCTCCTCCACACCTCCTCCACACCTCCTCCTCCTCCACACCTCCTCCTCCTCCTCCACACCTCCTCCACACCTCCTCCACACCTCCTCCTCCTCCACACCTCCTCCTCCTCCTCCTCCACACCTCCTCCTCCTCCACACCTCCTCCTCCTCCTCCTCCACACCTCCTCCTCCTCCACACCTCCTCCTCCTCCTCCTCACACCTCCTCCTCCTCCTCCACACCTCCTCCTCCTCCACACCTCCTCCTCCTCCACACCTCCTCCACACCTCCTCCACACCTCCTCCACACCTCCTCCTCCTCCTCCACACCTCCTCCACACCTCCTCCACACCTCCTCCTCCTCCACACCTCCTCCTCCTCCTCCTCCACACCTCCTCCTCCTCCACACCTCCTCCTCCTCCTCCTCCACACCTCCTCCTCCTCCTCCACACCTCCTCCTCCTCCACACCTCCTCCTCCTCCACACCTCCTCCACACCTCCTCCACACCTCCTCCACACCTCCTCCTCCTCCTCCTCCTCCTCCACACCTCCTCCTCCTCCTCCTCCCCCTCCTCCTCCACACCTCCTCCTCCTCCACACCTCCTCCTCCTCCTCCTCCTCCTCCTCCTCCTCCACACCTCCTCCTCCTCCACACCTCCTCCACACCTCCTCCACACCTCCTCCTCCTCCTCCTCCACACCTCCACACCTCCTCCACACCTCCTCCACACCTCCTCCACACCTCCTCCACACCTCCTCCACACCTCCTCCTCCTCCACACCTCCTCCTCCTCCTCCACACCTCCTCCACACCTCCTCCACACCTCCTCCTCCTCCACACCTCCTCCTCCTCCTCCTCCACACCTCCTCCTCCTCCACACCTCCTCCTCCTCCTCCTCCACACCTCCTCCTCCTCCACACCTCCTCCTCCTCCTCCTCCACACCTCCTCCTCCTCCTCCACACCTCCTCCTCCTCCACACCTCCTCCTCCTCCACACCTCCTCCACACCTCCTCCACACCTCCTCCACACCTCCTCCTCCTCCTCCACACCTCCTCCACACCTCCTCCACACCTCCTCCTCCTCCACACCTCCTCCTCCTCCTCCTCCACACCTCCTCCTCCTCCACACCTCCTCCTCCTCCTCCTCCACACCTCCTCCTCCTCCACACCTCCTCCTCCTCCTCCTCCACACTTCCTCCTCCTCCACACCTCCTCCTCCTCCTCCTCCACACCTCCTCCTCCTCCTCCACACCTCCTCCTCCTCCACACCTCCTCCTCCTCCACACCTCCTCCACACCTCCTCCACACCTCAAGCCTCAGTATGTATTAATGGAGTGACATCATCTCCATTCTCAGTAAACAAGGCTGTTCTGTGTCACCAGTACTTTTGGTCTCAGTAATGGAGCCTTTGGCTGAAATGATAATTATTTCCTCTTTAGTGAAATGAATTCAAACTGAAGTCAAAACACACAAGATCTGGCTCTATGCAGATGATGTCCTTTTATTCTGAATTGATCCTATAGGCTCTGTTCCTCCACTAATCAACATTATAAACACATTTGGAGAGTTATATAAGGTTAACTACCAGAAATCTACTGCACTACCCTTGGGAATGTATAATTATTCCGAACTAACTAAATATTTACCCTTTAAATTATCATCTGAAGGATTTGAATATCTTGGTCTAAATATCTCCCCCAAAATCAATGACATAGCAGAGTTCAATCTAAATCAAGCCATGACTAAAATGAAGAAAGACTTACAAAGATGGACTCCTCTTCCTCCATCATCACGGGAGAGTCGCCCTCATTCAAATGAACATCTTGCCAAGATTATTATATCCAATGCAGCTTTTACCTAATCATGATCCTCACATGACTCTCAGTATAAGACCTGTACAGGAACCTCCGGCACCACATGACTCTCAGTATAAGACCTGTACAGGAACCTAAGGCACCACATGACTCTCAGTATAAGACCTGTACAGGAACCCCCGGCACCACATGACTCTCAGTATAAGACCTGTACCGGAACCTCAGGCACCACATGACTCTCAGTATAAGACCTGTACAGGAACCCCCGGCACCACATTACTCTCAGTATAAGACCTGTACAGGAACCCCCGGCACCACATGACTCTCAGTATAAGACCTGTACAGGAACCCTCGGCACCACACGACTCTCAGTATAAGACCTGTACAGGAACCTCAGGCACCACATGACTCTCAGTATAAGACCTGTACAGGAACCTCAGGCACCACATTAGTCTCAGTATAAGACCTGTACAGGAACCCCTGGCACCACATGACTCTCAGTATAAGACCTGTACAGGAACCCCCGGCACCACATGACTCTCAGTATAAGACCTGTACAGGAACCCCCGGCACCACATGACTCTCAGTATAAGACCTGTACAGGAACCCCCGGCACCACATGACTCTCAGTATAAGACCTGTACAGGAACCCCCGGCACCACATGACTCTCAGTATAAGACCTGTACAGGAACCTCAGGCACCACATGACTCTCAGTATAAGACCTGTACAGGAACCTCAGGCACCACATGACTCTCAGTATAAGACCTGTACAGGAACCCCTGGCACCACATGACTCTCAGTATAAGACCTGTACAGGAACCTCAGGCACCACATTAGTCTCAGTATAAGACCTGTACAGGAACCCCTAGCACCACATGACTCTCAGTATAAGACCTGTACAGGAACCTCAGGCACCACATTAGTCTCAGTATAAGACCTGTACAGGAACCCCTGGCACCACATGACTCTCAGTATAAGACCTGTACAGGAACCCCCGGCACCACATGACTCTCAGTATAAGACCTGTACAGGAACCCCCGGCACCACATTACTCTCAGTATAAGACCTGTACAGGAACCCCCGGCACCACATGACTCTCAGTATAAGACCTGTACAGGAACCCTCGGCACCACATGACTCTCAGTATAAGACCTGTACAGGAACCTCAGGCACCACATGACTCTCAGTATAAGACCTGTACAGGAACCTCAGGCACCACATGACTCTCAGTATAAGACCTGTACAGGAACCTCAGGCACCACATTAGTCTCAGTATAAGACCTGTACAGGAACCCCTGGCACCACATGACTCTCAGTATAAGACCTGTACAGGAACCCCCGGCACCACATGACTCTCAGTATAAGACCTGTACAGGAACCCCCGGCACTACATGACTCTCAGTATAAGACCTGTACAGGAACCTCCGGCACCACATGACTCTCAGTATAAGACCTGTACAGGAACCCCTGGCACCACATGATTCTCAGTATAAGACCTGTACAGGAACCCCTGGCACCACATGACTCTCAGTATAAGACCTGTACAGGAACCTCAGGCACCTCATGACTCTCAGTATAAGACCTGTACAGGAACCCCCGGCACCACATGACTCTCAGTATAAGACCTGTACAGGAACCTCAGGCACCACATGACTCTCAGTATAAGAACTGTACAGGAACCCCCGGCACCACATGACTCTCAGTATAAGACCTGTACAGGAACCCCCGGCACCACATGACTCTCAGTATAAGACCTGTACAGGAACCCCCGGCACCACATGACTCTCAGTATAAGACCTGTACAGGAACCCCCGGCACCACATGACTCTCCATATGAGCACCATTGAGCTTCTGAGCCGCCACATCTCCCGAAGGTGTGAGTTGAAGACCCTGCATACAGAAAGCCCCGCCAGACGTTCCCAGCAGTGCTCGCTCTAATATTTCTCAGAGCCACAAGCCACCGGGCACTGGGATGTCCCTCTGGTTCTCTTCAGTTCTTCCTTTGACCGTCTTCTCGCACCTGAGTTCGTCCGACTCTTCATTAATCCCTCTCAACCTCCTCAACCCACCACTTTCCCATTCATCCCACATCCTACTCGAGCCTTTTCTGTGTCCTCACCCGGGACTCAGCGGGCATTGGGACGCTGTCTCTCCGCAGAACCGTCGTCGGGCACCTGGACGCCGTCTCTCTCCGGAGCGGTCACCGGGCACCGGGATGCTCAATCATCTCAACTTCCCTCTTTCTTTCTCAGGAGGAAACATTTCTCAGCATGCACCTAAATTGATGCATCGAAGACCGCAAAACGCACTCCAGCCCGTTCTAACTCAGTCGGACTGCCATAGGCACTAGAGTCTTGAGGATTGTCTAGTGACTAGACAGTTCTCAAGCGCTTAGTCCCTCTACCAGGCATTCACATCATCCTCCAGGACAAGCCATTCTTCATTTCAGACCAAGAACCTACTTCTCGTCCCCACGACGAGTAACTTTAGTGCACTTCTCAAGTCAAAACACAGAAGTAGCAGCTCAAGGGAAGGCAACTCGTTTCTGGCTACTCTAACGGGTCCTCAAATCAAATCAAATCAAATCAAATCAATATATTTTTGTAAGGCCCAAATTCACAACAACAGTCGCCTCTGAGGGCCACAGGGAGAAATGAATCAACAATGTCTGTGGTGGCGATGGAGTCAGACAATGTCTGTGGGGCGAGGGACGATGTCCCAGAGTCCTCTATTCAAAGAGGAACGTTTTAAGCCTGAACTTAAATGAGAGACTGTCAGCATATTTAACATGGGTCGGGAGCTGATTCCATAACACAGGAGCTTGGTAGCTAAACGCTCTACCTCCTACAGTACTTTTAGAGACTCTGGAACCACCAGAAGGCTCTACCTCCTACTGTGCTTTTAGAGACTCTTGGGACCACCAGAAGGCTCTACCTCCTACTGTACTTTTAGAGACTCTTGGGACCACCAGAAGGCTCTACCTCCTACAGTGCTTTTAGAGACTCTTGGGACCACCAGAAGGCTCTACCTCCTACTGTGCTTTTATAGACTCTTGGGACCACCAGAAGGCTCTACCTCCTACAGTACTTTTAGAGACTCTTGGCACCACCAGAAGGCTCTACCCCCTACAGTACTTTTAGAGACTCTGGAACCACCAGAAGGCTCTACCTCCTACTGTGCTTTTAGAGACTCTTGGGACCACCAGAAGGCTCTACCTCCTACTGTACTTTTAGAGACTCTTGGGACCACCAGAAGTCTCTACCTCCTACAGTGCTTTTATAGACTCTTGGGACCACCAGAAGTCTCTACCTCCTACAGTGCATTTAGAGACTCTTGGGACCACCAGAAGGCTCTACCTCCTACTGTGCTTTTATAGACTCTTGGGACCACCAGAAGGCTCTACCTCCTACTGTGCTTTTAGAGACTCTTGGCACCACCAGAAGGCTCTACCTCCTACTGTGCTTTTATAGACTCTTGGGACCACCAGAAGGCTCTACCTCCTACAGTGCTTTTAGAGACTCTTGGGACCACCAGAAGGCTCTACCTCCTACTGTGCTTTTAGAGACTCTTGGCACCACCAGAAGGCTCTACCTCCTACTGTGCTTTTGGAGACTCTTGGCACCACCAGAAGGCTCTACCTCCTATTGTGCTTTTAGAGACTCTTGGCACCACCAGAAGGCTCTACCTCCTACTGTGCTTTTAGAGACTCTTGGCACCACCAGAAGGCTCTACCTCCTACTGTGCTTTTAGAGAATCTTGGCACCACCAGAAGGCTCTACCTCCTACTGTGCTTTTAGAGACTCTTGGCACCACCAGAAGGCTCTACCTCTTACAGTGCTTTTAGAGACTCTTGGGACCACCAGAAGGCTCTACCTCCTACAGTACTTTTAGAGACTCTTGGCACCACCAGAAGGCTCTACCTCCTACTGTGCTTTTAGAGACTCTTGGCACCACCAGAAGGCTCTACCTCCTACAGTGCTTTTAGAGACTCTTGGGACCACCAGAAGGCTCTACCTCCTACAGTACTTTTAGAGACTCTTGGGACCACCAGAAGGCCAGCATTTAGAGAGTGAAGAGCTCTGATTGGATGAGATGGTTCTAGAGCAGCTTTGAGGTGGGAGGGACCATGTCATTTATGGCTTTGTAAGTCAGGAGGAGGAGTTTAAATGTGATTCTGAGCCAGTGAAGAGACTCCAGCACCGGCGTAATGTGCTTCTTCTTTTAGTTCCTCTTGTAATCTTGCTGCTGCATTTTGAACAAGTTAAAGCTTTTTATGGAGCTTTTAGGACCTGCTGTGAGCAGGAGTTACAGGAGAATCGAGACGTTACAAATGCAGGAGACGTTTCAGCTTCACTTTTAGGCCGGATTCTTCTGATTTTGGCTCTTGTTGCGCAAATGGAAAGAGTCTGTTTTACAGACTTGATTTATCTGAGCTTTAAATGAGAGCTCCTGGTCCAATCAGACTCTGAGGTTTCTTACAGTCGAACTGGAGGCTTCACTGAGACTATCTGCTCAGATAAAGCGTCTCGTACATGTTTAGGACCAGCACAATGACCTCCAGCACAATGACCTCCAGCACAATGACCTCCAGCACAATGACCTTGTTTTGTTCAGGATTAAGAAGCAGATCGTTAAGTGGCCTCCAGGTTTTTATCTCCTTCACACGAGCTCTAAGTCTGAACTTGATCGCTCTGATCAGGTTCATTGATAAATACAACTGAGTGTCGTCTGCAGAGCAGTGGAAGTTAATGCCATGTGACCTGATCATGTGACCTGATCATGTGACCTAACGGCAGCATGTAAAGAGTAAACAGAATTGGACCCAGTACTGACCCCTGTGGTACACCGTAAATTACTGTACAACAAGGGGAGGAGCTCTGGTTTACATGAACAAATTGGTAGATATCAGATAAATAGGATTTAAACCAGCTGAGGGCGGGGCCTCTGAGGGCGGGGCCTCCGACACCTACATCACATTCTAACCTCTGCAGTAGAATGTTGTGGTTGATGGTCAAACGCTGAGGTCAGAACCAGGACTGAGACCTGTCCATCGTCAGCGGCTAATGACAAATCATTTGTGACTTTAACTAGTGCAGTTTCAGTGCTGTGGTGGGCTCTGAACCCTACTGTGGTGGGCTCTGAACCCTGCTGTGGTGGGCTCTGAACCCTGCTGTGGTGGGCTCTGAACCCTGCTGTGGTGGGCTCTGAACCCTGCTGTGGTGGGCTCTGAACCCTGCTGTGGTGGGCTCTGAACCCTGCTGTGGTGGGCTCTGAACCCTGCTGTGGTGGGCTCGGAAACCCTGCTGTGGTGGGCTCTGAACCCTGCTGTGGTGGGCTCTGAACCCTGCTGTGATGGGCTCTGAACCCTGCTGTGGTGGGCTCTGAACCCTGCTGTGGTGGGTTCTGAACCCTGCTGTGGTGGGCTCTGAACCCTCCTGTGGTGGGCTCTGAATCCTGCTGTGGTGGGCTCTGAACACTCTGTGGTGGGCTCTGAACCCTGCTCTGGTGGGCTCTGAACCCTGCTGTGATGGGCTCTGAACCCTGCTGTGGTGGGCTCTGAACCCTGCTCTGGTGGGCTCTGAACCCTGCTGTGGTGGGCTCTGAACCCTGCTGTGGTGGGCTCTGAATCCTGCTGTGGTGGGCTCTGATCCCTGCTGTGGTGGGCTCTGATCCCTGCTGTGGTGGGCTCTGGACCCTGCTGTGGTGGGCTCTGAATCCTGCTGTGGTGGGCTCTGGACCCTGCTGTGGTGGGCTCTGAACCCTGCTGTGGTAGGCTCTGAACCCTGCTGTGGTGGGCTCTGGACCCTGCTGTGGTGAGCTCTGAACCCTGCTGTGGTAGGCTCTGAACCCTGCTGTGGTGGGCTCTGAACCCTGCTGTGGTAGGCTCTGAACCCTGCTGTGGTGAGCTCTGAACCCTGCTGTGGTGGGCTCTGAACCCTACTGTGGTGGGCTCTGAACCCTGCTGTGGTGGGCTCTGAACCCTGCTGTGGTGGGCTCTGAACCCTGCTGTGGTAGGCTCTGAACCCTGCTGTGGTGAGCTCTGAACCCTGCTGTGGTGGGCTCTGAACCCTACTGTGGTGGGCTCTGAACCCTGCTGTGGTGGGCTCTGAACCCTGCTGTGACGGGCTCTGAACCCTGCTGTGGTGGGCTCTGAACCCTGCTCTGGTGGGCTCTGAACCCTGCTGTAGGGGGCGACAAAGCTGTTTTACTACAACTTTTTCAAGGATTTTCGAGACAAAGGGAAGATTTGAAATAGGTCTGTAGTTTACCAATAGGTCGGGATCTAGATGAGTCTTTTTCAGAAGAGGTTTAATGACTGCATGTTTGAAGGACTGTGGAACATAGCCACTTTCGAGTGAAGTATTTATTATATTAATAATAGAGTCTATAATTAGGGGAATAATGTCTTTGAGGAGCTTGGAATGGGGTCTAGGACACAAGTGGAGCTTTTAGAGGACATAAGGGCTGAAGTTCTCTCTCTTGATCAACAGCTGTGAACCTTTCTAGGTTTACAGCTGGATTTATATGTGACGTTAGATTTACAGCTTGGGCTAGTTCAGGGTGAATAACGGGGGTAATTTCATCTCATTTATCTCTGATTGTTTTTATTTTATTGTTAAAAAATAGGAGGAAATCATCAGAGCTAAGTGTAGCTGGGAGTGAGGGCTCTACTGCTGTGACAGTTTGTTAGCCTAGCTACAGCGCTGAAAAGGAATTTAGTGTTACTTTTGTTGACTTCTATTAGATGTGAATAATATCTGGTTTGGGCCTTACGCAGAGCTGCTGACAGGACAGGAGCAACTTTTCCTGCTTTTAGGGATTCTTCTGTGTGAGAGCGACGAAATAATCCCTCTAACTTTCTAACTCTTTGTTTATGTGAACGCAGTTCTTGGTTGTACCATGGGGAGGCGCGCTTTGGCCTAATGACCTTCTGTTTTAACGGCGCGACAACGTCAAGAGCAGACTTCAGAGAATTCATGGTCAAGTCGACACATTGATCACTTAAACTGGGACTAAAGCTGTTCTCAGCAGGATCACATGACATGATCACATGACACGATCACATGACGCGATCACATGACGCGATCACATGACGTGATCACATGACGCGATCACATGACACGTCACTGAATATTGACTCTATTATTTCTTTGAATTTTGAGATAGATTTTTCAGATATTGTCCTTTTCATTGTAACTTTATTTTGTGGGACTGGATGATCTTTAAGAATAAACTGAAAGGTAATTATGAAATGATCTGACAATATAGGGTTTTGAGGGAGACAATGAGGTCACTAATCTCTGTTCCATACGTTAGGACAAGATCCAGAGTGTTCTTGTGAGTGTGAGTCGCTTTATTTAAATTCTGAGTGAAACCAATGCTGTCTAACAAGGCGCTGCAGGCATTACTGAGAGAGTCATCACTCATGTTCACATGGATATTAAAGTCTCCAGCTATAACTATTTTATCCCAGGCTAACTCTAAGTTTGCTCTAAAGTCAGAAAACTCTGTTAAAACCTCTGAGTAGGACCAGGAGGTCGAGAGAAAACTATGAACAAAACTCCTTTTGGTTTTTCATATTTGGACATGTGACATGTGACTTTTTGGCATTATTTGTACGAGGGACACGAGGGACACGAGGGACACGAGGGACACGAGAGACACGAGGGACACAAGAGACACGAGGGACACGAGGAACACACACAGTCTCTATCTGTCTTGAATCTGAACACTTCACATGTGACAGAGCGGGCGAGAGTTCAGCGACAGAGGAGCGTCTTACTCTGCGCTGCTCTGCGCCCGGGGCTCATCCCTGGGTGCTCACTTAACACGACTAAGACTATCGGTCAAATTCTGAACTAATAAGGATGAACCCTCTGAAGTGGGAGGGGCCATCCCTGCGTATGAGCCCGGGCTTTCCCCAAAACGCACTCCAGTTATCAATAAAGACAACGTTGTTTTGAGGGAAACATCTAGAGAACCAGCTGTTGATGCTGAAAGAGGCTGTTCAGTTCAGCTTTGATCCGATTGGGCAGAAAATATTACGGTGTCTGACATCGACTTCGCTAGGTCACACACCGCAGCTACTTGAACTTTGAGCACCTCTGATTGTCTCCGCCAGGCGTCATTACCGCCTGCGTGGATCACCACTCGACAGAAACGCTCTCTACTCTGCTTTAGGAACCTAAGATTTCCTTCGATGTCACCCATTCTGGTCCCCGGGTAACACCTAACGCTAGCAGCTGTTAGCTTCACGTCTCTAACAATATAACTCCCGATTACAAGAGTTTCGCTAGTGTGTTCAGCGGGCGTGTGATCGCTGAGGGGAGAAAACCTATTATAGACATGAAGCTCACGGTGCTCTAAGGTTCGGCGTTTAGCACCTTGTCCCCTCCGAACTGTCACAAATTGTTCCCTATTCTGTTCCTGGTCTAGTCCCGGCTGCACGGGAGACGCAGAGGGGCTGAGCTCGGCCTTACTGCTACTGCTAATGCTAATGCTACGCCCTGCAGCGCGGTCCGGTAGCCCTCGAGCTAATACCTCCTCATTGGCACCAAATCCACTCTCAATAAAACTGGTCCCTTTTCACTCAGCATCGACACCTCGACCATCACCCCCTCTACCCTGGTACGCAATCTCGGTGTCATCATGGACCCCACCCTCTCCTTCACTCACCATGTCAGCCACATCGTCAAGACCTCATACTTCCACCTCCGCAGCATCGCCAAAATCCGACACTGCCTCACCCTCCCCGCTGCTGAATCCCTCATCCAGGCCTTCATCTCCTCCCGCCTTGACTACTGCACCTCCCTCCTCACTGGCACCTCCTCCCATTCCCTCCATAGACTCCAAATGGTCCAAAACTCCGCTGCCCGCCTCCTCACCCACACCCGCCTCCTCACCCACACCCGCCTCCTCACCCACACCCGCCTCCTCACCCACACCCGCCTCCTCACTCACACCCGCCTCCTCACCCACACCCGCCTCCTCACCCACACCCGCCTCCTCACCCACACTCGCCTCCTCACCCACACCCGCCTCCTCACCCACACCCGCCTCCTCACCCACACCCGCCTCCTCACCCACACCCGCCTCCTCACCCACACCCGCCTCCTCACCCACACCCGGTCCCGTGATCACATCACTCCCGTTCTCCGCTCTCTCCACTGGCTCCCCATCAAGCAGCGCATAAACTTTAAAATACTCCTCCTCACCTTCAAAGCTCTTCACCACCTTGCCCCCCCCCCCCCTACCTGTCTGACCTCCTCCTCCCCCCCCCCCCCCCGAGCTCTCTGATCCTCCTCCTCTCTCACCCTGACTGCACCAACATCCCGACTCAAAACTTTTGGCGACAGAGCATTCTCCCGAACAGCACCCCGACTCTGGAACTCCCTCCCCCAACCTGTCCGCCACTCTCCCTCCCTCACAACATTCAAATCCCGCCTAAAAACATGACCTCTTCACCCAAGCCTATGACCTCCCCCTTCCCCTAGCCTCCTCTACCCCATTGCCTCCTCTTCTACCCCCTGTTACATCCCCATCTATTTCTCTCTACTTCGTCTGTCTTCATTTTATCTGTATATTAATGTGTATTGAACGTGTTGTCCCCCCTGTCTGTAAATACCCCACCCCCTTTTTTATTATGTTCAGCGTCTTTGGGTCACTGAAAAGCGCTATATAAATAAAAGTTATTATCATTATTATTATTACCTGACTGTAGCTGGACTTTAGCTCCTCTAAACAGCGGATCCGCGCTTCTAACTCCGTAACCCTGTTCTCCAAAACTACCACTACACTGCACTTCACGCATCTGTCATCAGAGAAGGAGCCAGGGTTCTGCACCTGTCGTCAGAGAAGGAGCCAGGGTTCTGACTCGACATATGACAGCTTAAACAGGTAAAGGTAGGTCCATCCATGACGCTAGCGGCTAGGCTACGCTAGGCTAGTTCAGTCTGGAGCTAGAGAGTGAGGAGGGCTTTTAATCCACGAAATACAGAAAAGTGAACGGTTTGAGGCTCCGGATTGTTTGCGGAGCAATCAAACTTTCACTTTTGTGTATATGATGCGTAAATATTGTGTATAATTTGTGGATTAATCGATAAAAAGCTCTAAGAACGAACAGCTCTGAAAACACGACACACTCACTGGAAGTGACGTCACCGGAAACTCGGTCTTCCACGTCTGTCCGGATTATACCCCACTATCATTCCTGACATTCTTTGGGGGTTCAATCTGTCAGACGAAACTCATTTGACAACATGTCTTTAGTAGATCAGTGAGGGATTTTCTACTAAGCCGCACCTCATAAGTCTCTCGCCCTGTCTACTCCCCTCTGTCAATCTATCAACAAACACCTGACTCTGCACCGAATTTCGATGATCACCTCAATTCCTCTTCTTCGATCTTCAGGAACCATCTTAAATCAGACTATCCTCTCCTATCTTTCATTCCACTCATTCTCAATCTCATTCAGCTCTCAATTAAGTTCCCTCATTCATCGCTCATATTGACTTCATTACTAACTGCAGCTCGTCAACTCCTACATCCATGCAAGTATCTCGCTCTGCTCCACCTTTCTTTCTACTCCAGAGCACCACGTAATACCCATGTAAAAAAATCATTGCATAAAACACTATTCAAATGCACCAGTATTAATCCAGTGATGGACAGACTGCTTTTAGATTCCATCCGGCTCTTCTTCTCCCGAGACACTCAGTTAACATCATTTCCTGACCAGATCATCTTTGCTCATTTAAATCATCTTTGGGGGTTCTTTACTGGGCTGATTACCCGAGACAGAGCCCCAATCCTGAGTCTTTACCCGGCCAACTCTCATTGACCAATCATCGCTCCATCATCAATCCATCATCGCTCCATCATCGCTCCATCATCGCTCCATCATCGCTCCATCATCGATCCATCATCGCTCCATCATCGCTCCATCATCGATCCATCATCGCTCCATCATCGCTCCATCATCGCTCCATCATCGCTCCATCATCGATCCATCATCGCTCCATCATCGATCCATCATCGATCCATCATCGATCCATCATCGCTCCATCACTGATCATCATCATTCTTTCATATTTCATTGTTGTGGCGTAGTCCTTGCTCATGAAACGACAACAAAGTCGATCATCGACCTTCAGCCTGTGTGGCACCTGGACACGTTGGGCACGTGGCAGACTTTGTAGAAGACTTTGTGTCACGTGTCTCTCACATGTAGAAGACTTTGTGTCACGTGTCTCTCACATGTAGAAGACTTTGTGTCACGTGTCTCTCAAATGCAGAAGACTTTGTGTCACGTGTCTCTCACATGTAGAAGACTTTGTAGTCACGTGTCTCTCACATGTAGAAGACTTTGTGTAACGTGTCTCTCACATGTAGAAGACTTTGTGTCACGTGTCTCTCACATGTAGAAGACTTTGTGTCACGTGTCTCTCACATGTAGAAGACTTTGTGTCTCGTGTCTCTCACATGTAGAAGACTTTGTGTCACGTGTCTCTCACATGTAGAAGACTTTGTGTCACGTGTCTCTCACATGTAGAAGACTTTGTGTCACGTGTCTCTCACATGTAGAAGACTTTGTGTCACGTGTCTCTCACATGTAGAAGACTTTGTGTCTCGTGTCTCTCACATGTAGAAGACTTTGTGTCTCGTGTCTCTCACATGCAGAAGACTTTGTGTCTCGTGTCTCTCACATGCAGAAGACTTTGTGTCACGTGTCTCTCACATGTAGAAGACTTTGTGTCTCGTGTCTCTCACATGTAGAAGACTTTGTGTCACGTGTCTCTCACATGTAGAAGACTTTGTGTCACGTGTCTCTCACATGTAGAAGACTTTGTAGTCACGTGTCTCTCACATGTAGAAGACTTTGTGTCACGTGTCTCTCACATGTAGAAGACTTTGTGTCTCGTGTCTCTCACATGTAGAAGACTTTGTGTCACGTGTCTCTCACATGTAGAAGACTTTGTGTCACGTGTCTCTCACATGTAGAAGACTTTGTAGTCACGTGTCTCTCACATGTAGAAGACTTTGTGTCACGTGTCTCTCACATGTAGAAGACTTTGTGTCACGTGTCTCTCACATGTAGAAGACTTTGTGTCACGTGTCTCTCACATGTAGAAGACTTTGTGTCACGTGTCTCTCACATGTAGAAGACTTTGTGTCTCGTGTCTCTCACATGCAGAAGACTTTGTGTCACGTGTCTCTCACATGTAGAAGACTTTGTGTCACGTGTCTCTCACATGCAGAAGACTTTGTGTCACGTGTCTCTCACATGTAGAAGACTTTGTGTCTCGTGTCTCTCACATGCAGAAGACTTTGTGTCACGTGTCTCTCACATGTAGAAGACTTTGTGTCACGTGTCTCTCACATGCAGAAGACTTTGTGTCACGTGTCTCTCACATGTAGAAGACTTTGTGTCACGTGTCTCTCACATGCAGAAGACTTTGTGTCACGTGTCTCTCACATGTAGAAGACTTTGTGTCACGTGTCTCTCACATGTAGAAGACTTTGTGTCACGTGTCTCTCACATGTAGAAGACTTTGTGTCACGTGTCTCTCACATGCAGAAGACTTTGTGTTACGTGTCTCTCACATGTAGAAGACTTTGTGTCACGTGTCTCTCACATGTAGAAGACTTTGTGTCACGTGTCTCTCACATGTAGAAGACTTTGTGTCACGTGTCTCTCACATGTAGAAGACTTTGTGTCACGTGTCTCTCACATGCAGAAGACTTTGTGTCACGTGTCTCTCACATGCAGAAGACTTTGTGTCACGTGTCTCTCACATGTAGAAGACTTTGTGTCACGTGTCTCTCACATGCAGAAGACTTTGTGTCACGTGTCTCTCACATGTAGAAGACTTTGTGTCACGTGTCTCTCACATGCAGAAGACTTTGTGTCACGTGTCTCTCACATGTAGAAGACTTTGTGTCACGTGTCTCTCACATGTAGAAGACTTTGTGTCTCGTGTCTCTCACATGTAGAAGACTTTGTGTCACGTGTCTCTCACATGTAGAAGACTTTGTGTCACGTGTCTCTCACATGTAGAAGACTTTGTGTCACGTGTCTCTCACATGTAGAAGACTTTGTGTCACGTGTCTCTCACATGCAGAAGACTTTGTGTCTCGTGTCTCTCACATGCAGAAGACTTTGTGTCTCGTGTCTCTCACATGTAGAAGACTTTGTGTCTCGTGTCTCTCACATGTAGAAGACTTTGTGTCACGTGTCTCTCACATGTAGAAGACTTTGTGTCACGTGTCTCTCACATGTAGAAGACTTTGTGTCACGTGTCTCTCACATGTAGAAGACTTTGTGTCACGTGTCTCTCACATGTATAAGACTTTGTGTCACGTGTCTCTCACATGCAGAAGACTTTGTGTCTCGTGTCTCTCACATGTAGAAGACTTTGTGTCACGTGTCTCTCAAATGCAGAAGACTTTGTGTCTCGTGTCTCTCACATGTAGAAGACTTTGTGTCACGTGTCTCTCAAATGCAGAAGACTTTGTGTCTCGTGTCTCTCACATGCAGAAGACTTTGTGTCACGTGTCTCTCACATGTAGAAGACTTTGTGTCACGTGTCTCTCACATGTAGAAGACTTTGTGTCACGTGTCTCTCACATGTAGAAGACTTTGTGTCTCGTGTCTCTCACATGTAGAAGACTTTGTGTCACGTGTCTCTCAAATGCAGAAGACTTTGTGTCTCGTGTCTCTCACATGTAGAAGACTTTGTGTCACGTGTCTCTCAAATGCAGAAGACTTTGTGTCTCGTGTCTCTCACATGCAGAAGACTTTGTGTCACGTGTCTCTCACATGTAGAAGACTTTGTGTTACGTGTCTCTCACATGTAGAAGACTTTGTGTCACGTGTCTCTCACATGTAGAAGACTTTGTGTCACGTGTCTCTCACATGTAGAAGACTTTGTGTCTCGTGTCTCTAACATGCAGAAGACTTTGTGTCACGTGTCTCTCACATGTAGAAGACTTTGTGTTACGTGTCTCTCACATGTAGAAGACTTTGTGTCACGTGTCTCTCACATGTAGAAGACTTTGTGTCTCGTGTCTCTCACATGCAGAAGACTTTGTGTCACGTGTCTCTCACATGTAGAAGACTTTGTGTCTCGTGTCTCTAACATGCAGAAGACTTTGTGTCACGTGTCTCTCACATGTAGAAGACTTTGTGTCACGTGTCTCTCACATGTAGAAGACTTTGTGTCACGTGTCTCTCACATGTAGAAGACTTTGTGTCACGTGTCTCTCACATGTAGAAGACTTTGTGTCACGTGTCTCTCACATGTAGAAGACTTTGTGTCACGTGTCTCACATGTAGAAGACTTTGTGTCACGTGTCTCTCACATGTAGAAGACTTTGTAGTCACGTGTCTCTCACATGTAGAAGACTTTGTGTCACGTGTCTCTCACATGTAGAAGACTTTGTGTCACGTGTCTCTCAGATATTTCTGGAACATTCAAAACAGAATATACATCGTAACTTCATTATCCTCAGATTCACAGAGTTCAGTGCGTTGCTCTTTGACTCAGCAGAAGTGCGTTTGTCTGATTGGTTAATCCGCCTGTCAATCACTCCCTTTGGAAATCGGAGCGACTGGGTTGGATCCCACTCATTCATTTTCTACCGCTTGTTCCCTTTCGGGGTCGCGGGTGACTGGAGCCTATCCCAGTGACTTTGGGCCTTAAGCGGGGAACATCCTGGACACTGGCCAACTTGTTGCAGGGATTCCACTCAATTGACAATAAACATCAAGAACATCATCTTTATAAAATACATTTTTATTCTGCACAATTAGGATTAAATTACTGATGAAACTCCATAAACCGTTATTTCATATCTTTTTTAAAGCAGAAAATAAATGCATTGATTAGATTCTTTCAATAATGATCCATCAATATCAAAACAGTGGCTAAAAATACTTTGACATTTTCTTTTCTTATTGACTATTGCAGAAGACTACTTTAAGTCACCTGACAGGACTAGCTGACGGTCTATTTACTGATAAAGTCCATTTTGACCATTTTTGTGCTGTTTGATTCAAGGTCAGTGGCTTTTGCTTCTATTTCCGTTGAGCCAAAGAAAACCTCAAGTTTGACTCTCCGGTTCAAACCTTTGCTAATGTCAGGCATGGGCACATGACATGACGCCACCGGACCCTCCACCCCCCACTCATCCACATAAGTCACAGTCTTCCTCTCTGTGCGATAGAAACTTAACTTCATACTGTTTTGATTTCTTTTTATTGGACCAAAGGTGTACTCTTTGGTTTGTTTCCATCCCACGTCTTCATTCATTTCTACCAACTTTGAGAAAAGATCACGACACCAGTCTCCCTCTTCATTGGTGAACTTTTTCTCTTCCTTGTGTTTGGAAGCATCAAACCGTTCACTCAAAGCAACCCCATAAGTGAATGCACTCTTTCTAGTCCTGATGACTGACTGGTCTCGTCCAAACATCACTGCTCCCTTCAGGATGGCCTCCTGTGGGTGTTTAGGACACAGCACTTCTGCCTGATCACTGAACTCTCTACGAACATGATCACACAGAATGCTGCTTTGGGCAAATCCTCCCACTAACAGAATGTACTTAATGTCAGAATGTTTGTTCAGGATCTCAGTCAGACCGTCAGTGATGTGGACCAGAGTCTCGTGGAAGAAAGACTCTTTTTTGTTTTTAGAGATCAGAACTTTGCCCTTGTCCCAGCTCAGACCCTCATCTGTGTTAAACACTTCTTTACCCTCGTTCTGCTTTTCACTAACAAGACGACCAAGATTACAGTAGGAAGTCATTTTAGCATCACCTTGGGCAAGTTTGACAATTTTAAAGTCGTACATAAATTTCTGCGCCTCACTGGGATGCTGTCTCTCATACTCCTCCCACAGACCGTCACAGAAGAACTCTCTCATACACTGTATAAACTTTCTGTCCACTCTTTGTCCTCCTTTGTCATTTCCTGAGGCTTTGTGCAGCTCTTTAAGTGCTCCTCCTTCAAGCACTTCATGCACCGTTATGTCGATGGTTCCTCCTGAAACACACAAAACAACGTGACATTTCTTCTGGACTTCACAGATTCTTGGGCGCCTATATATCAGCTGGATTGGTGCTGTACTGCTGTGGTCAGCCAACAGCCATTATGCTAATAAGAGCTACATAATGAATCAAGGCTTGTGGTTCATGTGTTGGTGTTTGTTTGTATTTGGTCTCTTCCTCATCTCTCACTCCCTCTAAAAGCTGCTCGTTCTTTCTCATTGACACTGGGAATACTGACCTCCACAGTCTACAACGATGTAGCGAGTCCCTGGGGTCTGCTGCAGCGCTGCTCTGTCATGTTCTTCAGTAATGAACCCATCTGATGGAAGCTTTTTACACCAAACTGAAGCAGCTTCAGGCTCCAGAGCGATCACCAGTTTCTTGTCAGAGAACTGAGACACAATCCCTGCCTGAAAACACCAGATATAAGACAAATGTCATAATTATACAGTTGGACAAGTTCCAAAGAACTTCACCTGAACTGCAGCTTCTCTCATGAACTGTCGAGCTGAAAAGTCCCATATGGCCGGCACAGTCAGGACCCAAGTGAAGTCTGAGGGAATGAACCTCATGCCGCTTGTGTTAAGAAATATGGTTTTCAGAGCGTCTTCCTTCAGGAACCTCAGAGCTGCAGAAAACACCTTCAGAGCTCTCATCGACTTCCTGTTCACGTCTCTGATCTCAAGGTCATTGGTGATTTTCTGTTTCAGAAATAAGACAACAGCAATAAGATATGGAAAGAATCAGAATCCAAATCCACTGAACAGGATTTCATGTCAAGTTGACAATGAAATACATCAGTGAGTCACATCATCCCGTAAACATGTTATTTATTCCTCAATTAGCGCTAACATAAAAATATAACAACAATTGACCAACCTTATTGTACAGTTCCATTTTAAAGTTCTCAAAGAAATAGTAGTTAGTTGCGTCATCTTTGTCCATCTCCAAGTACTTGTTTGTGGCGTCGTATCCAAAATGCGTGAACTTCTGGTTGCTGTCAAACAGAATACAGGAGGGTGTCTTTGGCGTGTCTTGGCCATGCTCCTGTCCCCAGCGCCGCCCCTGGGGCGCCGGGTCTGTATTTCTGGGGGTCAGGCTGTAGGCATAACCGCTGTAAGTCGTGCCAAAGTCTATGGCAATGATAAACGTGTCGTTCATCTCTCAACAGGACTGACAGGTCTGCAGCCACAGAGAAGTGGCACAGCTGATATGGTCATGATTGATGTGTAAGCCACGCCTCCAGGGTGTGCGTCCAAAAAATGCTCATAAACAAAATAAGTCGTGCAAACTGTATTTTGATTGTGATCAAACTGTGTGTGCTCTGACAAATTGTTTTGCGTATGATAATCTTAAAGTTTATTTCATCTAAATGTGCTGTAAATACAAAAGTCTTTCATACATTTGTCCCTGAAGATTCTTCCTGGTTCTTCTGTAACATTCCATCAACTTCCCAGAAACAAAGTGAAGAATGTAAAACCGGTTTGAATTTAGAAAAAACAACAATGAAGATGATTCATTTACCTCAGAAAACCTTTACAGTGACTGGCCAAAGTGTTCACACCCCTGGAAATGTTCCACATTTTGTCACGATCACAAACTTACATTTTACTGCCACATTTAAGTGTAACACCTTCACATGGAGCTAAAGTAGAGACTTTAATGTAGTGATGGGCTGTTTTTTACTTGTAGCCTTTATTAGTCAGGATAGTGTAGCGTGAACCAGGGAGACGGATGTTGCTAAAGAATGTTCCAGAGGTATTTGTTTACATTGTCCATGGCAGGAGTTTTGAGGCTCAGATACATAGTTCTGAAGTCAAGTGGAATGCCAAAGCCAAAGACGATTTGTAGAGCTGCATTCATCTCCAATAGTTCAGGACAGGCCCCAAACACAGAGGCACACAAGCCTCTTTATTTGTAAAAAACTATAAAAGTCTGTTTCTCTTTCAACTCATCAAATCTTTTCATGTCATTCTCTTTTACATCTGGTGAAAAACCTTTAGACCTTTTGTCCTCTGACCTTAAGTCTCAGCTCAGTTCTATTTGTACAAAACCTTTGGTCATAAAGTTTTACCAGTTGAAGTTTGTAACATCTGTGTTTAGTTTGTTCTGATCAGCTCCTTCCATGTCGTAAGAACTGATTTGAGCCATGGATTCTTCACTTCCTCCTCATGACCCAAGCGTCTGTCATCTGCAGTAAGAACTGTACAGGAACCTCAGGCACCACATGACTCTCAGTATAAGACCTGTACAGGAACCTCAGGCACCACATGACTCTCAGTATAAGACCTGTACAGGAACCTCAGGCACCACATGACTCTCAGTATAAGACCTGTACAGGAACCTCAGGCACCACATGACTCTCAGTATAAGACCTGTACAGGAACCTCAGGCACCACATGACTCTCAGTATAAGAACTGTACAGGAACCTCAGGCACCACATGACTCTCAGTATAAGGCCTGTACAGGAACCTCAGGCACCACATGACTCTCAGTATAAGACCTGTACAGGAACCTCAGGCACCACATGACTCTCAGTATAAGACCTGTACAGGAACCTCAGGCACCACATGACTCTCAGTATAAGACCTGTACAGGAACCTCAGGCACCACATGACTCTCAGTATAAGAACTGTACAGGAACCTCAGGCACCACATGACTCTCAGTATAAGACCTGTACAGGAACCTCAGGCACCACATGACTCTCAGTATAAGACCTGTACAGGAACCTCAGGCACCACATGACTCTCAGTATAAGGCCTGTACAGGAACCTCAGGCACCACATGACTCTCAGTATAAGACCTGTACAGGAACCTCAGGCACCACATGACTCTCAGTATAAGACCTGTACAGGAACCTCAGGCACCACATGACTCTCAGTATAAGAACTGTACAGGAACCTCAGGCACCACATGACTCTCAGTATAAGACCTGTACAGGAACCTCAGGCACCACCTGACTCTCAGTATAAGACCTGTACAGGAACCTCAGGCACCACATGACTCTCAGTATAAGACCTGTACAGGAACCCCCGGCACCACATGACTCTCAGTATAAGACCTGTACAGGAACCCCCGGCACCACATGACTCTCAGTATAAGACCTGTACAGGAACCCCCGGCACCACATGACTCTCAGTATAAGACCTGTACAGGAACCCCCGGCACCACATGACTCTCAGTATAAGACCTGTACAGGAACCTCAGGCACCACATGACTCTCAGTATAAGACCTGTACAGGAACCTCAGGCACCACATGACTCTCAGTATAAGACCTGTACAGGAACCCCCGGCACCACATGACTCTCAGTATAAGACCTGTACAGGAACCTCAGGCACCACATGACTCTCAGTATAAGACCTGTACAGGAACCTCAAGCACCACATGACTCTCAGTATAAGACCTGTACAGGAACCTCAGGCACCACATGACTCTCAGTATAAGACCTGTACAGGAACATCAAGCACCACATGACTCTCAGTATAAGACCTGTACAGGAACCTCAGGCACCACATGACTCTCAGTATAAGACCTGTACAGGAACCTAAGGCACCACATGACTCTCAGTATAAGACCTGTACAGGAACCTCAGGCACCACATGACTCTCAGTATAAGACCTGTACAGGAACCTCAGGCACCACATGACTCTCAGTATGAGACATTCTGGATCACACCTGCATCGCTCTCATTTCACCTGAAATAAAGTCATTTACACATAAGGTAAACCCCGCCCCCTTTTTCTTTTGATAAATGTAGAGTTTTAAATCAGATTCGAGGTTTCTTGTCGTATAAATCTAGAGATAGTTTTATTCCATCATCAAACAGAGTCTGGAACAGAGAGAGAAATCTGGGCAAAGCATTCATTTTTACAGTTTAAATCCTTTGACTTAGACTTAAGTCTGGATCAAAGTCCATTTTTCGAGATCTTTCTTTAGGAGAAAAAGAAGGGTAGAGTTTTTCTCTAAGATTGTTGATAGAAATTTTGGTGAATTCCTCCATAAAGAAAATAGGAACTTTGAGTAGTAGCGTTAAGTCGTCTCAAGTCACAGCCTCTAAGTCAAGTCCCAACTCTTAGTCCATTTTATCAAGTCAAGTCTCGTTGTAAAATTGTGCCTCAAGTCTGGATCGAGTCCATGTCAAAATGAATCATCACGATCTTGTTTGGCTCCTGCTGATTCGTTTGTTCTGCACCAAAGGTTTAAGGGGCCAATCACAGGGCAGCATTGTGGTTTGGGGCAAAGTCAAAACAAACAAACCAAAGGGACATGGCGGCGCCGTCAAAAACGTGAACACAATGGCACTTTGTACTTTGTGGATGAGAAAGACGACTGTGCTTCTCTGAACACTGGACTTAACACGATTTCTTTCTGCTTCTTCCGCTGTTGTGACGCTTCCACCTTCTTCTAGAGACTTCCCAGATTGATTCCTGTGAAGAACAGTCTGTGTGAGCCAGGTTAAGTCACGTCAGTAAAGTGTGTTTTCTGAAGAGGTGTCTCACATGGAAATGGTGCATTTTACTGTTTTTGCTTTACACAAATGTAAAATTGTATTGGACTATGACATTTTACATAACATTAGAAACATAAATCACATGTTGAGATGCTTCTGTTGGTGTTGGATTTAAAGGCGAGTGTGTCTTTGAAGCCCAATGTTCCGTGGGAAGACGGCCCGGCCCTTTTCATCTGCCCTGTCCCACCGAGGATGAAGAGGAGGAGAGTGAAGAGACATCAGACAACCCAACCAGTAACACTCAGAGGCCAGAAGGAACTCTGCAGATCCTTTATGAAAGTACGGACGGGTCGCCTGTAACACAAGGCAAGTTTATCTGTGTCGCACGTTTCATACACGAGGCAATTCAAAGCTTCACAGCAGGAAAAATGCATCAAATCACAAAGAAATGACAGAAACAGAAATACAATAAAATTAACTAAATTAAAAATTATCAATCCAACTGATTGTCTAAACTAATAAAATCACAAACAAAAGAGAAGAGTGCAAAGAAACAAATCCTTTCAGTCAAACACAGCTAAACAAAACTGTTTTAGCTTAGATTTGAACATTGTCAGAGTAAAACCTGTCTCACATCTTCAGGAAGAAGGTTCCAGATTTTAGCTGCATAAAACTGAAACGCAGATTCACCATGTTTAGTCCTGACTCTGGCACCAGCAGGAGGCCGGTCCATGTTTAGTCCTGACTCTGGGCACCAGCAGGAGGCCGGTCCATGTTTAGTCCTGACTCTGGGCACCAGCAGGAGGCCGGTCCATGTTTAGTCCTGACTCTGGCACCAGCAGGAGGCCGGTCCATGTTTAGTCCTGACTCTGGCACCAGCAGGAGGCCGGTCCATGTTTAGTCCTGACTCTGGCACCAGCAGGAGGCCGCTCCATGTTTAGTCCTGACTCTGGCACCAGCAGGAGGCCAGTCCATGTTTAGTCCTGACTCTGGGCACCAGCAGGAGGCCGGTCCATGTTTAGTCCTGACTCTGGCACCAGCAGGAGGCCGCTCCATGTTTAGTCCTGACTCTGGCACCAGCAGGAGGCCAGTCCATGTTTAGTCCTGACTCTGGCACCAGAAGGAGGCCGGTCCATGTTTAGTCCTGACTCTGGGCACCAGCAGGAGGCCGGTCCATGTTTAGTCCTGACTCTGGCACCAGCAGGAGGCCGGTCCATGTTTAGTCCTGACTCTGGCACCAGCAGGAGGCCGCTCCATGTTTAGTCCTGACTCTGGCACCAGCAGGAGGCCAGTCCATGTTTAGTCCTGACTCTGGCACCAGCAGGAGGCCGGTCCATGTTTAGTCCTGACCCTGGCACCAGCAGGAGGCCGGTCCATGTTTAGTCCTGACTCTGGCACCAGCAGGAGGCCGGTCCATGTTTAGTCCTGACCCTGGCACCAGCAGGAGGCCGGTCCATGTTTAGTCCTGACTCTGGCACCAGCAGGAGGCCGGTCCATGTTTAGTCCTGACTCTGGCACCAGCAGGAGGCCGCTCCATGTTTAGTCCTGACTCTGGCACCAGCAGGAGGCCAGTCCATGTTTAGTCCTGACTCTGGCACCAGCAGGAGGCCGGTCCATGTTTAGTCCTGACCCTGGCACCAGCAGGAGGCCGGTCCATGTTTAGTCCTGACTCTGGCACCAGCAGGAGGCCGGTCCATGTTTAGTCCTGACCCTGGCACCAGCAGGAGGCCGGTCCATGTTTAGTCCTGACTCTGGCACCAGCAGGAGGCCGGTCCATGTTTAGTCCTGACTCTGGCACCAGCAGGAGGCCGGTCCATGTTTAGTCCTGACTCTGGCACCAGCAGGAGGCCGCTCCATGTTTAGTCCTGACTCTGGCACCAGCAGGAGGCCAGTCCATGTTTAGTCCTGACTCTGGCACCAGCAGGAGGCCGGTCCATGTTTAGTCCTGACTCTGGCACCAGAAGGAGGCCGGTCTATGTTTAGTCCTGACTCTGGCACCAGCAGGAGGCCGCTCCATGTTTAGTCCTGACTCTGGGCACCAGCAGGAGGCCGGTCCATGTTTAGTCCTGACTCTGGCACCAGCAGGAGGCCGCTCCATGTTTAGTCCTGACTCTGGCACCAGCAGGAGGCCAGTCCATGTTTAGTCCTGACTCTGGCACCAGAAGGAGGCCGGTCCATGTTTAGTCCTGACTCTGGGCACCAGCAGGAGGCCGGTCCATGTTTAGTCCTGACTCTGGCACCAGCAGGAGGCCGGTCCATGTTTAGTCCTGACTCTGGCACCAGCAGGAGGCCGCTCCATGTTTAGTCCTGACTCTGGCACCAGCAGGAGGCCAGTCCATGTTTAGTCCTGACTCTGGCACCAGCAGGAGGCCGGTCCATGTTTAGTCCTGACTCTGGCACCAGAAGGAGGCCGGTCTATGTTTAGTCCTGACTCTGGCACCAGCAGGAGGCCGGTCCATGTTTAGTCCTGACTCTGGCACCAGAAGGAGGCCGGTTTATGTTTAGTCCTGACTCTGGCACCAGCAGGAGGCCGGTCCATGTTTAGTCCTGACCCTGGCACCAGCAGGAGGCCGGTCCATGTTTAGTCCTGACTCTGGCACCAGCAGGAGGCCGGTCCATGTTTAGTCCTGACTCTGGCACCAGCAGGAGGCCGGTCCATGTTTAGTCCTGACTCTGGCACCAGCAGGAGGCCGCTCCATGTTTAGTCCTGACTCTGGCACCAGCAGGAGGCCGGTCCATGTTTAGTCCTGACTCTGGCACCAGCAGGAGGCCGGTCCATGTTTAGTCCTGACTCTGGCACCAGCAGGAGGCCGGTCCATGTTTAGTCCTGACCCTGGCACCAGCAGGAGGCCGGTCCATGTTTAGTCCTGACCCTGGCACCAGCAGGAGGCCGGTCCATGTTTAGTCCTGACCCTGGCACCAGCAGGAGGCCGGTCCATGTTTAGTCCTGACCCTGGCACCAGCAGGAGGCCGGTCCATGTTTAGTCCTGACCCTGGCACCAGCAGGAGGCCGGTCCATGTTTAGTCCTGACTCTGGCACCAGCAGGAGGCCGGTCCATGTTTAGTCCTGACTCTGGGCACCAGCAGGAGGCCGGTCCCTGAGGTCCTCCGAGTCTGAGATGGTTCATATGGCACTAACATGTCCGAGATGTACTTTGGTGCTAGGCCATGAAGAGACTTGTCCACAAGCAGAGCTGCTTTAAAGTCTATTCTCTGAGCCACAGGGGGCAGTGCAGAGACCTGAGAACAGGACTAATGTGATGGTACTTCCTGGTTCTGGATGAACTGCAGCTGTTTTACAACTCGTTTGGAGAGACCAGTGAGCGGCCGTTACAGTAGTCTAATCTACTGGAGACAAACGCATGGATAAGTCTCTCTAAATCTGGTTTAGACACTATATTTTTGATTTTGGCAATGTTTTTTAGATGGTAAAAAGCTGCTGATGTTATTGATTTGACGTGGCTATTAAAGTTCAAGTCTGAGTCCATTATTACCCCCAGATTTCTAATTTGGTTTGTAGGTTTTAGAGCGAGACTCTGGAGGTGACCGCGAACACTTTCTCTTTGTTTCTGTGACAAAAACAATTATTTCAGTCTTGTCTGAGTTCAGCTGGAGAAAGTTGTTTTGCATCCACAAACTGATCTGTTGGATGCAGTGACAGAGTGAATCTACTGGTCCATAGTCACCTGCCGATAGTGAAACATAGATCTGAGTGTCGTCTGCATAATTGTGATAGGACACATTTTCACTGCGTATCAACTGACCCAACGGCAGCATGTAGAGGTTGAACAGAAGGGGACCCAGGACTGACCCTTGGGGCACTCCACAGGTCAGGGTCATGTGGTCTGAGACACAGCTACCAATTTCAACAAAGTACTTCCTGTCTTCCAGATAGGACCTTAACCAGTTTAGGGCAGTGCCAGTGATGCCCACCCAGTCCTCTAGTCTCTGTAAGAGGATCCCATGATCGACAGTGTCAAAAGCAGCACTCAGATCTAACAGAATTACACACACAGAGACACACACTCACACTCACACACACACACACACACACACACACACACACACACACAGAGACACACACACACACACACTCACACACACACACACTCACACACTCACACACACACACTCACACACACACACACTCACACACACACTCACACACACACACACACACACACTCACACACACTCACACACACACACACTCACACACACACTCACACACACACACACTCACACACACACACTCACACACACACACACTCACACACACACACACTCACACACACACTCACACACACTCACACACACTCACACACACTCACACACACTCACACACACACACACACACTCACACACACACACACTCACACACTCACACACACACTCACACACACACACACTCACACACACACTCACACACACTCACACACACTCACACACTCACACACACACTCACACACACACACACTCACACACACACTCACACACACACACACACACACTCACACACACTCACACACACACACACACTCACACACACACTCACACACACTCACACACACACACACTCACACACACACTCACACACACTCACACACACACACACTCACACACACACACACACACACACACACACACACACTCACACACACACTCACACACTCACACACACACACACTCACACACACACTCACACACACTCACACACACTCACACACACTCACACACTCACACACACACTCACACACTCACACACACACACACTCACACACACACTCACACACACTCACACACACTCACACACACTCACACACACTCACACATGTTTCACAGAGGAACAGACAGTGTTTCTGGTTGATACCTGAAACACGTCCTGTTTGCTGCTGTGGTACAGGGCCAACTGAAGATTCTCCACAGCCGTCTGTCTGAACTTCTCCACCTGAAACAGAGCAGAGCTGCAGAGCTCATTCTCCTCACTCACTCATCTGCGTCACTCCTACCTCTGGACAAAAGGCCTTCACTTCACACACGCTCTCTAAAAGTCTCTTCATGTGCTGAGACGCTTTGGCAAACGTGTCCTGTCCAAAATCCACATGTCAAACCATAAGAACAGAATGTAAGTGTCAGTGACGGCTGAGCAGATGTTCACCTGGACCAGTTTCCTGGCTTCTTGGTCTGAAGATGTGAAGTTGATGTTAGGCCATGTGCACACTCGGAGATTCTGGTACATCTCTGTGAGGCGGGTCTGATTCACTGGACTGTTCATGTTCTCTGTGTTGTCTGTCTTTAAGGAGAGCACCACATTCTCTGACACTCTGAGAACACAACAGTGAGAAAAGGAGAAGAGTTTGTGCTGAAGAAGTGTTCTATCTCTACAGTCTGAGCTTTAGCTGACATAAAGTCCAGTTTGTACCTGTCTCTGAAGGACCTGAACTTCTCCTCCGTCTCCTTCAGAGCAGACCTGTGGGTCACACAGAGGTCAGTCACAGAGGTCAGTCACAGAGGTCAGTCACAGAGGTCAGTCACAGAGGTCAGTCACAGGTCAGTCACAGAGGTCAGTCACAGGTCAGTCACAGGTCAGTCACAGAGGTCAGTCACAGGGGTCAGTCACAGAGGTCAGTCACAGTGGTCAGTCACAGAGGTCAGTCACAGAGGTCAGTCACAGGTCAGTCACAGAGGTCAGTCACAGAGGTCAGTCACAGGTCAGTCACAGGTCAGTCACAGAGGTCAGTCACAGAGGTCAGTCACAGGTCAGTCACAGGTCAGTCACAGAGGTCAGTCACAGGGGTCAGTCACAGTGGTCAGTCACAGAGGTCAGTCACAGAGGTCAGTCACAGGTCAGTCACAGAGGTCAGTCACAGAGGTCAGTCACAGGGGTCAGTCACAGAGGTCAGTCACAGGTCAGTCACAGAGGTCAGTCACAGAGGTCAGTCACAGAGGTCAGTCACAGGTCAGTCACAGAGGTCAGTCACAGAGGTCAGTCACAGGGGTCAGTCACAGAGGTCAGTCACAGTGGTCAGTCACAGAGGTCAGTCACAGAGGTCAGTCACAGGTCAGTCACAGAGGTCAGTCACAGAGGTCAGTCACAGAGGTCAGTCACAGGTCAGTCACAGGTCAGTCACAGAGGTCAGTCACAGAGGTCAGTCACAGAGGTCAGTCACAGGTCAGTCACAGAGGTCAGTCACAGAGGTCAGTCACAGAGGTCAGTCACAGGTCAGTCACAGAGGTCAGTCACAGAGGTCAGTCACAGAGGTCAGTCACAGGGGTCAGTCACAGGTCAGTCACAGAGGTCAGTCACAGAGGTCAGTCACAGAGGTCAGTCACAGAGGTCAGTCACAGGGGTCAGTCACAGGTCAGTCACAGAGGTCAGTCACATAGGTCAGTCACAGAGGTCAGTCACAGGGGTCAGTCACAGAGGTCAGTCACAGTGGTCAGTCACAGAGGTCAGTCACAGAGGTCAGTCACAGGTCAGTCACAGAGGTCAGTCACAGAGGTCAGTCACAGAGGTCAGTCACAGGGGTCAGTCACAGAGGTCAGTTACAGAGGTCAGTCACAGAGGTCAGTCACAGAGGTCAGTCACAGGTAAGTCACAGAGGTCAGTCACAGAGGTCAGTCACAGGGGTCAGTCACAGAGGTCAGTCACAGTGGTCAGTCACAGAGGTCAGTCACAGAGGTCAGTCACAGAGGTCAGTCACAGGGGTCAGTCACAGAGGTCAGTCACAGAGGTCAGTCACAGGTCAGTCACAGGTCAGTCACAGAGGTCAGTCACAGAGGTCAGTCACAGAGGTCAGTCACAGGTCAGTCACAGAGGTCAGTCACAGAGGTCAGTCACAGAGGTCAGTCACAGGTCAGTCACAGAGGTCAGTCACAGAGGTCAGTCACAGAGGTCAGTCACAGGGGTCAGTCACAGGTCAGTCACAGAGGTCAGTCACAGAGGTCAGTCACAGAGGTCAGTCACAGGTAAGTCACATAGGTCAGTCACAGAGGTCAGTCACAGGGGTCAGTCACAGAGGTCAGTCACAGTGGTCAGTCACAGAGGTCAGTCACAGAGGTCAGTCACAGGTCAGTCACAGAGGTCAGTCACAGAGGTCAGTCACAGAGGTCAGTCACAGGGGTCAGTCACAGAGGTCAGTTACAGAGGTCAGTCACAGAGGTCAGTCACAGAGGTCAGTCACAGGTAAGTCACAGAGGTCAGTCACAGAGGTCAGTCACAGGGGTCAGTCACAGAGGTCAGTCACAGTGGTCAGTCACAGAGGTCAGTCACAGAGGTCAGTCACAGGTCAGTCACAGAGGTCAGTCACAGAGGTCAGTCACAGAGGTCAGTCACAGGTCAGTCACAGGTCAGTCAAAGAGGTCAGTCACAGAGGTCAGTCACAGGGGTCAGTCACAGAGGTCAGTCACAGGTCAGTCACAGAGGTCAGTCACAGAGGTCAGTCACAGAGGTCAGTCACAGGGGTCAGTCACAGGTCAGTCACAGAGGTCAGTCACAGAGGTCAGTCACAGAGGTCAGTCACAGGTAAGTCACAGAGGTCAGTCACAGAGGTCAGTCACAGGGGTCAGTCACAGAGGTCAGTCACAGTGGTCAGTCACAGAGGTCAGTCACAGACGTCAGTCACAGGTCAGTCACAGAGGTCAGTCACAGAGGTCAGTCACAGGGGTCAGTCACAGAGGTCAGTCACAGAGGTCAGTCACAGGGGTCAGTCACAGAGGTCAGTCACAGAGGTCAGTCACAGAGGTCAGTCACAGGTCAGTCACAGGTCAGTCACAGAGGTCAGTCACAGAGGTCAGTCACAGGGGTCAGTCACAGAGGTCAGTCACAGGTCAGTCACAGAGGTCAGTCACAGGTCAGTCACAGAGGTCAGTCACAGAGGTCAGTCACAGAGGTCAGTCACAGGTAAGTCACAGAGGTCAGTCACAGAGGTCAGTCACAGGGGTCAGTCACAGAGGTCAGTCACAGTGGTCAGTCACAGAGGTCAGTCACAGAGGTCAGTCACAGGTCAGTCACAGAGGTCAGTCACAGAGGTCAGTCACAGAGGTCAGTCACAGGGGTCAGTCACAGAGGTCAGTCACAGAGGTCAGTCACAGGGGTCAGTCACAGAGGTCAGTCACAGAGGTCAGTCACAGGGGTCAGTCACAGAGGTCAGTCACAGAGGTCAGTCACAGAGGTCAGTCACAGAGGTCAGTCACAGAGCACTGGAGCTTTCTGGATTGACTGATCTTCTTTACCTGGCTTCAGTCAGTTTGTCTTTGTAAAACGTCTCCATCTTAGACATTCTGTTGCACAGAAAATAAAATTCTACTAAATATACATTACTTTCATCTTAATTTATCATGATACTGACGTCTGCATGTGTTCTTGGGCCTGAAGCTCACAGCGCTGACACCTGGATGTCCCGCTCCTGAAATAAGCCATAATTAACACTTAACTGAGAGTCGTGAAAATCACAACAATAATAAAAAAGAAATAAAGCGTTTTATAACAACACATTATTTTATTACGCTGAAGCTCAACTCTGATGGAAAAATAAAAACATTTACCACACCAGAGGAGGTATCGGCTTTGGCAGATACACTGTCGGATCCTTAGCAATTTTACATTCCCTACCACCCCAGACCCTGAGTCCCAGGTCAGTTCTGTTTGGTACAAAACCCTGGTCATAAACCAACCAGTTTAAGATTTTAACATCTATACATACACATACACATACATATGTAAATAGATATATATAAACTAAAGAAAAAGGGGGCGGGGTTTGCCTTGTGTGAAAAATTACTTTAATCAGCTCAATGGCCTTATACTGAGAGTCATGTGGTGTCTGAGGTTCCTGTACAGGTCTTATACTGAGAGTCATGTGGTGCCGGAGGTTCCTGTACAGGTCTTATACTGAGAGTCATGTGGTGCCTGAGGTTCCTGTACAGGTCTTATACTGAGAGTCATGTGGTGCCGGGGGTTCCTGTACAGGTCTTATACTGAGAGTCATGTGGTGCCGGAGGTTCCTGTACAGGTCTTATACTGAGAGTCATGTGGTGCCGGAGGTTCCTGTACAGGTCTTATACTGAGAGTCATGTGGTGCCTGAGGTTCCTGTACAGGTCTTATACTGAGAGTCATGTGGTGCCGGGGGTTCCTGTACAGGTCTTATACTGAGAGTCATGTGGTGCCGGGGGTTCCTGTACAGGTCTTATACTGAGAGTCATGTGGTGCCGGAGGTTCCTGTACAGGTCTTATACTGAGAGTCATGTGGTGCCTGAGGTTCCTGTACAGGTCTTATACTGAGAGTCATGTGGTGCCTGAGGTTCCTGTACAGGTCTTATACTGAGAGTCCTGTGGTGCCGGGGGTTCCTGTACAGGTCTTATACTGAGAGTCATGTGGTGCCGGAGGTTCCTGTACAGGTCTTATACTGAGAGTCATGTGGTGCCGGAGGTTCCTGTACAGGTCTTATACTGAGAGTCATGTGGTGCCTGAGGTTCCTGTACAGGTCTTATACTGAGAGTCATGTGGTGCCGGGGGTTCCTGTACAGGTCTTATACTGAGAGTCATGTGGTGCCTGAGGTTCCTGTACAGGTCTTATACTGAGAGTCATTTGGTGCCGGGGGTTCCTGTACAGGTCTTATACTGAGAGTCATGTGGTGCTGGGGGTTCCTGTACAGGTCTTATACTGAGAGTCATGTGGTGTCTGAGGTTCCTGTACAGGTCTTATACTGAGAGTCATGTGGTGCCGGGGGTTCCTGTACAGGTCTTATACTGAGAGTCATGTGGTGCAGGGGGTTCCTGTACAGGTCTTATACTGAGAGTCATGTGGTGTCTGAGGTTCCTGTACAGGTCTTATACTGAGAGTCATGTGGTGCCGGAGGTTCCTGTACAGGTCTTATACTGAGAGTCATGTGGTGCCGGAGGTTCCTGAGTCATGTGGTGCCGGGGGTTCCTGTACAGGTCTTATACTGAGAGTCATGTGGTGCCGGGGGTTCCTGTACAGGTCTTATACTGAGAGTAATGTGGTGCCGGGGGTTCCTGTACAGGTCTTATACTGAGAGTAATGTGGTGCCGGGGGTTCCTGTACAGGTCTTAAACTGAGAGTCATGTGGTGCCGGGGGTTCCTGTACAGGTCTTATACTGAGAGTCATGTGGTGCCGGGGGTTCCTGTACAGGTCTTATACTGAGAGTCATGTGGTGCCGGAGGTTCCTGTACAGGTCTTATACTGAGAGTCATGTGGTGCCGGAGGTTCCTGTACAGGTCTTATACTGAGAGTCATGTGGTGCCTGAGGTTCCTGTACAGGTCTTATACTGAGAGTCATGTGGTGCCTGAGGTTCCTGTACAGGTCTTATACTGAGAGTCATGTGGTGCCGGGGGTTCCTGTACAGGTCTTATACTGAGAGTCATGTGGTGCCGGAGGTTCCTGGACAGGTCTTATACTGAGAGTCATGTGGTGCCTGAGGTTCCTGTACAGGTCTTATACTGAGAGTCATGTGGTGCCGGGGGTTCCTGTACAGGTCTTATACTGAGAGTCATTTGGTGCCGGAGGTTCCTGTACAGGTCTTATACTGAGAGTCATGTGGTGCCGGGGGTTCCTGTACAGGTCTTATACTGAGAGTCATGTGGTGCCAGAGGTTCCTGTACAGGTCTTATACTGAGAGTCATGTGGTGCCTGAGGTTCCTGTACAGGTCTTATACTGAGAGTCAGGTGGTGCCTGAGGTTCCTGTACAGGTCTTATACTGAGAGTAATGTGGTGCCGGAGGTTCCTGTACAGGTCTTATACTGAGAGTCATGTGGTGCCGGGGGTTCCTGTACAGGTCTTATACTGAGAGTCATGTAGTGCCGGGGGTTCCTGTACAGGTCTTATACTGAGAGTCATGTGGTGCCTGAGGTTCCTGTACAGGTCTTATACTGAGAGTCATGTGGTGCCTGAGGTTCCTGTACAGCTCTTATACTGAGAGTCATGTGGTGCCGGAGGTTCCTGTACAGGTCTTATACTGAGAGTCATGTGGTGCCGGAGGTTCCTGTATACAGCACGTGTGATGAGAAGAAATCCTTCAAGATGAAAGTTTTGTTCATTAGAGAGCTCGTATTAGGGCCATACGGATCGCAGCGCAGTCAGGCTGCTCTGCACTTCGAGGCAGCGGCAGAATATTCTCCCGCACGGAGCCCCGTCTGCAGACGCTGATGCAGACGGCTGGGATGATTGTAGCCGGTGTCCAGGGCAGTTGATCAGAGCCAGGTAACCTCCGAGCACTGCCGCACGAGGAATCTGTCATACTCCCGTGGAAGCCGCTGAAGGTGACGATCGTCTGTAAAAGACTGCGCCAGGTGGGCTCTCAGTCTCACCAGGACCCCACTTCGCTTTCCCCGCTTTTGGTGTCGAGATTTGTGGGGCAGCAGGACAGGAAGACGCCACAAGTAATGGGATATAGACACCAAGAATGGTGGGAGCGTCTTTGACTGTCCACTACAGCCAGTGATTGCAGGTTTTGCCACAGAGTTGCGTATTTTCAGAAGGGTCTGGCGTTCATACACAAGTAGTGTGGACACATTCTTTAAAAAAAAAAAACGATGACACTAACAGAAGCAATGAAACATAGAGCAGGAGCAGACAACTAGCCATACACAGCGGCGCCATCTTGGATTCAAAGCACATATAAATCAAGCCTGTAAAACAGCCTATTTCCATTTGCTCAATATTGATCAAATCAGACAAATCTTGCCCCAAAAGTGATGCTGAAAAATGTATCCATGCATTTGTAACAAACTTATCTTCATTTTACTACCAAGGACCACAACCCCAGCTACGATGCTAAGTGTTTATTGGCGTACAAGAAACACGAAGGCAGTGCGAATTGGCAGACTGGAGGTCACTGAAGTTATGGTGGGTATAGACCTTGAAGGTCATGGAGAACCCGTGTTCTGCGATGTAATGAGGCGGTCAATGACTCCTTGACTGGATGCAGATGTAGCGGCTCCAATGCAGGAAAAATTTACGGTAAGAAATGTGGGGACCAGGCGAAGATCGACTTTAAGTATGGGATAAATCAGAACGTGACGTGATCTGCCCTTGATCTGTCGTGAGGAGAAAGTCCTAAGAGGAGGTCCCATGTGATAACCAGTACGAGAATTCCTGGAAGATTGTGAAAGAGCTCAAAAGAATTTACCTCGAACAAGTAGATCGTGCTTGAACTACCACTGATCTTGCAAGACTAGACGTAAGTTGAAGGTCCTTGATGACGGGGCGAGGAGAACTGTTGAGGTACTCAACAGTTGAGGGCTGATCAGTTAGGACTGATGAGGGCGGAGGAAACTAAAGAGGGCAAAGGAACGTGCAAGCTTTTGACCACCGGAATGGAGATCACCGAGCCTACGAGCAGCCTCAAAAGATGTTAAGCTTACCTGAGCAGCATCAAGTACCGGTAAATAGAGATTGGTAGTCAAAGGTGAATGGAAAGTAATAGGTTGGGGAGAGTAGACAGAACACCTGTCTAAGGACAGGGGAGCATGGGTCATTTTGTCTAAGGACATGGGATGCTGGGACAAGTCCCTATGAACATTGTTTAATCTGTTTTTTCTGTCACCCTACGAGACGATTGCAGTTGTGATTTTTCACTATTGCACTTGGAGGAAACGGCTGTTGCGATTTTGAGTGTTTCAAAATAAATTTAATAGAGTTGTTTTTTTCTTTTTTCGCACCAAAAACTCTGCTTACGTTCCTTGTGTACATGTACTCATACTACAGTTTGGGGACCACTGGTTAATTTGAATCAAAACCAAAATGGGCCCCAAAACTGAGCCTTGGGGAACAGCTCTACACTCATGCACAAGAGCAGAGTGAGACGTCTGTAATTACACACAATCACTTCTACTTTGAAGAGATGTATTTTGCTTCTCAACACTGTAATGGAGTCCTGGTTACAGTGGTTACAGTGTCTCACTCTAAAGTCTGTGAGTGACACGTGACATAATTCTCAGACTTACCTGCGACGTAAGCGTTCAAGCTCAGATCTGTGGACAAAAGTATGCATGATATATTTTTATCAATGTGGGAGAATGAACATTCCAATGTTGAACACTTACTTAAGGTTGTGGTTTTCTCGGGTGAGTTCATTCACCAACATCATCCTGAAATGCAGAGCTGATTAGAGTCAGAATGGTGCTTGGTTTCAGACTCAGACTCTGAGTAGATACCTTTCTCTGTCCTGTCGCAGTCCATTCTCTTCTTGTGTGGTAGCAAATCTGTGGGAGACATTTTCATAATTCTATTATATAGTCATCAGAATCCATATAGTTTCACAGTTCCTGGCCTGTGAATTTTGTTCACCAACAATGGCAATAAACATTTCTGATTTTGATTCTAGATCAACCGGATCTAACCCTTTCCAACAAATCTGATGATCTAGATAGAATCACTCCCAAAAACAGGGTCTTATAGTACCAACTCTCCATTTAAAATCTATTAAACAACCATGTTTTGTCTTTTAAATTATAATAATTATTAAAGCCGCACGCGGCGATAAAGGGCCTCGCCCCCCTTGCGACTGCGGGGTACTTGCCACCGCGAAGAGCACACCTCTAATCCCCCGCCTACATTACCCCTCCCCCACAAACAGTACAAACTGTATAATACTTCATTCAACATTTTCACAACCGCACGGTTCGAGATAAAGTCCCCACTGGCGTTTATGTTCAGTGTGATGTGGAGAGTAAGTGCCTAATTTTAACTGTTAATGACAAAGTACAAAGTAAGTTTAATCCCATTCAAAATGCCTGTAATCCAAAACGCATGTAAATCTATGGCAGTGTTTGTCATGTTGCCACGGTAACATGCTTGCAGCTAGATGTATGCGCTCATTGGCTTTTTTGTTTAAAATGGCAAGAAATGAAGATAAGATTGTTATCTTAAGTTTTGGAGCAAGACCACACCCCTTTCCCGCCCCTTCCTGTGGCTAAACTATTTAGGCGTCCAGGTCACACACATCAGCGTTTGAGACTTTGTGCCCCGCCCTCCTTCCCTCTTCTAATTATTATTCTAATTTATGAGAATAAACACTTTGCATCTTAGCTGGAGATGCGGTCATTGCTCGTGAAGAATGTCTGTGCCAAATTTAATTTGTCTACATCAAAGTACATTTTTTCATCCCTTTCAAAATGCTTGTAAAGAGGTTTGCCATCCCTGGCTTTATTAATCAGAATGATAAGAAGACAAATTTGATTTGACTATATTTAAGTACATTTTTTGACCTCATTTAAATGTTCAAGGGGGCGCTGTAGAGCCTTTGTATAACTTAGCTATATATGTTATACATCATAGTGTTCAGCTCATCATTTTACACAACATGTATCTTAATGCCGGGAAATATATATATATATATATATATATATATATATATTATATTATATAGTATATATATATATATAAATATATATATATATATATATATATATATTTATATACTATATATATAGTATATATATATATATATATATATATATATACACTATATATATATAATATATATACTATATATATATATATATATTTATACACTATATATATAATATATATACACTATATATATAATATATAATATGTAGCATACCCCCCGAATGAAGGTTGACACTTTACTGATGATTTTTAGATTTAATGGCAGTAAATCTTGCAAATACACCTTAAGAGCTGAGAAACAACACAAAAAGACAGTGTGTAAATGCTAAATGCTCTTACACCTCAGCAAAACAAAGGAAAAGTTAGCTTGATATGACATTGTCATAAATACACATGAATAAATTATAAATTAAACTAAAGAATAAACTAAAATAACGTGGGCTTTAGTATAACTTTTGTGCTTTAATACAACGTAAAACGTACCTTGTGCAGCTAATACAAAAAAAAACGTGTCGATTTAGCTCCGTGATAACTTTTACTGTTTCTGCCGTTTTGTCTTTTTCTGTCAAGTTAATTCCGCCAAAACGCTAAACAGAAAGTAGCTCTTCAAAATAAAAGTGCACTTTGTAAAACCGGAAGCCAAATTCACTTTACTACATGTTTTGTCAAAGAAAATACACAATTGGTTCTTTACATAATATAATAAGTTTTCCAAATTGTAACTGTAAGAAACAAAGTAAACGCTTTCATCCCTTTCAAAATGTCTTTGAACCAAAACGCATGTAAGTCTATGGCAGTGTGTCAGGTTCCCACGGTAACATGCTTGCAGCTGGAGGGATTTTATCATTGGCTTTTTTGTTTAGGATGGCAAGAAAAGAAGATAAGTTTGTTATCTTAAGTTCGGGAGCAGGACCACACCCCTTTCAGGCCCCTTCCTGCAGCTACATTATTTAGACATCCATGTCACACACATCAGCATCATCATCATTCGTGCTTTCATCCCCCACCCACCCACCCTCTTCTAATTATTATAATTTATCTCGTAGACGGGGGTATCGAGGCCCGGGAGCCTACAGCCCTCATCACCAGGAGCCCAAAAACCGCATCCATTTCTGTGACTCCTGTTGTTCATGTTTCTCGTATGTCACTAAACACTTTGCATCATAGCTGGGGTTGTGGTCCTTGTTGGTGAAGGATATCTTTCCAAATTGACTATGTCAAAGTAAATGTTTTAATCCCATTCACAATCCTTCGGCTCTGGCCTATGATAATACTTTTAAATATATAAAGCTGCATTTATAATGTGCAGAGGGCTCTTTGTTCAGTGAGTTGTCATGTACCTCAGCTGTTCAGCATAAGCTTCTTTCAGGGCACTGATCCTGAAACATACATGTTCTGAGTTACTTTTCATCTGTGATAAATCTGTTTAATGCAGTGCTGATGACAGACTGACCTTTGTGTGTATTCCTGGGTTTGTTTTTCACAGCGCTGACAGGTTTTTTCTCTCCTGCTGAAGACAAGATTCAGTTAGACAGTTTTTAACACACTAACAGTGAGACAGCACTTAATAAGTCAGACAACATTAGTGACGTGGCTGAGAGTTTATCAGAGTTTTATGAAAGAGTCACATGTCAAAGTCTGAGTAGAAACTCATGATCACAATCTGCACGCTTTGAGTCTTTAAACATTTAAAACCAGCTTCAGGTGAAAAAATGACTGTTTCAATGAGTTAAAAGCAGGTTATAGAGTCTGATGCCGCACGTGTCGTCTGTGATGAAATGAAGCTTGTCTGGAACTAACATTGTTTCTATAAAACAGTCACTGTTCCAAAGCTAAACTGTGGGAAAGAGGGGAACATTTTCATCCATATTGTTTTTAGTGTGTTTTGTGAATATTACTGCTAATTAACAACCGTGTCTTGGTGAATATTGCTCCACTATGAAAATATTTGTATCACCATTTATAATGAGCAGAGTTGTTGTTTTTTCAGTGAGTTGTCATGTACCTCAGCTGTTCAGCATAAGCTTCTTCCAGAGCTCTGATCCTGAAACATACATGTTCTGAGTTACTTTTCAACTGTGATAATGCAGTTTTGAACATACAACATTCTACTGCACAGGTTGGAATGTGATGTAAGTGTCAGAGGCCCCGCCCTCAGAGGCCCCGCCCTCAGCTGCTTTAAGTCCTATTTATCTGATATGTACCAATTTGTTCATGTAAACCAGAGCTCCTCCCCTTGTTCTACAGTAACTTACGGTGTGCCACAGGGGTCAGTACTGGGTCCAGTTCTGTTTACTCTTTACATGCTGCCGTTAGGTCACATGATCAGGTCACATGATCAGGTCACATGGCATTAACTTCCACTGCTCTGCAGACGACACTCAGTTGTATTTATCAATGAACCTGATCAGAGCGATCAAGTTCAGACTTAGAGCTCGTGTGAAGGAGATAAAAACCTGGAGGCCACTTAACGATCTGCTTCTTAATCCTGAACAAAACAAGGTCATTGTGCTGGAGGTCATTGTGCTGGAGGTCATTGTGCTGGAGGTCATTGTGCTGGAGGTCATTGTGCTGGAGGTCAATGTGCTGGAGGTCATTGTGCTGGAGGTCAATGTGCTGGAGGTCATTGTGCTGGAGGTCATTGTGCTGGAGGTCATTGTGCTGGAGGTCATTGTGCTGGAGGTCATTGTGCTGGTCCTAAACATGTACGAGACGCTTTATCTGAGCAGATAGTCTCAGTGAAGCCTCCAGTTCGACTGTAAGAAACCTCAGAGTCTGATTGGACCAGGAGCTCTCATTTAAAGCTCAGATAAATCAAGTCTGTAAAACAGACTCTTTCCATTTGCGCAACAAGAGCCAAAATCAGAAGAATCCGGCCTAAAAGTGAAGCTGAAACGTCTCCTGCATTTGTAACGTCTCGATTCTCCTGTAACTCCTGCTCACAGCAGGTCCTAAAAGCTCCATAAAAAGCTTTAACTGGTTCAAAATGCAGCAGCAAGATTACAACAGGACCTAAAAGAAGAAGCACATTACGCCGGTGCTGGAGTCTCTTCACTGGCTCCTGTCCAGTTTAGAATCACATTTAAACTCCTCCTCCTGACTTACAAAGCCATAAATGACATGGCCCCTCCCATCTCAAAGATGCTATAGAACCATCTCATCCAAACAGAGCTCTTCACTCTCTAAATGCTGACCTTCTGGTGGTCCCAAGAGTCTCTAAAAGCACAGTAGGAGGTAGAGTCCTGTCCATGTTAAAGAGGCGACACAGTCTTTTCATTTAAGTCCAGGCTTAAAACGTTCCTCTTTGAAATTGCTTGTTGTGAGACCAGTTAGGAACAGAAATATAAAGCTACAGCTTCAGCTCCGCTGCCCTAGGAGCAACTCTGGGGGAAGTATGGCAGCTTGAGCACTATCATCTTCTTCTGACTACTTATTCTATCAAACTATATTTCATATTTTAGTTCTCCTGTGTCTGTCATTGCTGTTCACATGTTTCTCTCCTTCTTCCTCTCAGAGCTTCTGTTTCAGACTCTGCTGATGATGACCTGTAGATCCAGATGCTCCTTAACTGCCTGAGGATCGCTCTCTACTCTAGATGAACAGCTGTTCATCTGCCTGGATGAACTGTCTATATGAACCTCCCTCCCTGGGACATTTGCTAATTTCCTATGAACATTGTTTAATCTGTTTTTTACTGTCACCCTATGAGACGATTGCAGTTGTGATTTTTCACTATTGCACTTGGAGGAAACGGCTGTTGTGATTTTGGGTGTTTCAAAATAAATTTACTAGAGTTGTTTTTTTGTTTTTTCGCACCAAAAATTGATTCTCAATCTGTGAATCTGGACCTGAACTCAGATATTTATTCTACTCTGAGTAAGCCCTGCCCACTGGGCGGGACCTCCTGATACAGGGTGTTTTTGGTTTCACCAGAAACTAAACCTCTTTGTTTACTATCAGTCCTTTAATGGGCTATAAGCCTCCTATTGTCCCTGGCTCACTTTCTTCTCACTGTGCAACTGATCAGCATCAGAATGCTGTGGGCGTCGACCTCTCCAGGGATTCAGAATTCCATTATAAACAACAGGAAGGTTGAATCTTAAACCAAAGTTTCTATTTAAGGACGTTTTTTCTCTCTTTTTAAACACAGTTTGTCTCTTTAACTCTTTCTCTTCATCTTTTGTCCTGCTCAGAATCTTCTTCTCTCTGTCTTTGATCCAGTGTTTTGTGTCTTTAAGATGAAGCTGCACGACGCTCTGTGGTCCTGAACTCTAGTGTCTGACGCTGAGAAAGCCTCTGGTGCAGTGGCTCTTTAGTCTCACTATGTGGCTCTTTAGTCTCACTATGTGGCTCTCTTTAGTCTCACTATGTGGCTCTCTTTAGTCTCACTATGTGGCTCTTTAGTCTCACTATGTGGCTCTTTAGTCTCACTATGTGGCTCTCTTTAGTCTCACTATGTGGCTCTTTAGTCTCACTATGTGGCTCTTTAGTCTCACTATGTGGCTCTCTTTAGTCTCACTATGTGGCTCTCTTTAGTCTCACTATGTGGCTCTTTAGTCTCACTATGTGGCTCTCTTTAGTCTCACTATGTGGCTCTTTAGTCTCACTATGTGGCTCTTTAGTCTCACTATGTGGCTCTTTAGTCTCACTTTGTGGCTCTTTAGTCTCACTATGTGGCTCTCTTTAGTCTCACTATGTGGCTCTTTAGTCTCACTATGTGGCTCTCTTTAGTCTCACTATGTGGCTCTTTAGTCTCACTATGTGGCTCTTTAGTCTCACTATGTGGCTCTCTTTAGTCTCACTATGTGGCTCTTTAGTCTCACTATGTGGCTCTTTAGTCTCACTATGTGGCTCTTTAGTCTCACTATGTGGCTCTCTTTAGTCTCACTATGTGGCTCTTTAGTCTCACTATGTGGCTCTTTAGTCTCACTATGTGGCTCTCTTTAGTCTCACTATGTGGCTCTCTTTAGTCTCACTATGTGGCTCTTTAGTCTCACTATGTGGCTCTTTAGTCTCACTATGTGGCTCTCTTTAGTCTCACTATGTGGCTCTTTAGTCTCACTATGTGGCTCTTTAGTCTCACTATGTGGCTCTTTAGTCTCACTATGTGGCTCTCTTTAGTCTCACTATGTGGCTCTTTAGTCTCACTATGTGGCTCTTTAGTCTCACTATGTGGCTCTTTAGTCTCACTATGTGGCTCTCTTTAGTCTCACTATGTGGCTCTTTAGTCTCACTATGTGGCTCTTTAGTCTCACTATGTGGCTCTCTTTAGTCTCACTATGTGGCTCTCTTTAGTCTCACTATGTGGCTCTTTAGTCTCACTATGTGGCTCTTTAGTCTCACTATGTGGCTCTTTAGTCTCACTATGTGGCTCTTTAGTCTCACTATGTGGCTCTCTTTAGTCTCACTATGTGGCTCTCTTTAGTCTCACTATGTGGCTCTCTTTAGTCTCACTATGTGGCTCTTTAGTCTCACTATGTGGCTCTCTTTAGTCTCACTATGTGGCTCTCTTTAGTCTCACTATGTGGCTCTTTAGTCTCACTATGTGGCTCTTTAGTCTCACTATGTGGCTCTTTAGTCTCACTATGTGGCTCTTTAGTCTCACTATGTGGCTCTTTAGTCTCACTATGTGGCTCTCTTTAGTCTCACTATGTGGCTCTCTTTAGTCTCACTATGTGGCTCTTTAGTCTCACTATGTGGCTCTTTAGTCTCACTATGTGGCTCTCTTTAGTCACACCTATGCTCTGGAACACCTATGGTCTAGAACACCTATGCTCTAGAACACTTATGGTCTAGAACACCTATGGTCTAGAACACCTATGCTCTATAAAAACCTATGCTCTAGAACACCTATGCTCAAGAACACCTATGCTCTAGAACACCTATGGTCTATAACACCTATGCTCTAGAACACCTATGGTCTATAACACCTATGGTCTATAATACCTATGGTCTATAACACCTATGCTCTAGAACACCTATGCTCTATAACACCTATGGTCTAGAACACCTATGCTCTAGAACACCTATCCTCTATAGCACCTATGCTCTAGAACACTTATGGTCTAGAACACCTATGGTCTAGAACACCTATGCTCTATAAAACCTATGCTCTAGAACACCTATGCTCAAGAACACCTATGCTCTAGAACACCTATGCTCTAGAACACCTATGCTCTAGAACACCTATGGTCTATAACACCTATGGTCTATAATACCTATGGTCTATAACACCTATGCTCTAGAACACCTATGCTCTATAACACCTATGGTCTATAACACCTATGCTCTAGAACACCTATGGTCTATAACACCTATGGTCTATAATACCTATGGTCTATAACACCTATGCTCTAGAGCACCTATGGTCGATAACACCTATGCTCTAGAACACCTATGGTCTATAACACCTATGCTCTAGAACACCTATGGTCTATAACACCTATGCTCTAGAACACCTATGCTCTAGAACACCTATGGTCTATAACACCTATGCTCTATAAAACCTATGGTCTATAACACCTATGCTCTAGAACACCTATGGTCTATAACACCTATGCTCTAGAACACCTATGGTCTATAACACCTATGCTCTAGAACACCTATGGTCTATAACACCTATGCTCTATAACACCTATGCTCTAGAACACCTATGGTCTATAACACCTATGCTCTAGAACACCTATGGTCTATAACACCTATGGTCTAGAACACCTATGGTCTAGAACACCTATGCTCTATAACACCTATGGTCTATAACACCTATGCTCTAGAACACCTATGGTCTAGAACACCTATGCTCTAGAACACCTTTGCTCTATAAAACCTATGGTCTATAACACCTATGCTCTAGAACACCTATGCTCTATAACACCTATGCTCTATAACACCTATGCTCTAGAACACCTATGGTCTATAACACCTATGCTCTAGAACACCTATGGTCTATAACACCTATGGTCTATAACACCTATGCTCTAGAACACCTATGCTCTATAACACCTATGCTCTAGAACACCTATGCTCTAGAACACCTATGCTCTAGAACACCTATGCTCTAGAACACCATGGCATAATAAGACATCACATCTACCACAAACATATTGTGACTAAAACAAAGCGTTTTGTACCTGGAGGCTGGATCTTCTTCTCTTTGAGACGACCTTTGGGCAGAAAACACAAAAAGATGAAAGAGAAAGCTCTGATGACTTTAAGAGATCAAATCATTTACCTCGACTCCTCTTTGTGTTTGTCATTGTTTTTCTTCCTCAAGGATAATCTGAAAAGACATCAACATTAGACAAAACAGTTCCTTTAGGTCTTTCTTTCCGCTGCTTACAGACCTTATGTGCACCTTTGATCATTTAAAACATAAATACGTTCACATTCTTTAAGAAGATGTAGTTTCCTCTATGATTTATATAACACACAAAATAGAACAAACTAGAGACAAAACAAAAAGACCACAAGTAGCACAGGACATCAGGACATCAGGACATCAGGACATCAGGACATCAGGACATCAGGACATCAGGACATCAGGACATCAGGACATCAGGACCAACTTGAAGGGACAATGAAAATTGAGCAAAGGTCTAAGTCTGTTCAATGTGTCCAGTTCCAAACTGAGTCTGAATGTGATTGTCTCCATTTTCCATATGTCCATTATAACCACGCCCAGTCCTCCATCGTACGTGCAGTTTGTCTCATTCATTTTTTCTGATGACATTTTTCGCCAAGAGGATGTTCCAAATTGTCTTCTCTGCCTCCTGGTGGCGCTGTTTCTCCAACAGTTGCATTTCTCTGTGAATAATGAGACCTTTGACCTTAGACCTGGAGCTATGAAGAAACATGACACATTTTAACAACAGAATTCACTCAAACATGTGACTTTGAGCTCCTCCTCTGGGATGGACAGATTTTTTCCCATTGTTCATTAATCAAAATAATCTGACTCTCTCTTTCCCATTTATCTTGAATGTAAATGATAGAGTGGCTGTTGTGGCCATAAATAACTGTCCCTCACAAGTGTGAGTGTCATAAAGCTCTAAAGACACACCTCAGAGTGATATAAAGCTCTAAAGACACACCTCAGAGTGTATAGAGCTCTAAAGACACACCTCAGAGCGTGTAAAGCTCTAAAGACGAATCTCAGAGTGTTATAAAGCTCTAAAGACACACCTCAGAGTGTATAAACCTCTAAAGACACACCTCAGAGCGTGTAAAGCTCTAAAGACACACCTCAGAGTGTATAGAGCTCTATAGACACACCTCAGAGTTTGATAAAGCTCTAAAGACACACCTCAGAGTGATATAAAGCTCTAAAGACACACCTCAGAGTGTATAAAGCTCTAAAGACACACCTCAGAGTTTTATAAAGCTCTAAAGACACACCTCAGAGTGTATAGAGCTCTAAAGACACACCTCAGAGCGTGTAAAGCTCTAAAGACACACCTCAGAGTTTATAAAGCTCTAAAGACACACCTCACAGCGGTATAAAGCTCTAAAGACATAACTCAGAGTGTATAGAACTCTAAAGACACACCTCAGAGCGTGTAAAGCTCTAAAGACACACCTCAGTGTGTATAAAGCTCTAAAGACACACCTCAAAGTGCCATAAGCTCTAAAGACACACCTCAGAGTGGTATAAAGCTCTAAAGACACACCTCAGAGTGTCATAAGCTCTAAAGACACACCTCAGAGTGTCATAAAGCTCTAAAAACACACCTCAGAGTGGTATAAAGCTCTAAAGACACACCTTAGAGTGGTATAAAGCTCTAAAGACACACCACAGATTGTAATAAGCTCTAAAGACACACCTCAGAGTGTATAAAGCTCTAAAGACACACCTCAGAGTGTCATAAAGCTCTAAAGACACACCTCAGAGTGTATAAAGCTCTAAAGACACACCTCAGAGTGTCATAAAGCTCTAAAGACACACCTCAGAGTGTATAAAGCTCTAAAGACACACCTCAGAGTGTCATAAAGCTCTAAAGACACACCTCAGAGTGTATAAAGCTCTAAAGAGACACCTCAGAGTGGTATAAAGCTCTAAAGACACACCTCAGAGTGTCATAAGCTCTAAAGACACACACCTCAGTGTATAAAGCTCTAAAGACACACCTCAGAGTGGTATAAAGCTCTAAAGACACACCTCAGAGTGTATAAAGCTCTAAAGACACACCTCAAAGTGGTATAAAGCTCTAAAGACACACCTCAGAGTGTCTTAAGCTCTAAAGACACACCTCAGAGTGTTATAAAGCTCTAAAGACACACCTCAGAGTGTATAAAGTTCTAAATACACACCTCAGAGTGTATAAAGCTCTAAAGACACACTTCAGAGTGTATAAAGCTCTAAAGACACACCTCAGAGTGGTATAAAGCTCTAAAGACACACCTCAGAGTGGTATAAAGCTCTAAAGACACACCTCAGATTGTCATAAGCTCTAAAGACACACCTCAGAGTGGTATAAAGCTCTAAAGACACACCTCAGATTGTCATAAGCTCTAAAGACACACCTCAGAGTGTATAAAGCTCTAAAGACACACCTCAGAGTGTCATAAAGCTCTAAAGACACACCTCAGATTGTAATAAGCTCTAAAGACACACCTCAGAGTGTATAAAGCTCTAAAGACACACCTCAGAGTGTCATAAAGCTCTAAAGACACACCTCAGAGTGTATAAAGCTCTAAAGACACACCTCAGAGTGGTATAAAGCTCTAAAGACACACCTCAGAGTGTCATAAGCTCTAAAGACACACACCTCAGTGTATAAAGCTCTAAAGACACACCTCAGAGTGTTATAAAGCTCTAAAGACACACCTCATAGTGTTATAAAGCTCTAAAGACACACCTGAGAGTGTTATAGAGTTCTAAAGACACACCTCAGAGTGTATAAAGCTCTAAAGACACACCTCAGAGTGTATAAAGCTCTAAAGACACACCTCAGAGTGTCATAAGCTCTAAAGACACACCTCAGAGTGTTATAAAGCTCTAAAGACACACCTCATAGTGTTATAAAGCTCTAAAGACACACCTGAGAGTGTTATAGAGTTCTAAAGACACACCTCAGAGTGTATAAAGCTCTAAAGACACACCTCAGAGTGATATAAAGCTCTAAAGACACACCTCAGAGTGTTATAAAGCTCTAAAGACACACCTCAGAGCGTGTAAAGCTCTAAAGACACACCTCAGAGTGTATAAAGCTCTAAAGACACACCTCAGAGTGTATAGAGCTCTAAAGACACACCTCAGAGCGTGTACAGCTCTAAAGACACACCTCAGAGTGTATAAAGCTCTAAAGACACACCTCAGAGTGTCATAAGCTCTAAAGACACACCTCAGAGTGTCATAAAGCTCTAAAGACACACCTCAGAGCAGTATAAAGCTCTAAAGACACACCTCAGAGTGTATAAAGATCTAAAGACACACCTCAGAGTGTATAAAGCTCTAAAGACACACCTCAGAGTGTATAAAGCTCTAAAGACACACCTCAGAGTGATATAAAGCTCTAAAGACACACCTCAGAGTGTTATAAAGCTCTAAAGACACACATCAGAGCGTGTAAAGCTCTAAAGACACACCTCAGAGTGTATAGAGCTCCAAAGACACACCTCAGAGTGTATAAAGCTCTAAAGACACACCTCAGAGTGTATAAAGCTCTAAAGACACACCTCAGAGTGGTATAAAGCTCTAAAGACACACCTCAGAGTGTAATAAAGCTCTAAAGACACACCTCAGAGTGTATAGAGCTCTAAAGACACACCTCAGAGCGTGTAAAGCTCTAAAGACACACCTCAGAGTGTAATAAAGCTCTAAAGACACACCTCAGAGTGTATAGAGCTCTAAAGACACACCTCAGAGTGTATAAAGATCTAAAGACACTCCTCAGAGTGTATAAAGATCTAAAGACACACCTCAGAGTGTATAAAGCTCTAAAGACACACCTCAGAGCGTGTAAAGCTCTAAAAACACCTCAGAGTGTTATAAAGCTCTAAAGACACACCTCAGAGCGTATAAAGCTCTAAAGACACACCTCAGAGTGTATAAAGCTCTATAGACACACCTCAGAGTTTTATAAAGCTCTAAAGACACACCTCAGAGTGTATAAAGCTCTAAAAACACACCTCAGAGTGTATAGAGCTCTAAAGACACACCTCAGAGTGTATAAAGCTCTAAAGACACACCTCAGAGCGTGTAAAGCTCTAAAGACACACCTCAGAGTGTATAAAGCTCTAAAGACACACCTCAGAGTGTATAAAGCTCTAAAGACACACCTCACTGCGGTATAAAGCTCTATAGACACACCTCAGAGTTTTATAAAGCTCTAAAGACACACCTCAGAGTGTATAAAGCTCTAAAGACACACCTTAGAGTGATATAAAGCTCTAAAGACACACCTCAGAGTGTATAGAGCTCTAAAGACACACCTCAGAGTGTTATAAAGCTCTAAAGACACACTTCAGAGTGATAGAAAGCTCTAAAGACACACCTCAGAGTGTATAGAGCTCTATAGACCCACCTCAGAGTTTTATAAAGCTCTAAAGACACACCTCAGAGTGTATAAAGCTCTAAAGACACACCTCAGAGTGTCTAAAGCTCTAAAGACACACCTCAGAGTTTTATAAAGCTCTAAAGACACACCTCAGAGCGTGTAAAGCTCTAAAAACACCTCAGAGTGTTATAAAGCTCTAAAGACACACCTCAGAGCGTATAAAGCTCTAAAGACACACCTCAGAGTGTATAAAGCTCTATAGACACACCTCAGAGTTTTATAAAGCTCTAAAGACACACCTCAGAGTGTATAAAGCTCTAAAGACACACCTCAGAGTGTATAAAGCTCTAAAGACACACCTCACAGCGGTATAAAGCTCTATAGACACACCTCAGAGTTTTATAAAGCTCTAAAGACACACCTCAGAGTGTATAAAGCTCTAAAGACACACCTTAGAGTGATATAAAGCTCTAAAGACACACCTCAGAGTGTATAGAGCTCTAAAGACACACCTCAGAGCGTGTAAAGCTCTAAAGACGCACCTCAGAGTGTTATAAAGCTCTAAAGACACACCTCAGAGTGATAGAAAGCTCTAAAGACACACCTCAGAGTGTATAGAGCTCTATAGACCCACCTCAGAGTTTTATAAAGCTCTAAAGACACACCTCAGAGTGTATAAAGCTCTAAAGACACACCTCAGAGTGTATAAAGCTCTAAAGACACACCTCAGAGTTTTATAAAGCTCTTAAGACACACCTCAGAGCGTGTAAAGCTCTAAAAACACCTCAGAGTGTTATAAAGCTCTAAAGACACACCTCAGAGCGTATAAAGCTCTAAAGACACACCTCAGAGTGTATAAAGCTCTATAGACACACCTCAGAGTTTTATAAAGCTCTTAAGACACACCTCAGAGCGTGTAAAGCTCTAAAAACACCTCAGAGTGTTATAAAGCTCTAAAGACACACCTCAGAGTGTATAAAGCTCTAAAGACACACCTCAGAGTTTTATAAAGCTCTAAAGACACACCTCAGAGTGTATAAAGCTCTAAAGACACACCTCAGAGTTTTATAAAGCTCTTAAGACACACCTCAGAGCGTGTAAAGCTCTAAAAACACCTCAGAGTGTTATAAAGCTCTAAAGACACACCTCAGAGTGTATAAAGCTCTAAAGACACACCTCAGAGTTTTATAAAGCTCTAAAGACACACCTCAGAGTGTATAAAGCTCTAAAGACACACCTCAGAGTGTATAGAGCTCCAAAGACACACCTCAGAGCGTGTAAAGCTCTAAAGACACACCTCAGAGTTTATAAAGCTCTTAAGACACACCTCAGAGTGTAAAAAGCCCTAAAGACACACCTCAGAGTGGTATAAAGCTCAAAAGACACACCTCAGAGTGTATAAAGCTCTAAAGACACACCTCACAGCGGTATAAAGCTCTAAAGACATACCTCAGAGTGTATAGAACTCTAAAGACACACCTCAGTGCGTGTAAAGCTCTAAAGACACACCTCAGAGTGTTATAAAGCTCTAAAGACACACCTCAGAGCGTATAAAGCTCTAAAGACACACCTCAGAGCGTATAGAGCTCTAAAGACACACCTCAGAGTGTATAAAGCTCTAAAGACACACCTCAGAGTGATATAAAGCTCTAAAGACACACCTCAGAGTGTATAGAGCTCTAAAGACACACCTCAGAGTGTATAGAGCTCTAAAGACACACCTCAGAGTGTATAAAGCTCTATAGACACACCTCAGAGTTTTATAAAGCTCTAAAGACACACCTCAGAGTTTATAAAGCTCTAAAGACACACCTCACAGCGGTATAAAGCTCTAAAGACATACCTCAGAGTGTATAGAACTCTAAAGACACACCTCAGAGCGTGTAAAGCTCTAAAGACACACCTCAGAGTGTTATAAAGCTCTAAAGACACATCTCAGAGCGTATAAAGCTCTAAAGACACACCTCAGAGCGTATAGAGCTCTAAAGACACACCTCAGAGTGTATAAAGCTCTAAAGACACACCTCAAAGTGGTATAAAGCTCTAAAGACACACCTCAGAGTGTATAAAGCTCTAAAGACACACCTCAGAGTGTATAAAGCTCTAAAGACACACCTCAGAGTGTTATAAAGCTCTAAAGACACACCTCAGAGTGTCATAAGCTCTAAAGACACACCTCAGAGTGTCATAAAGCTCTGAAAACACACCTCAGAGTGGTATAAAGCTCTAAAGACACACCTCAGAGTGGTATAAAGCTCTAAACACACCTGAGAGTGTTATAAAGCTCTAAGGACACACCTCAGATTGTCATAAGCTCTAAAGACACACCTCAGAGTGTATAAAGCTCTAAAGACACACCTCAGATTGTAATAAGCTCTAAAGACACACCTCAGAGTGTATAAAGCTCTAAAGACACACCTCAGAGTGGTATAAAGCTCTAAAGACACACCTCAGAGTGGTATAAAGCTCTAAAGACACACCTCAGAGTGTCATGAGCTCTAAAGACACACACCTCAGTGTATAAAGCTCTAAAGACACACCTCAGAGTGGTATAAAGCTCTAAAGACACACCTCAGAGTGTATAAAGCTCTAAAGACACACCTCAAAGTGGTATAAAGCTCTAAAGACACACCTCAGAGTGTCTTAAGCTCTAAAGACACACCTCAGAGTGTTATAAAGCTCTAAAGACACACCTCAGAGTGTATAAAGTTCTAAATACACACTTCAGAGTGTATAAAGCTCTAAATACACACCTCAGAGTGTATAAAGCTCTAAAGACACACCTCAGAGTGGTATAAAGCTCTAAAGACACACCTCAGAGTGGTATAAAGCTCTAAAGACACACCTAGGATTGTCATAAGCTCTAAAGACACACCTCAGAGTGATATAAAGCTCTAAAGACACACCTCAGAGTGTTATAAAGCTCTAAAGACACACCTCAGAGTGATATAAAGCTCTAAAGACACACCTAGGATTGTCATAAGCTCTAAAGACACACCTCAGAGTGATATAAAGCTCTAAAGACACACCTCAGAGTGATATAAAGCTCTAAAGACACACCTCAGAGTGTTATAAAGCTCTAAAGACACACCTCAGAGTGTATAAAGCTCTAAAGACACAACTCAGAGTGATATAAAGCTCTAAAGACACACCTCAGAGTGATATAAAGCTCTAAAGACGCACCTCAGGGTGTTATAAAGCTCTAAAGACACACCTCAGAGTGTTATAAAGCTCTAAAGACACACCTCAGAGTGTTAAAAAGCTCTAAAGACACACCTCAGAGCGGTATAAAGCTCTAAAGATACACCTCAGATCGGTATAAAGCTCTAAAGACACACCTCAGAGTGTTATAAAGCTCTAAAGACTCACCTCAGAGTGTATAAAGCTCTAAATACACACCTCAGAGCGGTATAAAGCTCTAAAGACACACCTCAGAGCAATATAAAGCTCTAAAGACACACCTCAGAGTGTCATAAAGCTCTAAAGACACACCTCAGAGTGTATAAAGCTCTAAAGACACACCTCAGAGTGTATAAAGCTCTAAAGACACACCTCAGAGTGTCATAAAGCTCTAAAAACACACCTCAGAGTGATATAAAGCTCTAAAGACACACCTCAGAGTGTTATAAAGCTCTAAAGACACACCTCATAGTGTTATAAAGCTCTAAAGACACACCTGAGAGTGTTATAGAGTTCTAAAGACACACCTCAGAGTGTATAAAGCTCTAAAGACACACCTCAGAGTGATATAAAGCTCTAAAGACACACCTCAGAGTGTTATAAAGCTCTAAAGACACACCTCAGAGCGTGTAAAGATCTAAAGACACACCTCAGAGTGTATAAAGCTCTAAAGACACACCTCAGAGTGTATAGAGCTCTAAAGACACACCTCAGAGCGTGTAAAGCTCTAAAGACACACCTCAGAGTGTATAAAGCTCTAAAGACACAACTCAGAGTGATATAAAGCTCTAAAGACACACCTCAGAGTGATATAAAGCTCTAAAGACGCACCTCAGGGTGTTATAAAGCTCTAAAGACACACCTCAGAGTGTTATAAAGCTCTAAAGACACACCTCAGAGTGTTAAAAAGCTCTAAAGACACACCTCAGAGCGGTATAAAGCTCTAAAGATACACCTCAGATCGGTATAAAGCTCTAAAGACACACCTCAGAGTGTTATAAAGCTCTAAAGACACACCTCAGAGTGTATAAAGCTCTAAATACACACCTCAGAGCGGTATAAAGCTCTAAAGACACACCTCAGAGCAATATAAAGCTCTAAAGACACACCTCAGAGTGTCATAAAGCTCTAAAGACACACCTCAGAGTGTATAAAGCTCTAAAGACACACCTCAGAGTGTATAAAGCTCTAAAGACACACCTCAGAGTGTCATAAAGCTCTAAAAACACACCTCAGAGTGATATAAAGCTCTAAAGACACACCTCAGAGTGTTATAAAGCTCTAAAGACACACCTCATAGTGTTATAAAGCTCTAAAGACACACCTGAGAGTGTTATAGAGTTCTAAAGACACACCTCAGAGTGTATAAAGCTCTAAAGACACACCTCAGAGTGATATAAAGCTCTAAAGACACACCTCAGAGTGTATAAAGCTCTAAAGACACACCTCAGAGCGTGTAAAGCTCTAAAGACACACCTCAGAGTGTAATAAAGCTCTAAAGACACACCTCAGAGTGGTATAAAGCTCTAAAGACACACCTCAGAGCGTGTAAAGCTCTAAAGACACACCTCAGAGTGTATAAAGCTCTAAAGACACACCTCAGAGTGTCATAAGCTCTAAAGACACACCTCAGAGTGTCATAAAGCTCTAAAGACACACCTCAGAATGTATAAAGCTCTAAAGACACACTTCAGAGTGTATAAAGATCTAAAGACACACCTCAGAGTGATATAAAGCTCTAAAGACACACCTCAGAGTGTTATAAAGCTCTAAAGACACACCTCAGAGCGTGTAAAGCTCTAAAGACACACCTCAGAGTGTAATAAAGCTCTAAAGACACACCTCAGAGTGGTATAAAGCTCTAAAGACACACCTCAGAGTGTCATGAGCTCTAAAGACACACACCTCAGTGTATAAAGCTCTAAAGACACACCTCAGAGTGGTATAAAGCTCTAAAGACACACCTCAGAGTGTATAAAGCTCTAAAGACACACCTCAAAGTGGTATAAAGCTCTAAAGACACACCTCAGAGTGTCTTAAGCTCTAAAGACACACCTCAGAGTGTTATAAAGCTCTAAAGACACACCTCAGAGTGTATAAAGTTCTAAATACACACTTCAGAGTGTATAAAGCTCTAAATACACACCTCAGAGTGTATAAAGCTCTAAAGACACACCTCAGAGTGGTATAAAGCTCTAAAGACACACCTCAGAGTGGTATAAAGCTCTAAAGACACACCTAGGATTGTCATAAGCTCTAAAGACACACCTCAGAGTGATATAAAGCTCTAAAGACACACCTCAGAGTGTTATAAAGCTCTAAAGACACACCTCAGAGTGATATAAAGCTCTAAAGACACACCTAGGATTGTCATAAGCTCTAAAGACACACCTCAGAGTGATATAAAGCTCTAAAGACACACCTCAGAGTGATATAAAGCTCTAAAGACACACCTCAGAGTGTTATAAAGCTCTAAAGACACACCTCAGAGTGTATAAAGCTCTAAAGACACAACTCAGAGTGATATAAAGCTCTAAAGACACACCTCAGAGTGATATAAAGCTCTAAAGACGCACCTCAGGGTGTTATAAAGCTCTAAAGACACACCTCAGAGTGTTATAAAGCTCTAAAGACACACCTCAGAGTGTTAAAAAGCTCTAAAGACACACCTCAGAGCGGTATAAAGCTCTAAAGATACACCTCAGATCGGTATAAAGCTCTAAAGACACACCTCAGAGTGTTATAAAGCTCTAAAGACTCACCTCAGAGTGTATAAAGCTCTAAATACACACCTCAGAGCGGTATAAAGCTCTAAAGACACACCTCAGAGCAATATAAAGCTCTAAAGACACACCTCAGAGTGTCATAAAGCTCTAAAGACACACCTCAGAGTGTATAAAGCTCTAAAGACACACCTCAGAGTGTATAAAGCTCTAAAGACACACCTCAGAGTGTCATAAAGCTCTAAAAACACACCTCAGAGTGATATAAAGCTCTAAAGACACACCTCAGAGTGTTATAAAGCTCTAAAGACACACCTCATAGTGTTATAAAGCTCTAAAGACACACCTGAGAGTGTTATAGAGTTCTAAAGACACACCTCAGAGTGTATAAAGCTCTAAAGACACACCTCAGAGTGATATAAAGCTCTAAAGACACACCTCAGAGTGTTATAAAGCTCTAAAGACACACCTCAGAGCGTGTAAAGATCTAAAGACACACCTCAGAGTGTATAAAGCTCTAAAGACACACCTCAGAGTGTATAGAGCTCTAAAGACACACCTCAGAGCGTGTAAAGCTCTAAAGACACACCTCAGAGTGTATAAAGCTCTAAAGACACAACTCAGAGTGATATAAAGCTCTAAAGACACACCTCAGAGTGATATAAAGCTCTAAAGACGCACCTCAGGGTGTTATAAAGCTCTAAAGACACACCTCAGAGTGTTATAAAGCTCTAAAGACACACCTCAGAGTGTTAAAAAGCTCTAAAGACACACCTCAGAGCGGTATAAAGCTCTAAAGATACACCTCAGATCGGTATAAAGCTCTAAAGACACACCTCAGAGTGTTATAAAGCTCTAAAGACACACCTCAGAGTGTATAAAGCTCTAAATACACACCTCAGAGCGGTATAAAGCTCTAAAGACACACCTCAGAGCAATATAAAGCTCTAAAGACACACCTCAGAGTGTCATAAAGCTCTAAAGACACACCTCAGAGTGTATAAAGCTCTAAAGACACACCTCAGAGTGTATAAAGCTCTAAAGACACACCTCAGAGTGTCATAAAGCTCTAAAAACACACCTCAGAGTGATATAAAGCTCTAAAGACACACCTCAGAGTGTTATAAAGCTCTAAAGACACACCTCATAGTGTTATAAAGCTCTAAAGACACACCTGAGAGTGTTATAGAGTTCTAAAGACACACCTCAGAGTGTATAAAGCTCTAAAGACACACCTCAGAGTGATATAAAGCTCTAAAGACACACCTCAGAGTGTATAAAGCTCTAAAGACACACCTCAGAGTGATATAAAGCTCTAAAGACACACCTCAGAGCGTGTAAAGCTCTAAAGACACACCTCAGAGTGTATAAAGCTCTAAAGACACACCTCAGAGTGTCATAAGCTCTAAAGACACACCTCAGAGTGTCATAAAGCTCTAAAGACACACCTCAGAATGTATAAAGCTCTAAAGACACACTTCAGAGTGTATAAAGATCTAAAGACACACCTCAGAGTGATATAAAGCTCTAAAGACACACCTCAGAGTGTTATAAAGCTCTAAAGACACACCTCAGAGCGTGTAAAGCTCTAAAGACACACCTCAGAGTGTAATAAAGCTCTAAAGACACACCTCAGAGTGTATAGAGCTCTAAAGACACACCTCAGAGTGTATAAAGCTCTAAAGACACACCTCAGAGTGTTATAAAGCTCTAAAGACACACTTCAGAGTGTATAAAGCTCTAAAGACACACCTCAGAGTGTATAAAGCTCTAAAGACACACCTCAAAGTGTTATAAAGCTCTAAAGAAACACCTCAGAGTTTATAAAGCTCTAAAGACACACCTCAGAGTGGTATAAAGCTCTAAAGACACACCTCAGAGTTTATAAAGCTCTAAAGACACACCTCAGAGCAGTATAAAGCTCTAAACACACCTCAGAGCGTTATAAAGCTCTAAAGACACACCTCAGAGTGTTATAAAGCTCTAAAGACACACCTCAGAGTGGTATAAAGCTCTAAAGACACCTCAGAGTGTAATAAAGCTCTAAAGACACACCTCAGAGTGTATAAAGCTCTAAAGACACACTTCAGAGTGTATAAAGCTCTAAAGACACACCTCAAAGTGTTATAAAGCTCTAAAGACACACTTCAGAGTGTATAAAGCTCTAAAGACACACTTCAGAGTGTATATTGCTCTAAAGACACACCTCAGAGTGTATATTGCTCTAAAGACACACCTCAGAGTGTTATAAAGCTCTAAAGACACACCTCAGAGTGTATAAAGATCTAAAGACACACTTCAGAGTGTCTAAAGATCTAAAGACACACCTCAGAGTGTTATAAAGCTCTAAAGACACACCTCAGAGTGGTATAAAGCTCTAAAGACACACCTCAGAGTGTCATAAGCTCTAAAGACACACCTCAGAGTGTCATAAAGCTCTAAAAACACACCTCAGAGTGGTATAAAGCTCTAAAGACACACCTCAGAGTTTATAAAGCTCTAAAGACACACCTCACAGCGGTATAAAGCTCTAAAGACATACCTCAGAGTGTATAGAACTCTAAAGACACACCTCAGAGCGTGTAAAGCTCTAAAGACACACCTCAGAGTGTCATAAAGCTCTAAAGACACACCTCAGAGTGTATAAAGCTCTAAAGACACACCTCAAAGTGGTATAAAGCTCTAAAGACACACCTCAGAGTGTCATAAAGCTCTAAAGACACACCTCAGAGTGTATAAAGCTCTAAAGACACACCTCAGAGTGTATAAAGCTCTAAAGACACACCTCAGAGTGTGTAAAGCTCTAAAGACACAGCTCAGAGTGTCATAAAGCTCTAAAAACACACCTCAGAGTGATATAAAGCTCCAAAGACACACCTCATAGTGTTATAAAGCTCTAAAGACACACCTCAGAGTGTATAAAGCTCTAAAGACACACCTCAGAGTGTCATAAAGCTCTAAAGACACACCTCAGAGTGTTATAAAGCTCTAAAGACACACCTCAGAGCGTGTAAAGCTCTAAAGACACACCTCAGAGTGTATAAAGCTCTAAAGACACACCTCAGAGTGATATAAAGCTCTAAAGACACACCTCAGAGTGTTATAAAGCTCTAAAGACACACCTCAGAGCGTGTAAAGCTCTAAAGACACACCTCAGAGTGTATAAAGCTCTAAAGACACACCTCAGAGCAATATAAAGCTCTAAAGACACACCTCAGAGTGTCATAAAGCTCTAAAGACACACCTCAGAGTGTATAAAGCTCTAAAGACACACCTCAGAGTGTATAAAGCTCTAAAGACACACCTCAGAGTGTCATAAAGCTCTAAAAACACACCTCAGAGTGATATAAAGCTCTAAAGACACACCTCAGAGTGTTATAAAGCTCTAAAGACACACCTCATAGTGTTATAAAGCTCTAAAGACACACCTGAGAGTGTTATAGAGTTCTAAAGACACACCTCAGAGTGTATAAAGCTCTAAAGACACACCTCAGAGTGATATAAAGCTCTAAAGACACACCTCAGAGTGTTATAAAGCTCTAAAGACACACCTCAGAGCGTGTAAAGATCTAAAGACACACCTCAGAGTGTATAAAGCTCTAAAGACACACCTCAGAGTGTATAGAGCTCTAAAGACACACCTCAGAGCGTGTAAAGCTCTAAAGACACACCTCAGAGTGTATAAAGCTCTAAAGACACACCTCAGAGTGTCATAAGCTCTAAAGACACACCTCAGAGTGTCATAAAGCTCTAAAGACACACCTCAGAATGTATAAAGCTCTAAAGACACACTTCAGAGTGTATAAAGATCTAAAGACACACCTCAGAGTGATATAAAGCTCTACAGACACACCTCAGAGTGTTATAAAGCTCTAAAGACACACCTCAGAGCGTGTAAAGCTCTAAAGACACACCTCAGAGTGTAATAAAGCTCTAAAGACACACCTCAGAGTGTATAGAGCTCTAAAGACACACCTCAGAGTGTATAAAGCTCTAAAGACACACCTCAGAGTGTTATAAAGCTCTAAAGACACACTTCAGAGTGTATAAAGCTCTAAAGACACACCTCAAAGTGTTATAAAGCTCTAAAGAAACACCTCAGAGTTTATAAAGCTCTAAAGACACACCTCAGAGTGGTATAAAGCTCTAAAGACACACCTCAGAGTTTATAAAGCTCTAAAGACACACCTCAGAGCAGTATAAAGCTCTAAACACACCTCAGAGCGTTATAAAGCTCTAAAGACACACCTCAGAGTGTTATAAAGCTCTAAAGACACACCTCAGAGTGGTATAAAGCTCTAAAGACACCTCAGAGTGTAATAAAGCTCTAAAGACACACCTCAGAGTGTATAAAGCTCTAAAGACACACTTCAGAGTGTATAAAGCTCTAAAGACACACCTCAAAGTGTTATAAAGCTCTAAAGACACACTTCAGAGTGTATAAAGCTCTAAAGACACACTTCAGAGTGTATATTGCTCTAAAGACACACCTCAGAGTGTATATTGCTCTAAAGACACACCTCAGAGTGTTATAAAGCTCTAAAGACACACCTCAGAGTGTATAAAGATCTAAAGACACACTTCAGAGTGTCTAAAGATCTAAAGACACACCTCAGAGTGTTATAAAGCTCTAAAGACACACCTCAGAGTGGTATAAAGCTCTAAAGACACACCTCAGAGTGTCATAAGCTCTAAAGACACACCTCAGAGTGTCATAAAGCTCTAAAAACACACCTCAGAGTGGTATAAAGCTCTAAAGACACACCTCAGAGTTTATAAAGCTCTAAAGACACACCTCACAGCGGTATAAAGCTCTAAAGACATACCTCAGAGTGTATAGAACTCTAAAGACACACCTCAGAGCGTGTAAAGCTCTAAAGACACACCTCAGAGTGTCATAAAGCTCTAAAGACACACCTCAGAGTGTATAAAGCTCTAAAGACACACCTCAAAGTGGTATAAAGCTCTAAAGACACACCTCAGAGTGTCATAAAGCTCTAAAGACACACCTCAGAGTGTATAAAGCTCTAAAGACACACCTCAGAGTGTATAAAGCTCTAAAAACACACCTCAGAGTGATATAAAGCTCTAAAGACACACCTCAGAGTGTTATAAAGCTCTAAAGACACACCTCATAGTGTTATAAAGCTCTAAAGACACACCTGAGAGTGTTATAGAGTTCTAAAGACACACCTCAGAGTGTATAAAGCTCTAAAGACACACCTCAGAGTGATATAAAGCTCTAAAGACACACCTCAGAGTGTTATAAAGCTCTAAAGACACACCTCAGAGCGTGTAAAGATCTAAAGACACACCTCAGAGTGTATAAAGCTCTAAAGACACACCTCAGAGTGTATAGAGCTCTAAAGACACACCTCAGAGCGTGTAAAGCTCTAAAGACACACCTCAGAGTGTATAAAGCTCTAAAGACACACCTCAGAGTGTCATAAGCTCTAAAGACACACCTCAGAGTGTCATAAAGCTCTAAAGACACACCTCAGAATGTATAAAGCTCTAAAGACACACTTCAGAGTGTATAAAGATCTAAAGACACACCTCAGAGTGATATAAAGCTCTAAAGACACACCTCAGAGTGTTATAAAGCTCTAAAGACACACCTCAGAGCGTGTAAAGCTCTAAAGACACACCTCAGAGTGTAATAAAGCTCTAAAGACACACCTCAGAGTGTATAGAGCTCTAAAGACACACCTCAGAGTGTATAAAGCTCTAAAGACACACCTCAGAGTGTTATAAAGCTCTAAAGACACACTTCAGAGTGTATAAAGCTCTAAAGACACACCTCAAAGTGTTATAAAGCTCTAAAGAAACACCTCAGAGTTTATAAAGCTCTAAAGACACACCTCAGAGTGGTATAAAGCTCTAAAGACACACCTCAGAGTTTATAAAGCTCTAAAGACACACCTCAGAGCAGTATAAAGCTCTAAACACACCTCAGAGCGTTATAAAGCTCTAAAGACACACCTCAGAGTGTTATAAAGCTCTAAAGACACACCTCAGAGTGGTATAAAGCTCTAAAGACACCTCAGAGTGTAATAAAGCTCTAAAGACACACCTCAGAGTGTATAAAGCTCTAAAGACACACTTCAGAGTGTATAAAGCTCTAAAGACACACCTCAAAGTGTTATAAAGCTCTAAAGACACACTTCAGAGTGTATAAAGCTCTAAAGACACACTTCAGAGTGTATATTGCTCTAAAGACACACCTCAGAGTGTATATTGCTCTAAAGACACACCTCAGAGTGTTATAAAGCTCTAAAGACACACCTCAGAGTGTATAAAGATCTAAAGACACACTTCAGAGTGTCTAAAGATCTAAAGACACACCTCAGAGTGTTATAAAGCTCTAAAGACACACCTCAGAGTGGTATAAAGCTCTAAAGACACACCTCAGAGTGTCATAAGCTCTAAAGACACACCTCAGAGTGTCATAAAGCTCTAAAAACACACCTCAGAGTGGTATAAAGCTCTAAAGACACACCTCAGAGTTTATAAAGCTCTAAAGACACACCTCACAGCGGTATAAAGCTCTAAAGACATACCTCAGAGTGTATAGAACTCTAAAGACACACCTCAGAGCGTGTAAAGCTCTAAAGACACACCTCAGAGTGTCATAAAGCTCTAAAGACACACCTCAGAGTGTATAAAGCTCTAAAGACACACCTCAAAGTGGTATAAAGCTCTAAAGACACACCTCAGAGTGTCATAAAGCTCTAAAGACACACCTCAGAGTGTATAAAGCTCTAAAGACACACCTCAGAGTGTATAAAGCTCTAAAGACACACCTCAGAGTGTGTAAAGCTCTAAAGACACAGCTCAGAGTGTCATAAAGCTCTAAAAACACACCTCAGAGTGATATAAAGCTCCAAAGACACACCTCATAGTGTTATAAAGCTCTAAAGACACACCTCAGAGTGTATAAAGCTCTAAAGACACACCTCAGAGTGTCATAAAGCTCTAAAGACACACCTCAGAGTGTTATAAAGCTCTAAAGACACACCTCAGAGCGTGTAAAGCTCTAAAGACACACCTCAGAGTGTATAAAGCTCTAAAGACACACCTCAGAGTGATATAAAGCTCTAAAGACACACCTCAGAGTGTTATAAAGCTCTAAAGACACACCTCAGAGCGTGTAAAGCTCTAAAGACACACCTCAGAGTGTATAAAGCTCTAAAGACACACCTCAGAGTGTATAGAGCTCTAAAGACACACCTCAGAGCGTGTAAAGCTCTAAAGACACACCTCAGAGTGTATAAAGCTCTAAAGACACACCTCAGAGTGTCATAAGCTCTAAAGACACACCTCAGAGTGTCATAACGCTCTAAAGACACACCTCAGAGCAGTATAAAGCTCTAAAGACACACCTCAGAATGTATAAAGCTCTAAAGACACACTTCAGAGTGTATAAAGATCTAAAGACACACCTCAGAGTGTTATAAAGCTCTAAAGACACACCTCAGAGTGTATAAAGCTCTAAAGACACACCTCAGAGTGATATAAAGCTCTAAAGACACACCTCAGAGTGTTATAAAGCTCTAAAGACACACCTCAGAGCGTGTAAAGCTCTAAAGACACACCTCAGAGTGTAATAAAGCTCTAAAGACACACCTTAGAGTGTATAAAGCTCTAAAGACACACCTCATAGTGTTATAAAGCTCTAAAGACACACCTCAGAGTGTTATAAAGCTCTAAAGACACACCTCAGAGTGGTATAAAGCTCTAAAGACACCTCAGAGTGTAATAAAGCTCTAAAGACACACCTCAGAGTGTATAAAGCTCTAAAGACACACTTCAGAGTGTATAAAGCTCTAAAGACACACCTCAAAGTGTTATAAAGCTCTAAAGACACACTTCAGAGTGTATAAAGATCTAAAGACACACCTCAGAGTGTATAAAGCTCTAAAGACACACTTCAGAGTGTATATTGCTCTAAAGACACACCTCAGAGTGTTATAAAGCTCTAAAGACACACCTCAGAGTGTATAAAGATCTAAAGACACACTTCAGAGTGTATATTGCTCTAAAGACACACCTCAGAGTGTCTAAAGATCTAAAGACACACCTCAGAGTGTTATAAAGCTCTAAAGACACACCTCAGAGTGGTATAAAGCTCTAAAGACACACCTCAGAGTGTCATAAGCTCTAAAGACACACCTCAGAGTGTCATAAAGCTCTAAAAACACACCTCAGAGTGGTATAAAGCTCTAAAGACACACCTCAGAGTGTATAAAGCTCTAAAGACACACCTCAGATTGTAATAAGCTCTAAAGACACACCTCAGAGTGTATAAAGCTCTAAAGACACACCTCAGAGTGTCATAAAGCTCTAAAGACACACCTCAGAGTGTATAAAGCTCTAAAGACACACCTCAGAGTGGTATAAAGCTCTAAAGACACACCTCAGAGTGTCATAAGCTCTAAAGACACACACCTCAGTGTATAAAGCTCTAAAGACACACCTCAGAGTGGTATAAAGCTCTAAAGACACACCTCAGAGTGTATAAAGCTCTAAAGACACACCTCAAAGTGGTATAAAGCTCTAAAGACACACCTCAGAGTGTCATAAGCTCTAAAGACACACCTCAGAGTGTTATAAAGCTCTAAAGACACACCTCAGAGTGTATAAAGCTCTAAAGACACACCTCAGAGTGTTTAAAGCTCTAAAGACACCTCAGAGTGTATAAAGCTCTAAAGACACACCTCAGAGTGTTATAAAGCTCTAAAGACACACCTCAGAGTGTTATAAAGCTCTAAAGACACACCTCAGAGTGGTATAAAGCTCTAAAGACACCTCAGAGTGTTATAAAGCTCTAAAGACACACCTCAGAGTGTATAAAGCTCTAAAGACACACTTCAGAGTGTATAAAGCTCTAAAGACACACCTCAGAGTGGTATAAAGCTCTAAAGACACACCTCAGAGTGGTATAAAGCTCTAAAGACACACCTAGGATTGTCATAAGCTCTAAAGACACACCTCAGAGTGATATAAAGCTCTAAAGACACACCTCAGAGTGTTATAAAGCTCTAAAGACACACCTCAGAGTGATATAAAGCTCTAAAGACACACCTAGGATTGTCATAAGCTCTAAAGACACACCTCAGAGTGATATAAAGCTCTAAAGACACACCTCAGAGTGATATAAAGCTCTAAAGACACACCTCAGAGTGTTATAAAGCTCTAAAGACACACCTCAGAGTGTATAAAGCTCTAAAGACACAACTCAGAGTGATATAAAGCTCTAAAGACACACCTCAGAGTGATATAAAGCTCTAAAGACGCACCTCAGGGTGTTATAAAGCTCTAAAGACACACCTCAGAGTGTTATAAAGCTCTAAAGACACACCTCAGAGTGTTAAAAAGCTCTAAAGACACACCTCAGAGCGGTATAAAGCTCTAAAGATACACCTCAGATCGGTATAAAGCTCTAAAGACACACCTCAGAGTGTTAAAAAGCTCTAAAGACACACCTCAGAGTGTATAAAGCTCTAAATACACACCTCAGAGCGGTATAAAGCTCTAAAGACACACCTCAGAGCAATATAAAGCTCTAAAGACACACCTCAGAGTGTCATAAAGCTCTAAAGACACACCTCAGAGTGTATAAAGCTCTAAAGACACACCTCAGAGTGTATAAAGCTCTAAAGACACACCTCAGAGTGTCATAAAGCTCTAAAAACACACCTCAGAGTGATATAAAGCTCTAAAGACACACCTCAGAGTGTTATAAAGCTCTAAAGACACACCTCATAGTGTTATAAAGCTCTAAAGACACACCTGAGAGTGTTATAGAGTTCTAAAGACACACCTCAGAGTGTATAAAGCTCTAAAGACACACCTCAGAGTGATATAAAGCTCTAAAGACACACCTCAGAGTGTTATAAAGCTCTAAAGACACACCTCAGAGCGTGTAAAGATCTAAAGACACACCTCAGAGTGTATAAAGCTCTAAAGACACACCTCAGAGTGTATAGAGCTCTAAAGACACACCTCAGAGCGTGTAAAGCTCTAAAGACACACCTCAGAGTGTATAAAGCTCTAAAGACACACCTCAGAGTGTCATAAGCTCTAAAGACACACCTCAGAGTGTCATAAAGCTCTAAAGACACACCTCAGAATGTATAAAGCTCTAAAGACACACTTCAGAGTGTATAAAGATCTAAAGACACACCTCAGAGTGATATAAAGCTCTAAAGACACACCTCAGAGTGTTATAAAGCTCTAAAGACACACCTCAGAGCGTGTAAAGCTCTAAAGACACACCTCAGAGTGTAATAAAGCTCTAAAGACACACCTCAGAGTGTATAGAGCTCTAAAGACACACCTCAGAGTGTATAAAGCTCTAAAGACACACCTCAGAGTGTTATAAAGCTCTAAAGACACACTTCAGAGTGTATAAAGCTCTAAAGACACACCTCAAAGTGTTATAAAGCTCTAAAGAAACACCTCAGAGTTTATAAAGCTCTAAAGACACACCTCAGAGTGGTATAAAGCTCTAAAGACACACCTCAGAGTTTATAAAGCTCTAAAGACACACCTCAGAGCAGTATAAAGCTCTAAACACACCTCAGAGCGTTATAAAGCTCTAAAGACACACCTCAGAGTGTTATAAAGCTCTAAAGACACACCTCAGAGTGGTATAAAGCTCTAAAGACACCTCAGAGTGTAATAAAGCTCTAAAGACACACCTCAGAGTGTATAAAGCTCTAAAGACACACTTCAGAGTGTATAAAGCTCTAAAGACACACCTCAAAGTGTTATAAAGCTCTAAAGACACACTTCAGAGTGTATAAAGCTCTAAAGACACACTTCAGAGTGTATATTGCTCTAAAGACACACCTCAGAGTGTATATTGCTCTAAAGACACACCTCAGAGTGTTATAAAGCTCTAAAGACACACCTCAGAGTGTATAAAGATCTAAAGACACACTTCAGAGTGTCTAAAGATCTAAAGACACACCTCAGAGTGTTATAAAGCTCTAAAGACACACCTCAGAGTGGTATAAAGCTCTAAAGACACACCTCAGAGTGTCATAAGCTCTAAAGACACACCTCAGAGTGTCATAAAGCTCTAAAAACACACCTCAGAGTGGTATAAAGCTCTAAAGACACACCTCAGAGTTTATAAAGCTCTAAAGACACACCTCACAGCGGTATAAAGCTCTAAAGACATACCTCAGAGTGTATAGAACTCTAAAGACACACCTCAGAGCGTGTAAAGCTCTAAAGACACACCTCAGAGTGTCATAAAGCTCTAAAGACACACCTCAGAGTGTATAAAGCTCTAAAGACACACCTCAAAGTGGTATAAAGCTCTAAAGACACACCTCAGAGTGTCATAAAGCTCTAAAGACACACCTCAGAGTGTATAAAGCTCTAAAGACACACCTCAGAGTGTATAAAGCTCTAAAGACACACCTCAGAGTGTGTAAAGCTCTAAAGACACAGCTCAGAGTGTCATAAAGCTCTAAAAACACACCTCAGAGTGATATAAAGCTCCAAAGACACACCTCATAGTGTTATAAAGCTCTAAAGACACACCTCAGAGTGTATAAAGCTCTAAAGACACACCTCAGAGTGTCATAAAGCTCTAAAGACACACCTCAGAGTGTTATAAAGCTCTAAAGACACACCTCAGAGCGTGTAAAGCTCTAAAGACACACCTCAGAGTGTATAAAGCTCTAAAGACACACCTCAGAGTGATATAAAGCTCTAAAGACACACCTCAGAGTGTTATAAAGCTCTAAAGACACACCTCAGAGCGTGTAAAGCTCTAAAGACACACCTCAGAGTGTATAAAGCTCTAAAGACACACCTCAGAGTGTATAGAGCTCTAAAGACACACCTCAGAGCGTGTAAAGCTCTAAAGACACACCTCAGAGTGTATAAAGCTCTAAAGACACACCTCAGAGTGTCATAAGCTCTAAAGACACACCTCAGAGTGTCATAACGCTCTAAAGACACACCTCAGAGCAGTACAAAGCTCTAAAGACACACCTCAGAATGTATAAAGCTCTAAAGACACACTTCAGAGTGTATAAAGATCTAAAGACACACCTCAGAGTGTTATAAAGCTCTAAAGACACACCTCAGAGTGTATAAAGCTCTAAAGACACACCTCAGAGTGATATAAAGCTCTAAAGACACACCTCAGAGTGTTATAAAGCTCTAAAGACACACCTCAGAGCGTGTAAAGCTCTAAAGACACACCTCAGAGTGTAATAAAGCTCTAAAGACACACCTTAGAGTGTATAAAGCTCTAAAGACACACCTCATAGTGTTATAAAGCTCTAAAGACACACCTCAGAGTGTTATAAAGCTCTAAAGACACACCTCAGAGTGGTATAAAGCTCTAAAGACACCTCAGAGTGTAATAAAGCTCTAAAGACACACCTCAGAGTGTGTAAAGCTCTAAAGACACACTTCAGAGTGTATAAAGCTCTAAAGACACACCTCAAAGTGTTATAAAGCTCTAAAGACACACTTCAGAGTGTATAAAGATCTAAAGACACACCTCAGAGTGTATAAAGCTCTAAAGACACACTTCAGAGTGTATATTGCTCTAAAGACACACCTCAGAGTGTTATAAAGCTCTAAAGACACACCTCAGAGTGTATAAAGATCTAAAGACACACTTCAGAGTGTATATTGCTCTAAAGACACACCTCAGAGTGTCTAAAGATCTAAAGACACACCTCAGAGTGTTATAAAGCTCTAAAGACACACCTCAGAGTGGTATAAAGCTCTAAAGACACACCTCAGAGTGTCATAAGCTCTAAAGACACACCTCAGAGTGTCATAAAGCTCTAAAAACACACCTCAGAGTGGTATAAAGCTCTAAAGACACACCTCAGAGTGTATAAAGCTCTAAAGACACACCTCAGATTGTAATAAGCTCTAAAGACACACCTCAGAGTGTATAAAGCTCTAAAGACACACCTCAGAGTGTCATAAAGCTCTAAAGACACACCTCAGAGTGTATAAAGCTCTAAAGACACACCTCAGAGTGGTATAAAGCTCTAAAGACACACCTCAGAGTGTCATAAGCTCTAAAGACACACACCTCAGTGTATAAAGCTCTAAAGACACACCTCAGAGTGGTATAAAGCTCTAAAGACACACCTCAGAGTGTATAAAGCTCTAAAGACACACCTCAAAGTGGTATAAAGCTCTAAAGACACACCTCAGAGTGTTATAAAGCTCTAAAGACACACCTCAGAGTGTATAAAGCTCTAAAGACACACCTCAGAGTGTTTAAAGCTCTAAAGACACCTCAGAGTGTATAAAGCTCTAAAGACACACCTCAGAGTGTTATAAAGCTCTAAAGACACACCTCAGAGTGTTATAAAGCTCTAAAGACACACCTCAGAGTGGTATAAAGCTCTAAAGACACCTCAGAGTGTTATAAAGCTCTAAAGACACACCTCAGAGTGTATAAAGCTCTAAAGACACACTTCAGAGTGTATAAAGCTCTAAAGACACACCTCAAAGTGTTATAAAGCTCTAAAGACACACTTCAGAGTGTATAAAGCTCTAAAGACACACTTCAGAGTGTATAAAGATCTAAAGACACACCTCAGAGTGTATAAAGATCTAAAGACACACTTCAGAGTGTATATTGCTCTAAAGACACACCTCAGAGTGTTATAAAGCTCTAAATACACACCTCAGAGTGTATAAAGATCTAAAGACACACCTCAGAGCGGTATAAAGCTCTAAAGACACACCTCAGAGTGTATAAAGATCTAAAGACACACTTCAGAGTGTATATTGCTCTAAAGACACACCTCAGAGTGTTATAAAGCTCTAAAGACACACCTCAGAGTGGTATAAAGCTCTAAAGACACACCTCAGAGTGTCATAAGCTCTAAAGACACACCTCAGAGTGTCATAAAGCTCTAAAAACACACCTCAGAGTGGTATAAAGCTCTAAAGACACACCTCATAGTGTTATAAAGCTCTAAGGACACACTTCAGATTGTCATAAGCTTTAAAGACACACCTCAGAGTGTATAAAGCTCTAAAGACACACCTCAGAGTGTCATAAAGCTCTAAAGACACACCTCAGAGTGTATAAAGCTCTAAAGACACACCTCAGAGTGGTATAAAGCTCTAAAGACACACCTCAGAGTGGTATAAAGCTCTAAAGACACACCTCAGAGTGTCATAAGCTCTAAAGACACACACCTCAGTGTATAAAGCTCTAAAGACACACCTCAGAGTGGTATAAAGCTCTAAAGACACACCTCAGAGTGTATAAATCTCTAAAGACACACCTCAAAGTGGTATAAAGCTCTAAAGACACACCTCAGAGTGTCATAAGCTCTAAAGACACACCTCAGAGTGTTATAAAGCTCTAAAGACACACCTCAGAGTGTTATAAAGCTCTAAAGACACACCTCAGAGTGGTATAAAGCTCTAAAGACACACCTCAGAGTGTATAAAGCTCTAAAGACACACCTCAGAGTGGTATAAAGCTCTAAAGACACACCTCAGATTGTCATAAGCTCTAAAGACACACCTCAGAGTGTCATAAAGCTCTAAATACACACCTCAGAGTGTATAAAGCTCTAAAGACACACCTCAGAGTGTATAAAGCTCTAAAGACACACCTCAGAGTGTGTAAAGCTCTAAAGACACACCTCAGAGTGTCATAAAGCTCTAAAAACACACCTCAGAGTGATATAAAGCTCTAAAGACACACCTCAGAGTGTTATAAAGCTCTAAAGACACACCTCATAGTGTTATAAAGCTCTAAAGACACACCTCAGAGTGTTATAAAGCTCTAAAGACACACCTCAGAGTGGTATAAAGCTCTAAAGACACCTCAGAGTGTTATAAAGCTCTAAAGACACACCTCAGAGTGTATAAAGCTCTAAAGACACACTTCAGAGTGTATAAAGCTCTAAAGACACACCTCAGAGTGTTATAAAGCTCTAAAGACACACTTCAGAGTGTATAAAGCTCTAAAGACACACCTCAAAGTGTTATAAAGCTCTAAAGACACACTTCAGAGTGTATAAAGCTCTAAAAACACACCTCAGAGTGGTATAAAGCTCTAAAGACACACCTCAGAGTGTATAAAGCTCTAAAGACACACCTCAGATTGTAATAAGCTCTAAAGACACACCTCAGAGTGGTATAAAGCTCTAAAGACACACCTCAGAGTGTCATAAGCTCTAAAGACACACCTCAGAGTGTATAAAGCTCTAAAGACACACCTCAGAGTGGTATAAAGCTCTAAAGACACAGCTCAGAGTGTCATAAGCTCTAAAGACACACACCTCAGTGTATAAAGCTCTAAAGACACACCTCAGAGTGGTATAAAGCTCTAAAGACACACCTCAGAGTGTATAAAGCTCTAAAGACACACCTCAGAGTGTCATAAAGCTCTAAAGACACACCTCAGAGTGTATAAAGCTCTAAAGACACACCTCAGAGTGTCATAAGCTCTAAAGACACACACCTCAGTGTATAAAGCTCTAAAGACACACCTCAGAGTGGTATAAAGCTCTAAAGACACACCTCAGAGTGTATAAAGCTCTAAAGACACACCTCAAAGTGGTATAAAGCTCTAAAGACACACCTCAGAGTGTCATAAAGCTCTAAAGACACACCTCAGAGTGTATAAAGCTCTAAAGACACACCTCAGAGTGTATAAAGCTCTAAAGACACACCTCAGAGTGTGTAAAGCTCTAAAGACACACCTCAGAGTGTCATAAAGCTCTAAAAACACACCTCAGAGTGATATAAAGCTCTAAAGACACACCTCAGAGTGTTATAAAGCTCTAAAGACACACCTCATAGTGTTATAAAGCTCTAAAGACACACCTCAGAGCGTGTAAAGCTCTAAAGACACACCTCAGAGTGTATAAAGCTCTAAAGACACACCTCAGAGTGATATAAAGCTCTAAAGACACACCTCAGAGTGTTATAAAGCTCTAAAGACACACCTCAGAGCGTGTAAAGCTCTAAAGACACACCTCAAAGTGGTATAAAGCTCTAAAGACACACCTCAGAGTGTATAAAGCTCTAAAGACACACCTCAAAGTGGTATAAAGCTCTAAAGACACACCTCAGAGTGGTATAAAGCTCTAAAGACACACCTCAGAGTGTATAAAGCTCTAAAGACACACCTCAAAGTGGTATAAAGCTCTAAAGACACACCTCAGAGTGTCATAAAGCTCTAAAGACACACCTCAGAGTGTATAAAGCTCTAAAGACACACCTCAGAGTGTATAAAGCTCTAAAGACACACCTCAGAGTGTGTAAAGCTCTAAAGACACACCTCAGAGTGTCATAAAGCTCTAAAAACACACCTCAGAGTGATATAAAGCTCTAAAGACACACCTCAGAGTGTTATAAAGCTCTAAAGACACACCTCATAGTGTTATAAAGCTCTAAAGACACACCTCAGAGCGTGTAAAGCTCTAAAGACACACCTCAGAGTGTATAAAGCTCTAAAGACACACCTCAGAGTGATATAAAGCTCTAAAGACACACCTCAGAGTGTTATAAAGCTCTAAAGACACACCTCAGAGCGTGTAAAGCTCTAAAGACACACCTCAGAGTGTATAAAGCTCTACAGACACACCTCAGAGTGTCATAAGCTCTAAAGACACACCTCAGAGTGTCATAACGCTCTAAATACACACCTCAGAGCAGTATAAAGCTCTAAAGACACACCTCAGAATGTATAAAGCTCTAAAGACACACTTCAGAGTGTATAAAGATCTAAAGACACACCTCAGAGTGTTATAAAGCTCTAAAGACACACCTCAGAGTGTATAAAGCTCTAAAGACACACCTCAGAGTGATATAAAGCTCTAAAGACACACCTCAGAGTATTATAAAGCTCTAAAGACACACCTCAGAGCGTGTAAAGCTCTAAAGACACACCTCAGAGTGTAATAAAGCTCTAAAGACAAACCTCAGAGTGTATAAAGCTCTAAAGACAAACCTCAGAGTGTATAAAGCTCTAAAGACACACCTCAGAGTGTTATAAAGCTCTAAAGACACACCTCAGAGTGGTATAAAGCTCTAAAGACACCTCAGAGTGAAATAAAGCTCTAAAGACACACCTCAGAGTGTATAAAGCTCTAAAGACACACTTCAGAGTGTATAAAGCTCTAAAGACACACCTCAGAGTGTATAAAGATCTAAAGACACACCTCAGAGTGTATAAAGCTCTAAAGACACACTTCAGAGTGTATATTGCTCTAAAGACACACCTCAGAGTGTTATAAAGCTCTAAAGACACACCTCAGAGTGTATAAAGATCTAAAGACACACCTCAGAGTGTTATAAAGCTCTAAAGACACACCTCAGAGTGGTAAAAAGCTCTAAAGACACACCTCAGAGTGTCATAAGCTCTAAAGACACACCTCAGTGTGTCATAAAGCTCTAAAAACACACCTCAGAGTGGTATAAAGCTCTAAAGACACACCTCAGAGTGTATAAAGCTCTAAAGACACACCTCAGATAGTAATAAGCTCTAAAGACACACCTCAGAGTGTATAAAGCTCTAAAGACACACCTCAGAGTGTCATAAAGCTCTAAAGACACACCTCAGAGTGTATAAAGCTCTAAAGACACACCTCAGAGTGGTATAAAGCTCTAAAGACACACCTCAGAGTGTCATAAGCTCTAAAGACACACACCTCAGTGTATAAAGCTCTAAAGACACACCTCAGAGTGGTATAAAGCTCTAAAGACACACCTCAGAGTGTATAAAGCTCTAAAGACACACCTCAAAGTGGTATAAAGCTCTAAAGACACACCTCAGAGTGTCATAAGCTCTAAAGACACACCTCAGAGTGTTATAAAGCTCTAAAGACACACCTCAGAGTGTATAAAGTTCTAAAGACACACCTCAGAGTGTATAAAGCTCTAAAGACACACCTCAGAGTTTATAAAGCTCTAAAGACACACCTCAGAGTGTATAAAGCTCTAAAGACACACCTCAGAGTGGTATAAAGCTCTAAAGACACACCTCAGATTGTCATAAGCTCTAAAGACACACCTCAGAGTGTATAAAGCTCTAAAGACACACCTCAGAGTGTCATAAGCTCTAAAGACACACCTCAGAGTGTATAAAGCTCTAAAGACACACCTCAGAGTGTATAAAGCTCTAAAGACACACCTCAAAGTGGTATAAAGCTCTAAAGACACACCTCAGAGTGTCATAAGCTCTAAAGACACACCTCAGAGTGTTATAAAGCTCTAAAGACACACCTCAAAGTGTATAAAGTTCTAAAGACACACCTCAGAGTGTATAAAGCTCTAAAGACACACCTCAGAGTGTATAAAGATCTAAAGACACACTTCGGAGTGTATATTGCTCTAAAGACACACCTCAGAGTGTTATAAAGCTCTAAAGACACACCTCAGAGTGGTATAAAGCTCTAAAGACACACTTCAGAGTGTCATAAGCTCTAAAGACACACCTCAGAGTGTCTTAAAGCTCTAAAAACACACCTCAGAGTGGTATAAAGCTCTAAAGACACACCTCAGAGTGTATAAAGCTCTAAAGACACACCTCAGATTGTAATAAGCTCTAAAGACACACCTCAGAGTGTATAAAGCTCTAAAGACACACCTCAGAGTGTCATAAAGCTCTAAAAACACACCTCAGAGTGTATAAAGCTCTAAAGACACACCTCAGAGTGGTATAAAGCTCTAAAGACACACCTCAGAGTGTCATAAGCTCTAAAGACACACACCTCAGTGTATAAAGCTCTAAAGACACACCTCAGAGTGTATAAAGCTCTAAAGACACACCTCAGAGTGGTATAAAGCTCTAAAGACACACCTCAGAGTGTATAAAGCTCTAAAGACACACCTCAAAGTGGTATAAAGTTCTAAAGACACACCTCAGAGTGTCATAAGCTCTAAAGACACACCTCAGAGTGTTATAAAGCTCTAAAGACACACCTCAGAGTGTATAAAGTTCTAAAGACACACCTCAGAGTGTATAAAGCTCTAAAGACACACCTCAGAGTGTATAAAGCTCTAAAGACACACCTCAGAGTGTATAAAGCTCTAAAGACACACCTCAGAGTGGTATAAAGCTCTAAAGACACACCTCAGATTGTCATAAGCTCTAAAGACACACCTCAGAGTGTATAAAGCTCTAAAGAAACACCTCAGATTGTCATAAGCTCTAAAGACACACCTCAGAGTGTATAAAGCTCTAAAGACACACCTCAGAGTTTATAAAGCTCTAAAGACACACCTCAGAGTGTATAAAGCTCTAAAGACACACCTCAGATTGTCATAAGCTCTAAAGACACACCTCAGAGTGTATAAAGCTCTAAAGACACACCTCAGAGTGTCATAAGCTCTAAAGACACACCTCAGAGTGTATAAAGCTCTAAAGACACACCTCAGAGTGTATAAAGCTCTAAAGACACACCTCAAAGTGTCATAAGCTCTAAAGACACACCTCAGAGTGTATAAAGTTCTAAAGACACACCTCAGAGTGTATAAAGCTCTAAAGACACACTTCGGAGTGTATATTGCTCTAAAGACACACCTCAGAGTGTTATAAAGCTCTAAAGACACACCTCAGAGTTGTATAAAGCTCTAAAGACACACTTCAGAGTGGTATAAAGATCTAAAGACACACCTCAGAGTGTTATAAAGCTCTAAAGACACACCTCAGAGTGGTATAAAGCTCTAAAGACACACTTCAGAGTGTCATAAGCTCTAAAGACACACCTCAGAGTGTCATAAAGCTCTAAAAACACACCTCAGAGTGGTATAAAGCTCTAAAGACACACCTCAGAGTGTATAAAGCTCTAAAGACACACCTCAGATTGTAATAAGCTCTAAAGACACACCTCAGAGTGTCATAAGCTCTAAAGACACACCTCAGAGTGTCATAACGCTCTAAAGACACACCTCAGAGCAGTATAAAGCTCTAAAGACACACCTCAGAATGTATAAAGCTCTAAAGACACACTTCAGAGTGTATAAAGATCTAAAGACACACCTCAGAGTGTTATAAAGCTCTAAAGACACACCTCAGAGTGTATAAAGCTCTAAAGACACACCTCAGAGTGATATAAAGCTCTAAAGACACACCTCAGAGTGTTATAAAGCTCTAAAGACACACCTCAGAGCGTGTAAAGCTCTAAAGACACACCTCAGAGTGTAATAAAGCTCTAAAGACACACCTTAGAGTGTATAAAGCTCTAAAGACACACCTCATAGTGTTATAAAGCTCTAAAGACACACCTCAGAGTGTTATAAAGCTCTAAAGACACACCTCAGAGTGGTATAAAGCTCTAAAGACACCTCAGAGTGTAATAAAGCTCTAAAGACACACCTCAGAGTGTATAAAGCTCTAAAGACACACTTCAGAGTGTATAAAGCTCTAAAGACACACCTCAAAGTGTTATAAAGCTCTAAAGACACACTTCAGAGTGTATAAAGATCTAAAGACACACCTCAGAGTGTATAAAGCTCTAAAGACACACTTCAGAGTGTATATTGCTCTAAAGACACACCTCAGAGTGTTATAAAGCTCTAAAGACACACCTCAGAGTGTATAAAGATCTAAAGACACACTTCAGAGTGTATATTGCTCTAAAGACACACCTCAGAGTGTCTAAAGATCTAAAGACACACCTCAGAGTGTTATAAAGCTCTAAAGACACACCTCAGAGTGGTATAAAGCTCTAAAGACACACCTCAGAGTGTCATAAGCTCTAAAGACACACCTCAGAGTGTCATAAAGCTCTAAAAACACACCTCAGAGTGGTATAAAGCTCTAAAGACACACCTCAGAGTGTATAAAGCTCTAAAGACACACCTCAGATTGTAATAAGCTCTAAAGACACACCTCAGAGTGTATAAAGCTCTAAAGACACACCTCAGAGTGTCATAAAGCTCTAAAGACACACCTCAGAGTGTATAAAGCTCTAAAGACACACCTCAGAGTGGTATAAAGCTCTAAAGACACACCTCAGAGTGTCATAAGCTCTAAAGACACACACCTCAGTGTATAAAGCTCTAAAGACACACCTCAGAGTGGTATAAAGCTCTAAAGACACACCTCAGAGTGTATAAAGCTCTAAAGACACACCTCAAAGTGGTATAAAGCTCTAAAGACACACCTCAGAGTGTCATAAGCTCTAAAGACACACCTCAGAGTGTTATAAAGCTCTAAAGACACACCTCAGAGTGTATAAAGCTCTAAAGACACACCTCAGAGTGTTTAAAGCTCTAAAGACACCTCAGAGTGTATAAAGCTCTAAAGACACACCTCAGAGTGTTATAAAGCTCTAAAGACACACCTCAGAGTGTTATAAAGCTCTAAAGACACACCTCAGAGTGGTATAAAGCTCTAAAGACACCTCAGAGTGTTATAAAGCTCTAAAGACACACCTCAGAGTGTATAAAGCTCTAAAGACACACTTCAGAGTGTATAAAGCTCTAAAGACACACTTCAGAGTGTATAAAGATCTAAAGACACACCTCAGAGTGTATAAAGATCTAAAGACACACTTCAGAGTGTATATTGCTCTAAAGACACACCTCAGAGTGGTATAAAGCTCTAAAGACACACTTCAGAGTGTCATAAGCTCTAAAGACACACCTCAGAGTGTCATAAAGCTCTAAAAACACACCTCAGAGTGGTATAAAGCTCTAAAGACACACCTCAGAGTGTATAAAGCTCTAAAGACACACCTCAGATTGTAATAAGCTCTAAAGACACACCTCAGAGTGTCATAAGCTCTAAAGACACACCTCAGAGTGTCATAACGCTCTAAAGACACACCTCAGAGCAGTATAAAGCTCTAAAGACACACCTCAGAATGTATAAAGCTCTAAAGACACACTTCAGAGTGTATAAAGATCTAAAGACACACCTCAGAGTGTTATAAAGCTCTAAAGACACACCTCAGAGTGTATAAAGCTCTAAAGACACACCTCAGAGTGATATAAAGCTCTAAAGACACACCTCAGAGTGTTATAAAGCTCTAAAGACACACCTCAGAGCGTGTAAAGCTCTAAAGACACACCTCAGAGTGTAATAAAGCTCTAAAGACACACCTTAGAGTGTATAAAGCTCTAAAGACACACCTCATAGTGTTATAAAGCTCTAAAGACACACCTCAGAGTGTTATAAAGCTCTAAAGACACACCTCAGAGTGGTATAAAGCTCTAAAGACACCTCAGAGTGTAATAAAGCTCTAAAGACACACCTCAGAGTGTATAAAGCTCTAAAGACACACTTCAGAGTGTATAAAGCTCTAAAGACACACCTCAAAGTGTTATAAAGCTCTAAAGACACACTTCAGAGTGTATAAAGATCTAAAGACACACCTCAGAGTGTATAAAGCTCTAAAGACACACTTCAGAGTGTATATTGCTCTAAAGACACACCTCAGAGTGTTATAAAGCTCTAAAGACACACCTCAGAGTGTATAAAGATCTAAAGACACACTTCAGAGTGTATATTGCTCTAAAGACACACCTCAGAGTGTCTAAAGATCTAAAGACACACCTCAGAGTGTTATAAAGCTCTAAAGACACACCTCAGAGTGGTATAAAGCTCTAAAGACACACCTCAGAGTGTCATAAGCTCTAAAGACACACCTCAGAGTGTCATAAAGCTCTAAAAACACACCTCAGAGTGGTATAAAGCTCTAAAGACACACCTCAGAGTGTATAAAGCTCTAAAGACACACCTCAGATTGTAATAAGCTCTAAAGACACACCTCAGAGTGTATAAAGCTCTAAAGACACACCTCAGAGTGTCATAAAGCTCTAAAGACACACCTCAGAGTGTATAAAGCTCTAAAGACACACCTCAGAGTGGTATAAAGCTCTAAAGACACACCTCAGAGTGTCATAAGCTCTAAAGACACACACCTCAGTGTATAAAGCTCTAAAGACACACCTCAGAGTGGTATAAAGCTCTAAAGACACACCTCAGAGTGTATAAAGCTCTAAAGACACACCTCAAAGTGGTATAAAGCTCTAAAGACACACCTCAGAGTGTCATAAGCTCTAAAGACACACCTCAGAGTGTTATAAAGCTCTAAAGACACACCTCAGAGTGTATAAAGCTCTAAAGACACACCTCAGAGTGTTTAAAGCTCTAAAGACACCTCAGAGTGTATAAAGCTCTAAAGACACACCTCAGAGTGTTATAAAGCTCTAAAGACACACCTCAGAGTGTTATAAAGCTCTAAAGACACACCTCAGAGTGGTATAAAGCTCTAAAGACACCTCAGAGTGTTATAAAGCTCTAAAGACACACCTCAGAGTGTATAAAGCTCTAAAGACACACTTCAGAGTGTATAAAGCTCTAAAGACACACTTCAGAGTGTATAAAGATCTAAAGACACACCTCAGAGTGTATAAAGATCTAAAGACACACTTCAGAGTGTATATTGCTCTAAAGACACACCTCAGAGTGTTATAAAGCTCTAAAGACACACCTCAGAGTGTATAAAGATCTAAAGACACACCTCAGAGCGGTATAAAGCTCTAAAGACACACCTCAGAGTGTATAAAGATCTAAAGACACACTTCAGAGTGTATATTGCTCTAAAGACACACCTCAGAGTGTTATAAAGCTCTAAAGACACACCTCAGAGTGGTATAAAGCTCTAAAGACACACCTCAGAGTGTCATAAGCTCTAAAGACACACCTCAGAGTGTCATAAAGCTCTAAAAACACACCTCAGAGTGGTATAAAGCTCTAAAGACACACCTCATAGTGTTATAAAGCTCTAAGGACACACTTCAGATTGTCATAAGCTTTAAAGACACACCTCAGAGTGTATAAAGCTCTAAAGACACACCTCAGAGTGTCATAAAGCTCTAAAGACACACCTCAGAGTGTATAAAGCTCTAAAGACACACCTCAGAGTGGTATAAAGCTCTAAAGACACACCTCAGAGTGTCATAAGCTCTAAAGACACACCTCAGAGTGTTATAAAGCTCTAAAGACACACCTCAGAGTGTATAAAGTTCTAAAGACACACCTCAGAGTGTATTAAAGCTCTAAAGACACACCTCAGAGTGTATAAAGCTCTAAAGACACACCTCAGAGTGGTATAAAGCTCTAAAGACACACCTCAGATTGTCATAAGCTCTAAAGACACACCTCAGAGTGTCATAAAGCTCTAAATACACACCTCAGAGTGTATAAAGCTCTAAAGACACACCTCAGAGTGTATAAAGCTCTAAAGACACACCTCAGAGTGTGTAAAGCTCTAAAGACACACCTCAGAGTGTCATAAAGCTCTAAAAACACACCTCAGAGTGATATAAAGCTCTAAAGACACACCTCAGAGTGTTATAAAGCTCTAAAGACACACCTCATAGTGTTATAAAGCTCTAAAGACACACCTCAGAGTGTTATAAAGCTCTAAAGACACACCTCAGAGTGGTATAAAGCTCTAAAGACACCTCAGAGTGTTATAAAGCTCTAAAGACACACCTCAGAGTGTATAAAGCTCTAAAGACACACTTCAGAGTGTATAAAGCTCTAAAGACACACCTCAGAGTGTTATAAAGCTCTAAAGACACACTTCAGAGTGTATAAAGCTCTAAAGACACACCTCAAAGTGTTATAAAGCTCTAAAGACACACTTCAGAGTGTATAAAGCTCTAAAAACACACCTCAGAGTGGTATAAAGCTCTAAAGACACACCTCAGAGTGTATAAAGCTCTAAAGACACACCTCAGATTGTAATAAGCTCTAAAGACACACCTCAGAGTGGTATAAAGCTCTAAAGACACACCTCAGAGTGTCATAAGCTCTAAAGACACACCTCAGAGTGTATAAAGCTCTAAAGACACACCTCAGAGTGGTATAAAGCTCTAAAGACACACCTCAGAGTGTATAAAGCTCTAAAGACACACCTCAGAGTGTCATAAAGCTCTAAAGACACACCTCAGAGTGTATAAAGCTCTAAAGACACACCTCAGAGTGTCATAAGCTCTAAAGACACACACCTCAGTGTATAAAGCTCTAAAGACACACCTCAGAGTGGTATAAAGCTCTAAAGACACACCTCAGAGTGTATAAAGCTCTAAAGACACACCTCAGAGTGTCATAAAGCTCTAAAGACACACCTCAGAGTGTATAAAGCTCTAAAGACACACCTCAGAGTGTGTAAAGCTCTAAAGACACACCTCAGAGTGTCATAAAGCTCTAAAAACACACCTCAGAGTGATATAAAGCTCTAAAGACACACCTCAGAGTGTTATAAAGCTCTAAAGACACACCTCATAGTGTTATAAAGCTCTAAAGACACACCTCAGAGCGTGTAAAGCTCTAAAGACACACCTCAGAGTGTATAAAGCTCTAAAGACACACCTCAGAGTGATATAAAGCTCTAAAGACACACCTCAGAGTGTTATAAAGCTCTAAAGACACACCTCAGAGCGTGTAAAGCTCTAAAGACACACCTCAGAGTGTATAAAGCTCTACAGACACACCTCAGAGTGTCATAAGCTCTAAAGACACACCTCAGAGTGTCATAACGCTCTAAAGACACACCTCAGAGCAGTATAAAGCTCTAAAGACACACCTCAGAATGTATAAAGCTCTAAAGACACACTTCAGAGTGTATAAAGATCTAAAGACACACCTCAGAGTGTTATAAAGCTCTAAAGACACACCTCAGAGTGTATAAAGCTCTAAAGACACACCTCAGAGTGATATAAAGCTCTAAAGACACACCTCAGAGTGTTATAAAGCTCTAAAGACACACCTCAGAGCGTGTAAAGCTCTAAAGACACACCTCAGAGTGTAATAAAGCTCTAAAGACAAACCTCAGAGTGTATAAAGCTCTAAAGACAAACCTCAGAGTGTATAAAGCTCTAAAGACACACCTCAGAGTGTTATAAAGCTCTAAAGACACACCTCAGAGTGGTATAAAGCTCTAAAGACACACCTCAGAGTGTCATAAGCTCTAAAGACACACACCTCAGTGTATAAAGCTCTAAAGACACACCTCAGAGTGGTATAAAGCTCTAAAGACACACCTCAGAGTGTATAAAGCTCTAAAGACACACCTCAAAGTGGTATAAAGCTCTAAAGACACACCTCAGAGTGTCATAAGCTCTAAAGACACACCTCAGAGTGTTATAAAGCTCTAAAGACACACCTCAGAGTGTATAAAGCTCTAAAGACACACCTCAGAGTGTTTAAAGCTCTAAAGACACCTCAGAGTGTATAAAGCTCTAAAGACACACCTCAGAGTGTTATAAAGCTCTAAAGACACACCTCAGAGTGTTATAAAGCTCTAAAGACACACCTCAGAGTGGTATAAAGCTCTAAAGACACCTCAGAGTGTTATAAAGCTCTAAAGACACACCTCAGAGTGTATAAAGCTCTAAAGACACACTTCAGAGTGTATAAAGCTCTAAAGACACACTTCAGAGTGTATAAAGATCTAAAGACACACCTCAGAGTGTATAAAGATCTAAAGACACACTTCAGAGTGTATATTGCTCTAAAGACACACCTCAGAGTGTTATAAAGCTCTAAAGACACACCTCAGAGTGTATAAAGATCTAAAGACACACCTCAGAGCGGTATAAAGCTCTAAAGACACACCTCAGAGTGTATAAAGATCTAAAGACACACTTCAGAGTGTATATTGCTCTAAAGACACACCTCAGAGTGTTATAAAGCTCTAAAGACACACCTCAGAGTGGTATAAAGCTCTAAAGACACACCTCAGAGTGTCATAAGCTCTAAAGACACACCTCAGAGTGTCATAAAGCTCTAAAAACACACCTCAGAGTGGTATAAAGCTCTAAAGACACACCTCATAGTGTTATAAAGCTCTAAGGACACACTTCAGATTGTCATAAGCTTTAAAGACACACCTCAGAGTGTATAAAGCTCTAAAGACACACCTCAGAGTGTCATAAAGCTCTAAAGACACACCTCAGAGTGTATAAAGCTCTAAAGACACACCTCAGAGTGGTATAAAGCTCTAAAGACACACCTCAGAGTGTCATAAGCTCTAAAGACACACCTCAGAGTGTTATAAAGCTCTAAAGACACACCTCAGAGTGTATAAAGTTCTAAAGACACACCTCAGAGTGTATTAAAGCTCTAAAGACACACCTCAGAGTGTATAAAGCTCTAAAGACACACCTCAGAGTGGTATAAAGCTCTAAAGACACACCTCAGATTGTCATAAGCTCTAAAGACACACCTCAGAGTGTCATAAAGCTCTAAATACACACCTCAGAGTGTATAAAGCTCTAAAGACACACCTCAGAGTGTATAAAGCTCTAAAGACACACCTCAGAGTGTGTAAAGCTCTAAAGACACACCTCAGAGTGTCATAAAGCTCTAAAAACACACCTCAGAGTGATATAAAGCTCTAAAGACACACCTCAGAGTGTTATAAAGCTCTAAAGACACACCTCATAGTGTTATAAAGCTCTAAAGACACACCTCAGAGTGTTATAAAGCTCTAAAGACACACCTCAGAGTGGTATAAAGCTCTAAAGACACCTCAGAGTGTTATAAAGCTCTAAAGACACACCTCAGAGTGTATAAAGCTCTAAAGACACACTTCAGAGTGTATAAAGCTCTAAAGACACACCTCAGAGTGTTATAAAGCTCTAAAGACACACTTCAGAGTGTATAAAGCTCTAAAGACACACCTCAAAGTGTTATAAAGCTCTAAAGACACACTTCAGAGTGTATAAAGCTCTAAAAACACACCTCAGAGTGGTATAAAGCTCTAAAGACACACCTCAGAGTGTATAAAGCTCTAAAGACACACCTCAGATTGTAATAAGCTCTAAAGACACACCTCAGAGTGGTATAAAGCTCTAAAGACACACCTCAGAGTGTCATAAGCTCTAAAGACACACCTCAGAGTGTATAAAGCTCTAAAGACACACCTCAGAGTGGTATAAAGCTCTAAAGACACACCTCAGAGTGTATAAAGCTCTAAAGACACACCTCAGAGTGTCATAAAGCTCTAAAGACACACCTCAGAGTGTATAAAGCTCTAAAGACACACCTCAGAGTGTCATAAGCTCTAAAGACACACACCTCAGTGTATAAAGCTCTAAAGACACACCTCAGAGTGGTATAAAGCTCTAAAGACACACCTCAGAGTGTATAAAGCTCTAAAGACACACCTCAGAGTGTCATAAAGCTCTAAAGACACACCTCAGAGTGTATAAAGCTCTAAAGACACACCTCAGAGTGTGTAAAGCTCTAAAGACACACCTCAGAGTGTCATAAAGCTCTAAAAACACACCTCAGAGTGATATAAAGCTCTAAAGACACACCTCAGAGTGTTATAAAGCTCTAAAGACACACCTCATAGTGTTATAAAGCTCTAAAGACACACCTCAGAGCGTGTAAAGCTCTAAAGACACACCTCAGAGTGTATAAAGCTCTAAAGACACACCTCAGAGTGATATAAAGCTCTAAAGACACACCTCAGAGTGTTATAAAGCTCTAAAGACACACCTCAGAGCGTGTAAAGCTCTAAAGACACACCTCAGAGTGTATAAAGCTCTACAGACACACCTCAGAGTGTCATAAGCTCTAAAGACACACCTCAGAGTGTCATAACGCTCTAAAGACACACCTCAGAGCAGTATAAAGCTCTAAAGACACACCTCAGAATGTATAAAGCTCTAAAGACACACTTCAGAGTGTATAAAGATCTAAAGACACACCTCAGAGTGTTATAAAGCTCTAAAGACACACCTCAGAGTGTATAAAGCTCTAAAGACACACCTCAGAGTGATATAAAGCTCTAAAGACACACCTCAGAGTGTTATAAAGCTCTAAAGACACACCTCAGAGCGTGTAAAGCTCTAAAGACACACCTCAGAGTGTAATAAAGCTCTAAAGACAAACCTCAGAGTGTATAAAGCTCTAAAGACAAACCTCAGAGTGTATAAAGCTCTAAAGACACACCTCAGAGTGTTATAAAGCTCTAAAGACACACCTCAGAGTGGTATAAAGCTCTAAAGACACCTCAGAGTGAAATAAAGCTCTAAAGACACACCTCAGAGTGTATAAAGCTCTAAAGACACACTTCAGAGTGTATAAAGCTCTAAAGACACACCTCAGAGTGTATAAAGATCTAAAGACACACCTCAGAGTGTATAAAGCTCTAAAGACACACTTCAGAGTGTATATTGCTCTAAAGACACACCTCAGAGTGTTATAAAGCTCTAAAGACACACCTCAGAGTGTATAAAGATCTAAAGACACACTTCAGAGTGTATATTGCTCTAAAGACACATCTCAGAGTGTCTAAAGATCTAAAGACACACCTCAGAGTGTTATAAAGCTCTAAAGACACACCTCAGAGTGGTAAAAAGCTCTAAAGACACACCTCAGAGTGTCATAAGCTCTAAAGACACACCTCAGTGTGTCATAAAGCTCTAAAAACACACCTCAGAGTGGTATAAAGCTCTAAAGACACACCTCAGAGTGTATAAAGCTCTAAAGACACACCTCAGATAGTAATAAGCTCTAAAGACACACCTCAGAGTGTATAAAGCTCTAAAGACACACCTCAGAGTGTCATAAAGCTCTAAAGACACACCTCAGAGTGTATAAAGCTCTAAAGACACACCTCAGAGTGGTATAAAGCTCTAAAGACACACCTCAGAGTGTCATAAGCTCTAAAGACACACACCTCAGTGTATAAAGCTCTAAAGACACACCTCAGAGTGGTATAAAGCTCTAAAGACACACCTCAGAGTGTATAAAGCTCTAAAGACACACCTCAAAGTGGTATAAAGCTCTAAAGACACACCTCAGAGTGTCATAAGCTCTAAAGACACACCTCAGAGTGTTATAAAGCTCTAAAGACACACCTCAGAGTGTATAAAGTTCTAAAGACACACCTCAGAGTGTATAAAGCTCTAAAGACACACCTCAGAGTTTATAAAGCTCTAAAGACACACCTCAGAGTGTATAAAGCTCTAAAGACACACCTCAGAGTGGTATAAAGCTCTAAAGACACACCTCAGATTGTCATAAGCTCTAAAGACACACCTCAGAGTGTATAAAGCTCTAAAGACACACCTCAGAGTGTCATAAGCTCTAAAGACACACCTCAGAGTGTATAAAGCTCTAAAGACACACCTCAGAGTGTATAAAGCTCTAAAGACACACCTCAAAGTGGTATAAAGCTCTAAAGACACACCTCAGAGTGTCATAAGCTCTAAAGACACACCTCAGAGTGTTATAAAGCTCTAAAGACACACCTCAGAGTGTATAAAGTTCTAAAGACACACCTCAGAGTGTATAAAGCTCTAAAGACACACCTCAGAGTGTATAAAGATCTAAAGACACACTTCGGAGTGTATATTGCTCTAAAGACACACCTCAGAGTGTTATAAAGCTCTAAAGACACACCTCAGAGTTGTATAAAGCTCTAAAGACACACTTCAGAGTGGTATAAAGATCTAAAGACACACCTCAGAGTGTTATAAAGCTCTAAAGACACACCTCAGAGTGGTATAAAGCTCTAAAGACACACTTCAGAGTGTCATAAGCTCTAAAGACACACCTCAGAGTGTCTTAAAGCTCTAAAAACACACCTCAGAGTGGTATAAAGCTCTAAAGACACACCTCAGAGTGTATAAAGCTCTAAAGACACACCTCAGATTGTAATAAGCTCTAAAGACACACCTCAGAGTGTATAAAGCTCTAAAGACACACCTCAGAGTGTCATAAAGCTCTAAAAACACACCTCAGAGTGTATAAAGCTCTAAAGACACACCTCAGAGTGGTATAAAGCTCTAAAGACACACCTCAGAGTGTCATAAGCTCTAAAGACACACACCTCAGTGTATAAAGCTCTAAAGACACACCTCAGAGTGTATAAAGCTCTAAAGACACACCTCAGAGTGGTATAAAGCTCTAAAGACACACCTCAGAGTGTATAAAGCTCTAAAGACACACCTCAAAGTGGTATAAGCTCTAAAGACACACCTCAGAGTGTCATAAGCTCTAAAGACACACCTCAGAGTGTTATAAAGCTCTAAAGACACACCTCAGAGTGTATAAAGTTCTAAAGACACACCTCAGAGTGTATAAAGCTCTAAAGACACACCTCAGAGTGTATAAAGCTCTAAAGACACACCTCAGAGTGTATAAAGCTCTAAAGACACACCTCAGAGTGGTATAAAGCTCTAAAGACACACCTCAGATTGTCATAAGCTCTAAAGACACACCTCAGAGTGTATAAAGCTCTAAAGAAACACCTCAGATTGTCATAAGCTCTAAAGACACACCTCAGAGTGTATAAAGCTCTAAAGACACACCTCAGAGTTTATAAAGCTCTAAAGACACACCTCAGAGTGTATAAAGCTCTAAAGACACACCTCAGAGTGGTATAAAGCTCTAAAGACACACCTCAGATTGTCATAAGCTCTAAAGACACACCTCAGAGTGTATAAAGCTCTAAAGACACACCTCAGAGTGTCATAAGCTCTAAAGACACACCTCAGAGTGTATAAAGCTCTAAAGACACACCTCAGAGTGTATAAAGCTCTAAAGACACACCTCAAAGTGGTATAAAGCTCTAAAGACACACCTCAGAGTGTCATAAGCTCTAAAGACACACCTCAGAGTGTTATAAAGCTCTAAAGACACACCTCAGAGTGTATAAAGTTCTAAAGACACACCTCAGAGTGTATAAAGCTCTAAAGACACACTTCGGAGTGTATATTGCTCTAAAGACACACCTCAGAGTGTTATAAAGCTCTAAAGACACACCTCAGAGTTGTATAAAGCTCTAAAGACACACTTCGGAGTGTATATTGCTCTAAAGACACACCTCAGAGTGTTATAAAGCTCTAAAGACACACCTCAGAGTTGTATAAAGCTCTAAAGACACACCTCAGAGTGTATAAAGATCTAAAGACACACTTCGGAGTGTATATTGCTCTAAAGACACACCTCAGAGTGTATAAAGCTCTAAAGACACACCTCAGAGTGTATAAAGATCTAAAGACACACCTCAGAGTGTATAAAGATCTAAAGACACACCTCAGAGTGTTATAAAGCTCTAAAGACACACCTCAGAGTTGTATAAAGCTCTAAAGACACACTTCAGAGTGGTATAAAGATCTAAAGACACACCTCAGAGTGTTATAAAGCTCTAAAGACACACCTCAGAGTGGTATAAAGCTCTAAAGACACACTTCAGAGTGTCATAAGCTCTAAAGACACACCTCAGAGTGTCATAAAGCTCTAAAAACACACCTCAGAGTGGTATAAAGCTCTAAAGACACACCTCAGAGTGTATAAAGCTCTAAAGACACACCTCAGATTGTAATAAGCTCTAAAGACACACCTCAGAGTGTATAAAGCTCTAAAGACACACCTCAGAGTGTCATAAAGCTCTAAAAACACACCTCAGAGTGTATAAAGCTCTAAAGACACACCTCAGAGTGGTATAAAGCTCTAAAGACACACCTCAGAGTGTCATAAGCTCTAAAGACACACACCTCAGTGTATAAAGCTCTAAAGACACACCTCAGAGTGTATAAAGCTCTAAAGACACACCTCAGAGTGGTATAAAGCTCTAAAGACACACCTCAGAGTGTATAAAGCTCTAAAGACACACCTCAAAGTGTCATAAGCTCTAAAGACACACCTCAGAGTGTTATAAAGCTCTAAAGACACACCTCAGAGTGTATAAAGTTCTAAAGACACACCTCAGAGTGTATAAAGCTCTAAAGACACACCTCAGAGTGTATAAAGCTCTAAAGACACACCTCAGAGTGTATAAAGCTCTAAAGACACACCTCAGAGTGGTATAAAGCTCTAAAGACACACCTCAGATTGTCATAAGCTCTAAAGACACACCTCAGAGTGTATAAAGCTCTAAAGAAACACCTCAGATTGTCATAAGCTCTAAAGACACACCTCAGAGTTATAAAGCTCTAAAGAAACACCTCAGAGTGTCATAAAGCTCTAAAGACACACCTCAGAGTGTATAAAGCTCTAAAGACATACCTCAGAGTGTATAAAGCTCTAAAGACACACCTCAGAGTGTGTAAAGCTCTAAAGACACACCTCAGAGTGTCATAAAGCTCTAAAAACATACCTCAGAGTGTATAAAGCTCTAAAGACACACCTCAGAGTGTATAAAGCTCTAAAGACACACCTCAGAGTGGTATAAAGCTCTAAAGACACACCTCAGATTGTCATAAGCTCTAAAGACACACCTCAGAGTGTATAAAGCTCTAAAGACACACCTCAGAGTGTCATAAGCTCTAAAGACACACCTCAGAGTGTATAAAGCTCTAAAGACACACCTCAGAGTGTATAAAGCTCTAAAGACACACCTCAAAGTGGTATAAAGCTCTAAAGACACACCTCAGAGTGTCATAAGCTCTAAAGACACACCTCAGAGTGTTATAAAGCTCTAAAGACACACCTCAGAGTGTATAAAGTTCTAAAGACACACCTCAGAGTGTATAAAGCTCTAAAGACACACCTCAGAGTGTATAAAGATCTAAAGACACACTTCGGAGTGTATATTGCTCTAAAGACACACCTCAGAGTGTTATAAAGCTCTAAAGACACACCTCAGAGTTGTATAAAGCTCTAAAGACACACTTCAGAGTGGTATAAAGATCTAAAGACACACCTCAGAGTGTTATAAAGCTCTAAAGACACACCTCAGAGTGGTATAAAGCTCTAAAGACACACTTCAGAGTGTCATAAGCTCTAAAGACACACCTCAGAGTGTCTTAAAGCTCTAAAAACACACCTCAGAGTGGTATAAAGCTCTAAAGACACACCTCAGAGTGTATAAAGCTCTAAAGACACACCTCAGATTGTAATAAGCTCTAAAGACACACCTCAGAGTGTATAAAGCTCTAAAGACACACCTCAGAGTGTCATAAAGCTCTAAAAACACACCTCAGAGTGTATAAAGCTCTAAAGACACACCTCAGAGTGGTATAAAGCTCTAAAGACACACCTCAGAGTGTCATAAGCTCTAAAGACACACACCTCAGTGTATAAAGCTCTAAAGACACACCTCAGAGTGTATAAAGCTCTAAAGACACACCTCAGAGTGGTATAAAGCTCTAAAGACACACCTCAGAGTGTATAAAGCTCTAAAGACACACCTCAAAGTGGTATAAGCTCTAAAGACACACCTCAGAGTGTCATAAGCTCTAAAGACACACCTCAGAGTGTTATAAAGCTCTAAAGACACACCTCAGAGTGTATAAAGTTCTAAAGACACACCTCAGAGTGTATAAAGCTCTAAAGACACACCTCAGAGTGTATAAAGCTCTAAAGACACACCTCAGAGTGTATAAAGCTCTAAAGACACACCTCAGAGTGGTATAAAGCTCTAAAGACACACCTCAGATTGTCATAAGCTCTAAAGACACACCTCAGAGTGTATAAAGCTCTAAAGAAACACCTCAGATTGTCATAAGCTCTAAAGACACACCTCAGAGTGTATAAAGCTCTAAAGACACACCTCAGAGTTTATAAAGCTCTAAAGACACACCTCAGAGTGTATAAAGCTCTAAAGACACACCTCAGAGTGGTATAAAGCTCTAAAGACACACCTCAGATTGTCATAAGCTCTAAAGACACACCTCAGAGTGTATAAAGCTCTAAAGACACACCTCAGAGTGTCATAAGCTCTAAAGACACACCTCAGAGTGTATAAAGCTCTAAAGACACACCTCAGAGTGTATAAAGCTCTAAAGACACACCTCAAAGTGGTATAAAGCTCTAAAGACACACCTCAGAGTGTCATAAGCTCTAAAGACACACCTCAGAGTGTTATAAAGCTCTAAAGACACACCTCAGAGTGTATAAAGTTCTAAAGACACACCTCAGAGTGTATAAAGCTCTAAAGACACACTTCGGAGTGTATATTGCTCTAAAGACACACCTCAGAGTGTTATAAAGCTCTAAAGACACACCTCAGAGTTGTATAAAGCTCTAAAGACACACTTCGGAGTGTATATTGCTCTAAAGACACACCTCAGAGTGTTATAAAGCTCTAAAGACACACCTCAGAGTTGTATAAAGCTCTAAAGACACACCTCAGAGTGTATAAAGATCTAAAGACACACTTCGGAGTGTATATTGCTCTAAAGACACACCTCAGAGTGTATAAAGCTCTAAAGACACACCTCAGAGTGTATAAAGATCTAAAGACACACCTCAGAGTGTATAAAGATCTAAAGACACACCTCAGAGTGTTATAAAGCTCTAAAGACACACCTCAGAGTTGTATAAAGCTCTAAAGACACACTTCAGAGTGGTATAAAGATCTAAAGACACACCTCAGAGTGTTATAAAGCTCTAAAGACACACCTCAGAGTGGTATAAAGCTCTAAAGACACACTTCAGAGTGTCATAAGCTCTAAAGACACACCTCAGAGTGTCATAAAGCTCTAAAAACACACCTCAGAGTGGTATAAAGCTCTAAAGACACACCTCAGAGTGTATAAAGCTCTAAAGACACACCTCAGATTGTAATAAGCTCTAAAGACACACCTCAGAGTGTATAAAGCTCTAAAGACACACCTCAGAGTGTCATAAAGCTCTAAAAACACACCTCAGAGTGTATAAAGCTCTAAAGACACACCTCAGAGTGGTATAAAGCTCTAAAGACACACCTCAGAGTGTCATAAGCTCTAAAGACACACACCTCAGTGTATAAAGCTCTAAAGACACACCTCAGAGTGTATAAAGCTCTAAAGACACACCTCAGAGTGGTATAAAGCTCTAAAGACACACCTCAGAGTGTATAAAGCTCTAAAGACACACCTCAAAGTGTCATAAGCTCTAAAGACACACCTCAGAGTGTTATAAAGCTCTAAAGACACACCTCAGAGTGTATAAAGTTCTAAAGACACACCTCAGAGTGTATAAAGCTCTAAAGACACACCTCAGAGTGTATAAAGCTCTAAAGACACACCTCAGAGTGTATAAAGCTCTAAAGACACACCTCAGAGTGTATAAAGCTCTAAAGACACACCTCAGAGTGGTATAAAGCTCTAAAGACACACCTCAGATTGTCATAAGCTCTAAAGACACACCTCAGAGTGTATAAAGCTCTAAAGAAACACCTCAGATTGTCATAAGCTCTAAAGACACACCTCAGAGTTATAAAGCTCTAAAGAAACACCTCAGAGTGTCATAAAGCTCTAAAGACACACCTCAGAGTGTATAAAGCTCTAAAGACATACCTCAGAGTGTATAAAGCTCTAAAGACACACCTCAGAGTGTGTAAAGCTCTAAAGACACACCTCAGAGTGTCATAAAGCTCTAAAAACATACCTCAGAGTGTATAAAGCTCTAAAGACACACCTCAGAGTGTATAAAGCTCTAAAGACACACCTCAGAGTGGTATAAAGCTCTAAAGACACACCTCAGATTGTCATAAGCTCTAAAGACACACCTCAGAGTGTATAAAGCTCTAAAGACACACCTCAGAGTGTCATAAGCTCTAAAGACACACCTCAGAGTGTATAAAGCTCTAAAGACACACCTCAGAGTGTATAAAGCTCTAAAGACACACCTCAAAGTGGTATAAAGCTCTAAAGACACACCTCAGAGTGTTATAAAGCTCTAAAGACACACCTCAGAGTGTATAAAGTTCTAAAGACACACCTCAGAGTGTATAAAGCTCTAAAGACACACCTCAGAGTGTATAAAGCTCTAAAGACACACCTCAGAGTGTATAAAGATCTAAAAACACACCTCAGATTGTAATAAGCTCTAAAGACACACCTCAGAGTGTATAAAGCTCTAAAGACACACCTCAGAGTGTATAAAGCTCTAAAGACACACTTCAGAGTGTATAAAGCTCTAAAGACACACCTCAAAGTGTATAAAGCTCTAAAGACACACCTCAGAGTGTATAAAGCTCTAAAGACACACCTCAGAGTGTATAAAGCTCTAAAGACACACCTCAAAGTGGTATAAAGCTCTAAAGACACACCTCAGAGTGTTATAAAGCTCTAAAGACACACCTCAGAGTGTATAAAGTTCTAAAGACACACCTCAGAGTGTATAAAGCTCTAAAGACACACCTCAGAGTGTATAAAGCTCTAAAGACACACCTCAGAGTGTATAAAGATCTAAAAACACACCTCAGATTGTAATAAGCTCTAAAGACACACCTCAGAGTGTATAAAGCTCTAAAGACACACCTCAGAGTGTCATAAAGCTCTAAAGACACACCTCAGAGTGTATAAAGCTCTAAAGACACACCTCAGAGTGTCATAAGCTCTAAAGACACACCTCAGAGTGTTATAAAGCTCTAAAGACACACCTCAGAGTGTATAAAGCTCTAAAGACACACCTCAGAGTGTATAAAGCTCTAAAGACACACCTCAGAGTGTATAAAGCTCTAAAGACACACCTCAGAGTGGTATAAAGCTCTAAAGACACACCTCAGATTGTCATAAGCTCTAAAGACACACCTCAGAGTGTATAAAGCTCTAAAGACACACCTCAAAGTGTCATAAAGCTCTAAAGACACACCTCAGAGTGTATAAAGCTCTAAAGACACACCTCAGAGTGTGTAAAGCTCTAAAGACACACCTCAGAGTGTCATAAAGCTCTAAAAACATACCTCAGAGTGATATAAAGCTCTAAAGACACACCTCAGAGTGTTATAAAGCTCTAAAGACACACATCATAGTGTTATAAAGCTCTAAAGACACACCTCAGAGCGTGTAAAGCTCTAAAGACACACCTCAGAGTGTATAAAGCTCTAAAGACACACCTCAGAGTGATATAAAGCTCTAAAGACACACCTCAGAGTGTTATAAAGCTCTAAAGACACACCTCAGAGCGTGTAAAGCTCTAAAGACACACCTCAGAGTGTATAAAGCTCTAAAGACACACCTCAGAGTGTATAGAGCTCTAAAGACACACCTCAGAGCGTGTAAAGCTCTAAAGACACACCTGAGAGTGTATAAAGCTCTAAAGACACACCTCAGAGTGTCATAAGCTCTAAAGACACACCTCAGAGTGTCATAACGCTCTAAAGACACACCTCAGAGCAGTATAAAGCTCTAAAGACACACCTCAGAATGTATAAAGCTCTAAAGACACACCTCAGAGTGTTATAAAGCTCTAAAGACACACCTCAGAGTGTAAAAAGCTCTAAAGACACACCTCAGAGTGATATAAAGCTCTAAAGACACACCTCAGAGTGTTATAAAGCTCTAAAGACACACCTCAGAGCGTGTAAAGCTCTAAAGACACACCTCAAAGTGTCATAAAGCTCTAAAGACACACCTCAGAGTGTATAAAGCTCTAAAGACACACCTCAGAGTGTATAAAGCTCTAAAGACACACCTCAGAGTGTATAAAGCTCTAAAGACACACCTCAAAGTGTCATAAAGCTCTAAAGACACACCTCAGAGTGTATAAAGCTCTAAAGACACACCTCAGAGTGTATAAAGCTCTAAAGACACACCTCAGAGTGTGTAAAGCTCTAAAGACACACCTCAGAGTGTCATAAAGCTCTAAAAACATACCTCAGAGTGATATAAAGCTCTAAAGACACACCTCAGAGTGTTATAAAGCTCTAAAGACACACCTCATAGTGTTATAAAGCTCTAAAGACACACCTCAGAGCGTGTAAAGCTCTAAAGACACACCTCAGAGTGTATAAAGCTCTAAAGACACACCTCAGAGTGTTATAAAGCTCTAAAGACACACCTCAGAGCGTGTAAAGCTCTAAAGACACACCTCAGAGTGTATAAAGCTCTAAAGACACACCTCAGAGTGTATAGAGCTCTAAAGACACACCTCAGAGCGTGTAAAGCTCTAAAGACACACCTCAGAGTGTATAAAGCTCTAAAGACACACCTCAGAGTGTCATAAGCTCTAAAGACACACCTCAGAGTGTCATAACGCTCTAAAGACACAACTCAGAGCAGTGTAAAGCTCTAAAGACACACCTCAGAATGTATAAAGCTCTAAAGACACACCTCAGAGTGTTATAAAGCTCTAAAGACACACCTCAGAGTGTAAAAAGCTCTAAAGACACACCTCAGAGTGTATAAAGCTCTAAAGACACACTTCAGAGTGTATAAAGCTCTAAAGACACACCTCAAAGTGTATAAAGCTCTAAAGACACACCTCAGAGTGTATAAAGATCTAAAGACACACTTCGGAGTGTATATTGCTCTAAAGACACACCTCAGAGTGTTATAAAGCTCTAAAGACACACCTCAGAGTTGTATAAAGCTCTAAAGACACACTTCAGAGTGGTATAAAGATCTAAAGACACACCTCAGAGTGTTATAAAGCTCTAAAGACACACCTCAGAGTGGTATAAAGCTCTAAAGACACACTTCAGAGTGTCATAAGCTCTAAAGACACACCTCAGAGTGTCTTAAAGCTCTAAAAACACACCTCAGAGTGGTATAAAGCTCTAAAGACACACCTCAGAGTGTATAAAGCTCTAAAGACACACCTCAGATTGTAATAAGCTCTAAAGACACACCTCAGAGTGTATAAAGCTCTAAAGACACACCTCAGAGTGTCATAAAGCTCTAAAAACACACCTCAGAGTGTATAAAGCTCTAAAGACACACCTCAGAGTGGTATAAAGCTCTAAAGACACACCTCAGAGTGTCATAAGCTCTAAAGACACACACCTCAGTGTATAAAGCTCTAAAGACACACCTCAGAGTGTATAAAGCTCTAAAGACACACCTCAGAGTGGTATAAAGCTCTAAAGACACACCTCAGAGTGTATAAAGCTCTAAAGACACACCTCAGAGTGTATAAAGCTCTAAAGACACACCTCAGAGTGTATAAAGCTCTAAAGACACACCTCAGAGTGTCATAAGCTCTAATGACACACCTCAGAGTGTTATAAAGCTCTAAAGACACACCTCAGAGTGTATAAAGTTCTAAAGACACACCTCAGAGTGTATAAAGCTCTAAAGACACACCTCAGAGTGTATAAAGCTCTAAAGACACACCTCAGAGTGTATAAAGCTCTAAAGACACACCTCAGAGTGGTATAAAGCTCTAAAGACACACCTCAGATTGTCATAAGCTCTAAAGACACACCTCAGAGTGTATAAAGCTCTAAAGAAACACCTCAGATTGTCATAAGCTCTAAAGACACACCTCAGAGTGTATAAAGCTCTAAAGACACACCTCAGAGTTTATAAAGCTCTAAAGACACACCTCAGAGTGTATAAAGCTCTAAAGACACACCTCAGAGTGGTATAAAGCTCTAAAGACACACCTCAGATTGTCATAAGCTCTAAAGACACACCTCAGAGTGTATAAAGCTCTAAAGACACACCTCAGAGTGTCATAAGCTCTAAAGACACACCTCAGAGTGTATAAAGCTCTAAAGACACACCTCAGAGTGTATAAAGCTCTAAAGACACACCTCAAAGTGGTATAAAGCTCTAAAGACACACCTCAGAGTGTCATAAGCTCTAAAGACACACCTCAGAGTGTTATAAAGCTCTAAAGACACACCTCAGAGTGTATAAAGTTCTAAAGACACACCTCAGAGTGTATAAAGCTCTAAAGACACACCTCAGAGTGTATAAAGATCTAAAGACACACTTCGGAGTGTATATTGCTCTAAAGACACACCTCAGAGTGTTATAAAGCTCTAAAGACACACCTCAGAGTTGTATAAAGCTCTAAAGACACACTTCAGAGTGGTATAAAGATCTAAAGACACACCTCAGAGTGTTATAAAGCTCTAAAGACACACCTCAGAGTGGTATAAAGCTCTAAAGACACACTTCAGAGTGTCATAAGCTCTAAAGACACACCTCAGAGTGTCATAAAGCTCTAAAAACACACCTCAGAGTGGTATAAAGCTCTAAAGACACACCTCAGAGTGTATAAAGCTCTAAAGACACACCTCAGATTGTAATAAGCTCTAAAGACACACCTCAGAGTGTATAAAGCTCTAAAGACACACCTCAGAGTGTCATAAAGCTCTAAAAACACACCTCAGAGTGTATAAAGCTCTAAAGACACACCTCAGAGTGGTATAAAGCTCTAAAGACACACCTCAGAGTGTATAAAGCTCTAAAGACACACCTCAAAGTGGTATAAAGTTCTAAAGACACACCTCAGAGTGTCATAAGCTCTAAAGACACACCTCAGAGTGTTATAAAGCTCTAAAGACACACCTCAGAGTGTATAAAGTTCTAAAGACACACCTCAGAGTGTATAAAGCTCTAAAGACACACCTCAGAGTGTATAAAGCTCTAAAGACACACCTCAGAGTGTATAAAGCTCTAAAGACACACCTCAGAGTGGTATAAAGCTCTAAAGACACACCTCAGATTGTCATAAGCTCTAAAGACACACCTCAGAGTGTATAAAGCTCTAAAGAAACACCTCAGATTGTCATAAGCTCTAAAGACACACCTCAGAGTTATAAAGCTCTAAAGAAACACCTCAGAGTGTCATAAAGCTCTAAAGACACACCTCAGAGTGTATAAAGCTCTAAAGACATACCTCAGAGTGTATAAAGCTCTAAAGACACACCTCAGAGTGTGTAAAGCTCTAAAGACACACCTCAGAGTGTATAAAGCTCTAAAGACACACCTCAGAGTGGTATAACGCTCTAAAGACACACCTCAGAGTGTATAAAGCTCTAAAGACACACCTCAGAGTGTATAAAGCTCTAAAGACACACCTCAGAGTGTATAAAGCTCTAAAGACACACCTCAGAGTGTCATAAGCTCTAAAGACACACCTCAGAGTGTTATAAAGCTCTAAAGACACACCTCAGAGTGTATAAAGCTCTAAAGACACACCTCAGAGTGTCATAAGCTCTAAAGACACACACCTCAGTGTATAAAGCTCTAAAGACACACCTCAGAGTGTATAAAGCTCTAAAGACACACCTCAGAGTGGTATAAAGCTCTAAAGACACACCTCAGAGTGTATAAAGCTCTAAAGACACACCTCAGAGTGTATAAAGCTCTAAAGACACACCTCAGAGTGTATAAAGCTCTAAAGACACACCTCAGAGTGTCATAAGCTCTAAAGACACACCTCAGAGTGTTATAAAGCTCTAAAGACACACCTCAGAGTGTATAAAGTTCTAAAGACACACCTCAGAGTGTATAAAGCTCTAAAGACACACCTCAGAGTGTATAAAGCTCTAAAGACACACCTCAGAGTGGTATAAAGCTCTAAAGACACACCTCAGATTGTCATAAGCTCTAAAGACACACCTCAGAGTGTATAAAGCTCTAAAGACACACCTCAAAGTGGTATAAAGCTCTAAAGACACACCTCAGAGTGTCATAAGCTCTAAAGACACACCTCAGAGTGTATAAAGCTCTAAAGACACACCTCAGAGTGTATAAAGCTCTAAAGACACACCTCAAAGTGGTATAAAGCTCTAAAGACACACCTCAGAGTGTCATAAGCTCTAAAGACACACCTCAGAGTGTTATAAAGCTCTAAAGACACACCTCAGAGTGTATAAAGTTCTAAAGACACACCTCAGAGTGTATAAAGCTCTAAAGACACACCTCAGAGTGTATAAAGATCTAAAGACACACTTCGGAGTGTATATTGCTCTAAAGACACACATCAGAGTGTTATAAAGCTCTAAAGACACACCTCAGAGTTGTATAAAGCTCTAAAGACACACTTCAGAGTGGTATAAAGATCTAAAGACACACCTCAGAGTGTTATAAAGCTCTAAAGACACACCTCAGAGTGGTATAAAGCTCTAAAGACACACTTCAGAGTGTCATAAGCTCTAAAGACACACCTCAGAGTGTCATAAAGCTCTAAAAACACACCTCAGAGTGGTATAAAGCTCTAAAGACACACCTCAGAGTGTATAAAGCTCTAAAGACACACCTCAGATTGTAATAAGCTCTAAAGACACACCTCAGAGTGTATAAAGCTCTAAAGACACACCTCAGAGTGTCATAAAGCTCTAAAAACACACCTCAGAGTGTATAAAGCTCTAAAGACACACCTCAGAGTGGTATAAAGCTCTAAAGACACACCTCAGAGTGTCATAAGCTCTAAAGACACACACCTCAGTGTATAAAGCTCTAAAGACACACCTCAGAGTGTATAAAGCTCTAAAGACACACCTCAGAGTGGTATAAAGCTCTAAAGACACACCTCAGAGTGTATAAAGCTCTAAAGACACACCTCAAAGTGGTATAAAGTTCTAAAGACACACCTCAGAGTGTCATAAGCTCTAAAGACACACCTCAGAGTGTTATAAAGCTCTAAAGACACACCTCAGAGTGTATAAAGTTCTAAAGACACACCTCAGAGTGTATAAAGCTCTAAAGACACACCTCAGAGTGTATAAAGCTCTAAAGACACACCTCAGAGTGTATAAAGCTCTAAAGACACACCTCAGAGTGGTATAAAGCTCTAAAGACACACCTCAGAGTGGTATAAAGCTCTAAAGACACACCTCAGATTGTCATAAGCTCTAAAGACACACCTCAGAGTGTATAAAGCTCTAAAGAAACACCTCAGATTGTCATAAGCTCTAAAGACACACCTCAGAGTTATAAAGCTCTAAAGAAACACCTCAGAGTGTCATAAAGCTCTAAAGACACACCTCAGAGTGTATAAAGCTCTAAAGACATACCTCAGAGTGTATAAAGCTCTAAAGACACACCTCAGAGTGTGTAAAGCTCTAAAGACACACCTCAGAGTGTCATAAAGCTCTAAAAACATACCTCAGAGTGTATAAAGCTCTAAAGACACACCTCAGAGTGTATAAAGCTCTAAAGACACACCTCAGAGTGGTATAAAGCTCTAAAGACACACCTCAGATTGTCATAAGCTCTAAAGACACACCTCAGAGTGTATAAAGCTCTAAAGACACACCTCAGAGTGTCATAAGCTCTAAAGACACACCTCAGAGTGTATAAAGCTCTAAAGACACACCTCAGAGTGTATAAAGCTCTAAAGACACACCTCAAAGTGGTATAAAGCTCTAAAGACACACCTCAGAGTGTTATAAAGCTCTAAAGACACACCTCAGAGTGTATAAAGTTCTAAAGACACACCTCAGAGTGTATAAAGCTCTAAAGACACACCTCAGAGTGTATAAAGCTCTAAAGACACACCTCAGAGTGTATAAAGATCTAAAAACACACCTCAGATTGTAATAAGCTCTAAAGACACACCTCAGAGTGTATAAAGCTCTAAAGACACACCTCAGAGTGTCATAAAGCTCTAAAGACACACCTCAGAGTGTATAAAGCTCTAAAGACACACCTCAGAGTGTCATAAGCTCTAAAGACACACACCTCAGTGTATAAAGCTCTAAAGACACACCTCAGAGTAGTATAAAGCTCTAAAGACACACCTCAGAGTGTATAAAGCTCTAAAGACACACCTCAAAGTGGTCTAAAGCTCTAAAGACACACCTCAGAGTGTTATAAAGCTCTAAAGACACACCTCAGAGTGTATAAAGTTCTAAAGACACACCTCAGAGTGTATAAAGCTCTAAAGACACACCTCAGAGTGTATAAAGCTCTAAAGACACACCTCAGAGTGTATAAAGCTCTAAAGACACACCTCAGAGTGGTATAAAGCTCTAAAGACACACCTCAGATTGTCATAAGCTCTAAAGACACACCTCAGAGTGTATAAAGCTCTAAAGACACACCTCAAAGTGTCATAAAGCTCTAAAGACACACCTCAGAGTGTATAAAGCTCTAAAGACACACCTCAGAGTGTGTAAAGCTCTAAAGACACACCTCAGAGTGTCATAAAGCTCTAAAAACATACCTCAGAGTGATATAAAGCTCTAAAGACACACCTCAGAGTGTTATAAAGCTCTAAAGACACACCTCATAGTGTTATAAAGCTCTAAAGACACACCTCAGAGCGTGTAAAGCTCTAAAGACACACCTCAGAGTGTATAAAGCTCTAAAGACACACCTCAGAGTGATATAAAGCTCTAAAGACACACCTCAGAGTGTTATAAAGCTCTAAAGACACACCTCAGAGCGTGTAAAGCTCTAAAGACACACCTCAGAGTGTATAAAGCTCTAAAGACACACCTCAGAGTGTATAGAGCTCTAAAGACACACCTCAGAGCGTGTAAAGCTCTAAAGATACACCTGAGAGTGTATAAAGCTCTAAAGACACACCTCAGAGTGTCATAAGCTCTAAAGACACACCTCAGAGTGTCATAACGCTCTAAAGACACACCTCAGAGCAGTATAAAGCTCTAAAGACACACCTCAGAATGTATAAAGCTCTAAAGACACACCTCAGAGTGTTATAAAGCTCTAAAGACACACCTCAGAGTGTAAAAAGCTCTAAAGACACACCTCAGAGTGATATAAAGCTCTAAAGACACACCTCAGAGTGTTATAAAGCTCTAAAGACACACCTCAGAGCGTGTAAAGCTCTAAAGACACACCTCAAAGTGTCATAAAGCTCTAAAGACACACCTCAGAGTGTATAAAGCTCTAAAGACACACCTCAGAGTGTATAAAGCTCTAAAGACACACCTCAGAGTGTATAAAGCTCTAAAGACACACCTCAAAGTGTCATAAAGCTCTAAAGACACACCTCAGAGTGTATAAAGCTCTAAAGACACACCTCAGAGTGTATAAAGCTCTAAAGACACACCTCAGAGTGTGTAAAGCTCTAAAGACACACCTCAGAGTGTCATAAAGCTCTAAAAACATACCTCAGAGTGATATAAAGCTCTAAAGACACACCTCAGAGTGTTATAAAGCTCTAAAGACACACCTCATAGTGTTATAAAGCTCTAAAGACACACCTCAGAGCGTGTAAAGCTCTAAAGACACACCTCAGAGTGTATAAAGCTCTAAAGACACACCTCAGAGTGTTATAAAGCTCTAAAGACACACCTCAGAGCGTGTAAAGCTCTAAAGACACACCTCAGAGTGTATAAAGCTCTAAAGACACACCTCAGAGTGTATAGAGCTCTAAAGACACACCTCAGAGCGTGTAAAGCTCTAAAGACACACCTCAGAGTGTATAAAGCTCTAAAGACACACCTCAGAGTGTCATAAGCTCTAAAGACACACCTCAGAGTGTCATAACGCTCTAAAGACACAACTCAGAGCAGTATAAAGCTCTAAAGACACACCTCAGAATGTATAAAGCTCTAAAGACACACCTCAGAGTGTTATAAAGCTCTAAAGACACACCTCAGAGTGTAAAAAGCTCTAAAGACACACCTCAGAGTGATATAAAGCTCTAAAGACACACCTCAGAGTGTTATAAAGCTCTAAAGACACACCTCAGAGCGTGTAAAGCTCTAAAGACACACCTCAGAGTGTAATAAAGTTCTAAAGACACACCTCAGAGTGTATAAAGCTCTAAAGACACACCTCAGAGTGTATAAAGCTCTAAAGACACACCTCAGAGTGTATAAAGCTCTAAAGACACACCTCAGAGTGGTATAAAGCTCTAAAGACACACCTCAGAGTTTATAAAGATCTAAAGACACACCTCAGAGTGATAGAAAGCTCTAAAGAGTCACCTCAGAGTGGTTTTAAAGCTCTAAAGACACACCTCAGAGTGTATAAAGCTCTAAAGACACACCTCAGAGCGTGTAAAGCTCTAAAAACACCTCAGAGTGTTATAAAGCTCTAAAGACACACCTCAGAGCGTATAAAGCTCTAAAGACACACCTCAGAGTGTATAAAGCTCTATAGACACACCTCAGAGTTTTATAAAGCTCTAAAGACACACCTCAGAGTGATTTAAAGCTCTAAAAACACACCTCAGAGTGTATAGAGCTCTAAAGACACACCTCAGAGCGTGTAAAGCTCTAAAGACACACCTCAGAGTGTATAAAGCTCTAAAGACACACCTCAGAGTGTATAAAGCTCTAAAGACACACCTCAGAGTGTATAAAGCTCTAAAGACACACCTCACAGCGGTATAAAGCCCTATAGACACACCTCAGAGTTTTATAAAGCTCTAAAGACACACCTCAGAGTGTATAAAGCTCTAAAGACACACCTCAGAGTGATATAAAGCTCTAAAGACACACCTCAGAGTGTATAGAGCTCTAAAGACACACCTCAGAGCGTGTAAAGCTCTAAAGACGAACCTCAGAGTGTTATAAAGCTCTAAAGACACACCTCAGAGTGATAGAAAGCTCTAAAGACACACCTCAGAGTATATAAAGCTCTAAAGACACACCTCAGAGCGTGTAAAGCTCTAAAGACGCACCTCAGAGTGTTATAAAGCTCTAAAGACACACCTCAGAGCGTGTAAAGCTCTAAAAACACCTCAGAGTGTTATAAAGCTCTAAAGACACACCTCAGAGCGTATAAAGCTCTAAAGACACACCTCAGAATGTATAAAACTCTAAAGACACACCTCAGAGTTTTATAAAGCTCTAAAGACACACCTCAGATTGATTTAAAGCTCTAAAAACACACCTCAGAGTGTATAGAGCTCTAAAGACACACCTCAGAGCGTGTAAAGCTCTAAAGACACACCTCAGAGTGTATAAAGCTCTAAAGACACACCTCAGAGTGTATAAAGCTCTAAAGACACACCTCAGAGTGTATAGAGCTCTAAAGACACACCTCAGAGCGTGTAAAGCTCTAAAGACGAACCTCAGAGTGTTATAAAGCTCTAAAGACACACCTCAGAGTGATAGAAAGCTCTAAAGACACACCTCAGAGTATATAAAGCTCTAAAGACACACCTCAGAGCGTGTAAAGCTCTAAAAACACCTCAGAGTGTTATAAAGCTCTAAAGACACACCTCAGAGCGTATAAAGCTCTAAAGACACACCTCAGAGTGTATAAAGCTCTAAAGACACACCTCAGAGTTTTATAAAGCTCTAAAGACACACCTCAGAGCGTGTAAAGCTCTAAAAACACCTCAGAGTGTTATAAAGCTCTAAAGACACACCTCAGAGCGTATAAAGCTCTAAAGACACACCTCAGAGTGTATAAAGCTCTATAGACACACCTCAGAGTTTTAAAAAGCTCTTAAGACACACCTCAGAGTGATTTAAAGCTCTAAAAACAAACCTCAGAGTGTATAGAGCTCTAAAGACACACCTCAGAATGTATAAAGCTCTAAAGACACACCTCACAGCGGTATAAAGCTCTATAGACACACCTCAGAGTTTTATAAAGCTCTAAAGACACACCTCACAGCGGTATAAAGCTCTAAAGACATACCTCAGAGTGTACAGAACTCTAAAGACACACCTCAGTGCGTGTAAAGCTCTAAAGACACACCTCAGAGTGTATAAAGCTCTAAAGACACACCTCAGAGTGTATAAAGCTCTAAAGACACACCTCAGAGCGTATAGAGCTCTAAAGACATACCTCAGAGTGTATAGAACTCTAAAGACACACCTCAGTGCGTGTAAAGCTCTAAAGACACACCTCAGAGTGTTATAAAGCTCTAAAGACACACCTCAGAGCGTTTAAAGCTCTAAAGACACACCTCAGAGCGTATAGAGCTCTAAAGACACACCTCAGAGTGTATAAAGCTCTATAGACACACCTCAGAGTTTTATAAAGCTCTAAAGACACACCTCAGAGTGTATAAAGCTCTAAAGACACACCTCAGAGTGATAGAAAGCTCTAAAGACACACCTCAGAGTGTATAGAGCTCTAAAGACACACCTCAGAGCGTGTAAAGCGCTAAAGACGCACCTCAGAGTGTTATAAAGCTCTAAAGACACACCTCAGAGTGATAGAAAGCTCTAAAGACACACCTCAGAGTGTATAAAGCACTAAAGACACACCTCAGAGTGTATAGAGCTCTAAAGACACACCTCAGAGTATATAAAGCTCTAAAGACACACCTCAGAGTGTATAGAGCTCTAAAGACACACCTCAGAGCGTATAAAGCTCTAAAGACACACCTCAGAGTATATAAAGCTCTAAACACACACCTCAGAGTGGTTTTAAAGCTCTAAAGGCACACCTCAGAGTTTTTACAGCTCTAAAGACACCTCAGAGTGTATAAAGCTCTAAAGACACACCTCAGAGTGTTATAAAGCTCTAAAGACACACCTAAGAGTGATTTAAAGCTCTAAAAACACACCTCAGAGTGTATAGAGCTCTAAAGACACACCTCAGAGCGTGTAAAGCTCTAAAGACACACCTCAGAGTGTATAAAGCTCTAAAGACACACCTCAGAGTGTATAAAGCTCTAAAGACACACCTCACAGCGGTTTAAAGCTCTATAGACACACCTCAGAGTTTTATAAAGCTCTAAAGACACACCTCAGAGTGTATAAAGCTCTAAAGACACACCTCAGAGTGGTATAAAGCTCTAAAGACACACCTCAGAGTGTATAAAGCTCTAAAGACACACCTCACAGCGGTATAAAGCTCTAAAGACATACCTCAGAGTGTATAGAACTCTAAAGACACACCTCAGTGCGTGTAAAGCTCTAAAGACACACCTCAGAGTGTTATAAAGCTCTAAAGATACACCTCAGAGCGTTTAAAGCTCTAAAGACACACCTCAGAGCGTATAGAGCTCTAAAGACACACCTCAGAGTTTTATAAAGCTCTAAAGACACACCTCAGAGCGTGTAAAGCTCTAAAGACACACCTCAGAGTGATAGAAAGCTCTAAAGACACACCTCAGAGTGTATAAAGCTCTATAGACACACCTCAGAGTTTTATAAAGCTCTAAAGACACACCTCAGAGCGTGTAAAGCTCTAAAGACACACCTCAGAGTGATAGAAAGCTCTAAAGACACACCTCAGAGTGTATAAAGCACTAAAGACACACCTCAGAGTGTATAGAGCTCTAAAGACACACCTCAGAGTATATAAAGCTCTAAAGACACACCTCAGAGTGTATAGAGCTCTAAAGACACACCTCAGAGCGTATAAAGCTCTAAAGACACACCTCAGAGTATATAAAGCTCTAAACACACACCTCAGAGTGGTTTTAAAGCTCTAAAGGCACACCTCAGAGTTTTTACAGCTCTAAAGACACACCTCAGAGTGTATAAAGCTCTAAAGACACACCTCAGAGTGTATAAAGCTCTAAAGACACCTCAGAGTGTATAAAGCTCTAAAGACACACCTCAGAGTGTATAAAGCTCTATAGACACACCTCAGAGTTTTATAAAGCTCTAAAGACACACCTCAGAGTGTATAAAGCTCTAAAGACACACCTCAGAGTGATATAAAGCTCTAAAGACACACCTCAGAGTGTATAGACCTCTAAAGACACACCTCAGAGCGTGTAAAGCTCTAAAGACGAACCTCAGAGTGTAATAAAGCTCTAAAGACACACCTCAGAGTGATATAAAGCTCTAAAGACACACCTCAGAGTGTATAAAGCTCTAAAGACACACCTCAGAGTGTATAAAGCTCTAAAGACACACCTCAGAGTGGTATAAAGCTCTAAAGACACACCTCAGAGTGTATAAAGATCTAAAGACACACCTCAGAGTGATAGAAAGCTCTAAAGAGTCACCTCAGAGTGGTTTTAAAGCTCTAAAGACACACCTCAGAGTGTATAAAGCTCTAAAGACACACCTCAGAGCGTGTAAAGCTCTAAAAACACCTCAGAGTGTTATAAAGCTCTAAAGACACACCTCAGAGCGTATAAAGCTCTAAAGACACACCTCAGAGTGTATAAAGCTCTATAGACACACCTCAGAGTTTTATAAAGCTCTAAAGACACACCTCAGAGTGATTTAAAGCTCTAAAAACACACCTCAGAGTGTATAGAGCTCTAAAGACACACCTCAGAGCGTGTAAAGCTCTAAAGACACACCTCAGAGTGTATAAAGCTCTAAAGACACACCTCAGAGTGTATAAAGCTCTAAAGACACACCTCACAGCGGTATAAAGCCCTATAGACACACCTCAGAGTTTTATAAAGCTCTAAAGACACACCTCAGAGTGTATAAAGCTCTAAAGACACACCTCAGAGTGATATAAAGCTCTAAAGACACACCTCAGAGTGTATAGAGCTCTAAAGACACACCTCAGAGCGTGTAAAGCTCTAAAGACGAACCTCAGAGTGTTATAAAGCTCTAAAGACACACCTCAGAGTGATAGAAAGCTCTAAAGACACACCTCAGAGTATATAAAGCTCTAAAGACACACCTCAGAGCGTGTAAAGCTCTAAAGACGCACCTCAGAGTGTTATAAAGCTCTAAAGACACACTTCAGAGCGTGTAAAGCTCTAAAAACACCTCAGAGTGTTATAAAGCTCTAAAGACACACCTCAGAGCGTATAAAGCTCTAAAGACACACCTCAGAATGTATAAAACTCTAAAGACACACCTCAGAGTTTTATAAAGCTCTAAAGACACACCTCAGATTGATTTAAAGCTCTAAAAACACACCTCAGAGTGTATAGAGCTCTAAAGACACACCTCAGAGCGTGTAAAGCTCTAAAGACACACCTCAGAGTGTATAAAGCTCTAAAGACACACCTCAGAGTGTATAAAGCTCTAAAGACACACCTCAGAGTGTATAGAGCTCTAAAGACACACCTCAGAGCGTGTAAAGCTCTAAAGACGAACCTCAGAGTGTTATAAAGCTCTAAAGACACACCTCAGAGTGATAGAAAGCTCTAAAGACACACCTCAGAGTATATAAAGCTCTAAAGACACACCTCAGAGCGTGTAAAGCTCTAAAGACGCACCTCAGAGTGTTATAAGGCTCTAAAGACACACCTCAGAGTGATAGAAAGCTCTAAAGACACACCTCAGAGTGCATAGAGCTCTATAGACACACCTCAGAGTTTTATAAAGCTCTAAAGACACACCTCAGAGTGTATAAAGCTCTAAAGACACACCTCAGAGTGGTATAAAGCTCTAAAGACACACCTCAGAGCGTTTAAAGCTCTAAAACCACCTCAGAGTGTTATAAAGCTCTAAAGACACACCTCAGAGCGTATAAAGCTCTAAAGACACACCTCAGAGTGTATAAAGCTCTAAAGACACACCTCAGAGTTTTATAAAGCTCTAAAGACACACCTCAGAGCGTGTAAAGCTCTAAAAACACCTCAGAGTGTTATAAAGCTCTAAAGACACACCTCAGAGCGTATAAAGCTCTAAAGACACACCTCAGAGTGTATAAAGCTCTATAGACACACCTCAGAGTTTTAAAAAGCTCTTAAGACACACCTCAGAGTGATTTAAAGCTCTAAAAACAAACCTCAGAGTGTATAGAGCTCTAAAGACACACCTCAGAATGTATAAAGCTCTAAAGACACACCTCACAGCGGTATAAAGCTCTATAGACACACCTCAGAGTTTTATAAAGCTCTAAAGACACACCTCACAGCGGTATAAAGCTCTAAAGACATACCTCAGAGTGTACAGAACTCTAAAGACACACCTCAGTGCGTGTAAAGCTCTAAAGACACACCTCAGAGTGTATAAAGCTCTAAAGACACACCTCAGAGTGTATAAAGCTCTAAAGACACACCTCAGAGCGTATAGAGCTCTAAAGACATACCTCAGAGTGTATAGAACTCTAAAGACACACCTCAGTGCGTGTAAAGCTCTAAAGACACACCTCAGAGTGTTATAAAGCTCTAAAGACACACCTCAGAGCGTTTAAAGCTCTAAAGACACACCTCAGAGCGTATAGAGCTCTAAAGACACACCTCAGAGTGTATAAAGCTCTATAGACACACCTCAGAGTTTTATAAAGCTCTAAAGACACACCTCAGAGTGTATAAAGCTCTAAAGACACACCTCAGAGTGATAGAAAGCTCTAAAGACACACCTCAGAGTGTATAGAGCTCTAAAGACACACCTCAGAGCGTGTAAAGCGCTAAAGACGCACCTCAGAGTGTTATAAAGCTCTAAAGACACACCTCAGAGTGATAGAAAGCTCTAAAGACACACCTCAGAGTGTATAAAGCACTAAAGACACACCTCAGAGTGTATAGAGCTCTAAAGACACACCTCAGAGTATATAAAGCTCTAAAGACACACCTCAGAGTGTATAGAGCTCTAAAGACACACCTCAGAGCGTATAAAGCTCTAAAGACACACCTCAGAGTATATAAAGCTCTAAACACACACCTCAGAGTGGTTTTAAAGCTCTAAAGGCACACCTCAGAGTTTTTACAGCTCTAAAGACACCTCAGAGTGTATAAAGCTCTAAAGACACACCTCAGAGTGTTATAAAGCTCTAAAGACACACCTAAGAGTGATTTAAAGCTCTAAAAACACACCTCAGAGTGTATAGAGCTCTAAAGACACACCTCAGAGCGTGTAAAGCTCTAAAGACACACCTCAGAGTGTATAAAGCTCTAAAGACACACCTCAGAGTGTATAAAGCTCTAAAGACACACCTCACAGCGGTTTAAAGCTCTATAGACACACCTCAGAGTTTTATAAAGCTCTAAAGACACACCTCAGAGTGTATAAAGCTCTAAAGACACACCTCAGAGTGGTATAAAGCTCTAAAGACACACCTCAGAGTGTATAAAGCTCTAAAGACACACCTCACAGCGGTATAAAGCTCTAAAGACATACCTCAGAGTGTATAGAACTCTAAAGACACACCTCAGTGCGTGTAAAGCTCTAAAGACACACCTCAGAGTGTTATAAAGCTCTAAAGACACACCTCAGAGCGTTTAAAGCTCTAAAGACACACCTCAGAGCGTATAGAGCTCTAAAGACACACCTCAGAGTTTTATAAAGCTCTAAAGACACACCTCAGAGCGTGTAAAGCTCTAAAGACACACCTCAGAGTGATAGAAAGCTCTAAAGACACACCTCAGAGTGTATAAAGCTCTATAGACACACCTCAGAGTTTTATAAAGCTCTAAAGACACACCTCAGAGCGTGTAAAGCTCTAAAGACACACCTCAGAGTGATAGAAAGCTCTAAAGACACACCTCAGAGTGTATAAAGCACTAAAGACACACCTCAGAGTGTATAGAGCTCTAAAGACACACCTCAGAGTATATAAAGCTCTAAAGACACACCTCAGAGTGTATAGAGCTCTAAAGACACACCTCAGAGCGTATAAAGCTCTAAAGACACACCTCAGAGTATATAAAGCTCTAAACACACACCTCAGAGTGGTTTTAAAGCTCTAAAGGCACACCTCAGAGTTTTTACAGCTCTAAAGACACACCTCAGAGTGTATAAAGCTCTAAAGACACACCTCAGAGTGTATAAAGCTCTAAAGACACCTCAGAGTGTATAAAGCTCTAAAGACACACCTCAGAGTGTATAAAGCTCTATAGACACACCTCAGAGTTTTATAAAGCTCTAAAGACACACCTCAGAGTGTATAAAGCTCTAAAGACACACCTCAGAGTGATATAAAGCTCTAAAGACACACCTCAGAGTGTATAGACCTCTAAAGACACACCTCAGAGCGTGTAAAGCTCTAAAGACGAACCTCAGAGTGTTATAAAGCTCTAAAGACACACCTCAGAGTGTACACAGCTCTATAGACACACCTCAGAGTTTTATAAAGCTCTAAAGACACACCTCAGAGTGTATAAAGCTCTAAAGACACACCTCAGAGTGTATAAAGCTCTAAAGACACACCTCAGAGTGTATAGAGCTCTAAAGACACACCTCAGAGTTTATAAAGCTCTTAAGACACACCTCAGAGTGTAAAAAGCTCTAAAGACACACCTCAGAGTTGTATAAAGCTCTAAAGACACACCTCAGAGTCTATAAAGCTCTAAAGACACACCTCAGAGTGTATAGAACTCTAAAGACACACCTCAGTGCGCGTAAAGCTCTAAAGACACACCTCAGAGTGTATAAAGCTCTAAAGACACACCTCAGAGTGTATAGAGCTCTAAAGACACACCTCAGAGCGTGTAAAGCTCTAAAGACACACCTCAGAGTTTATAAAGCTCTTAAGACACACCTCAGAGTGTAAAAAGCTCTAAAGACACACCTCAGAGTTGTATAAAGCTCTAAAGACACACCTCAGAGTCTATAAAGCTCTAAAGACACACCTCAGAGTGTATAGAACTCTAAAGACACACCTCAGTGCGCGTAAAGCTCTAAAGACACACCTCAGAGTGTTATAAAGCTCTAAAGACACACCTCAGAGCGTATAAAGCTCTAAAGACACACCTCAGAGCGTATAGAGCTCTAAAGACACACCTCAGAGTGTATAAAGCTCTATAGACACACCTCAGAGTTTTATAAAGCTCTAAAGACACACCTCAGAGTGTATAAAGCTCTAAAGACACACCTCAGAGTGATATAAAGCTCTAAAGACACACCTCAGAGTGTATAGAGCTCTAAAGACACACCTCAGAGCGTGTAAAGCGCTAAAGACGCACCTCAGAGTGTTATAAAGCTCTAAACACACACCTCAGAGTGATAGAAAGCTCTAAAGACACACCTCAGAGTGTATAGAGCTCTAAAGACACACCTCAGAGTATATAAAGCTCTAAAGACACACCTCAGAGTGTATAGAGCTCTAAAGACACACCTCAGAGCGTATAAAGCTCTAAAGCAGGCATGTCCAAACTAGGGCCCGGGGGCCAAATGCGGCCCTCAGACCAATTTTTGTTGGCCCTCCAGCTTCCTGCTATGTTGGCCCAAACAACAAAAACTAGTACTTTTTACTGTGAAATTGGGAAAATTCAGGCATATTGATGTTATACCAACCGAATATTAATGTTCCAGGTCTAATTAAAGGTGTGGAGGCTCATCGCAATTAGGTCAAATGCAAAATTTCGAATGATTCACTTTGTCATTCAACAAATTCAACATTGTCAAGTGGTTTCTGGCCCTCTGCCCCGTTTAAGTTTCAAAATACGGCCCTTGGTGAAAAAAGTTTGGACACCCCTGCTCTAAAGACACACCTCAGAGTATATAAAGCTCTAAAGACACACCTCAGAGTGTATAGAGCTCTAAAGACACACCTCAGAGTATATAAAGCTCTAAAGACACACCTCAGAGTGTATAGAGCTCTAAAGACACACCTCAGAGTGTATAAAGCTCTAAAGACACACCTCAGAGTGTATAAAGCTCTATAGACACACCTCAGAGTTTTATAAAGCTCTAAAGACACACCTCAGAGTGTATAAAAATCTAAAGACACACCTCAGAGTGATATAAAGCTCTAAAGACACACCTCAGAGTGTATAGAGCTCTAAAGACACACCTCAGAGCGTGTAAAGCTCTAAAGACACACCTCAGAGTTTATAAAGCTCTTAAGACACACCTCAGAGTGTAAAAAGCTCTAAAGACACACCTCAGAGTTGTATAAAGCTCTAAAGACACACCTCAGAGTCTATAAAGCTCTAAAGACATACCTCAGAGTGTATAGAACTCTAAAGACACACCTCAGTGTGCGTAAAGCTCTAAAGACACACCTCAGAGTGTTATAAAGCTCTAAAGACACACCTCAGAGCGTATAAAGCTCTAAAGACACACCTCAGAGCGTATAGAGCTCTAAAGACACACCTCAGAGTGTATAAAGCTCTATAGACACACCTCAGAGTTTTATAAAGCTCTAAAGACACACCTCAGAGTGTATAAAGCTCTAAAGACACACCTCAGAGTGATATAAAGCTCTAAAGACACACCTCAGAGTGTATAGAGCTCTAAAGACACACCTCAGAGCGTGTAAAGCGCTAAAGACGCACCTCAGAGTGTTATAAAGCTCTAAACACACACCTCAGAGTGATAGAAAGCTCTAAAGACACACCTCAGAGTGTATAGAGCTCTAAAGACACACCTCAGAGTATATAAAGCTCTAAAGACACACCTCAGAGTGTATAGAGCTCTAAAGACACACCTCAGAGCGTATAAAGCTCTAAAGCAGGCATGTCCAAACTAGGGCCCGGGGGCCAAATGCGGCCCTCAGACCAATTTTTGTTGGCCCTCCAGCTTCCTGCTATGTTGGCCCAAACAACAAAAACTAGTACTTTTTACTGTGAAATTGGGAAAATTCAGGCATATTGATGTTATACCAACCGAATATTAATGTTCCAGGTCTAATTAAAGGTGTGGAGGCTCATCGCAATTAGGTCAAATGCAAAATTTCGAATGATTCACTTTGTCATTCAACAAATTCAACATTGTCAAGTGGTTTCTGGCCCTCTGCCCCGTTTAAGTTTCAAAATACGGCCCTTGGTGAAAAAAGTTTGGACACCCCTGCTCTAAAGACACACCTCAGAGTATATAAAGCTCTAAACACACACCTCAGAGTGGTTTTAAAGCTCTAAAGGCACACCTCAGAGTTTTTACAGCTCTAAAGACACACCTCAGAGTGTATAAAGCTCTAAAGACACACCTCAGAGTGTATAAAGATCTAAAGACACACCTCAGAGTGTATAAAGCTCTAAAGACACACCTCAGAGTGTATAAAGCTCTAAAGACACACCTCAGAGTGTATAAAGATCTAAAGACACACCTCAGAGTGTATAGAGCTCTAAAGACACACCTCAGAGTGTTATAAAGCTCTAAAGACACACCTCAGAGTGGTATAAAGCTCTAAAGACACCTCAGAGTGTTATAAAGCTCTAAAGACACACCTCAGAGTGTATAAAGATCTAAAGACACACCTCAGAGTGTATAAAGCTCTAAAGACACACCTCAGAGTGATATAAAGCTCTAAAGACACACCTCAGAGTGATATAAAGCTCTAAAGACACACCTCAGAGTGGTATAAAGATCTAAAGACACACTTCAGAGTGTATAAAGCTCTAAAGACACACCTCAGAGTGTATAAAGCTCTAAAGACACACTTCAGAGTGTATAAAGATCTAAAGACACACCTCAGAGTGTATAAAGCTCTAAAGACACACTTCAGAGTGTATAAAGATCTAAAGACACACCTCAAAGTGTTATAAAGCTCTAAAGACACACCTCAGAGTTTATAAAGCTCTAAAGACACACCTCAGAGTGGTATAAAGCTCTAAACACACCTCAGAGCGGTATAAAGCTCTAAAGACACACCTCAGAGTGGTATAAAGCTCTAAAGACACACCTCAGAGTGTATAAAGCTCTAAAGACACACCTCAGAGTGTATAAAGATCTAAAGACACACCTCAGAGTGTATAAAGCTCTAAAGACACACCTCAGAGTGTATAAAGCTCTAAAGACACACCTCAGAGTGTATAAAGCTCTAAAGACACACCTCAGAGTGGTATAAAGCTCTAAAGACACACCTCAGATTGTCATAAGCTCTAAAGACACACCTCAGAGTGTATAAAGCTCTAAAGACACACCTCAAAGTGTCATAAAGCTCTAAAGACACACCTCAGAGTGTATAAAGCTCTAAAGACACACCTCAGAGTGTATAAAGCTCTAAAGACACACCTCAGAGTGTGTAAAGCTCTAAAGACACACCTCAGAGTGTCATAAAGCTCTAAAAACATACCTCAGAGTGATATAAAGCTCTAAAGACACACCTCAGAGTGTTATAAAGCTCTAAAGACACACCTCATAGTGTTATAAAGCTCTAAAGACACACCTCAGAGTGTATAAAGCTCTAAAGACACACCTCAGAGTGTTATAAAACTCTAAAGACACACCTCAGAGCGTGTAAAGCTCTAAAGACACACCTCAGAGTGTATAAAGCTCTAAAGACACACCTCAGAGTGTATAGAGCTCTAAAGACACACCTCAGAGCGTGTAAAGCTCTAAAGACACACCTCAGAGTGCATAAAGCTCTAAAGACACACCTCAGAGTGTCATAAGCTCTAAAGACACACCTCAGAGTGTCATAAGCTCTAAAGACACACCTCAGAGTGTATAAAGCTCTAAAGACACACCTCAGAATGTATAAAGCTCTAAAGACACACCTCAGAGTGTTATAAAGCTCTAAAGACACACCTCAGAGTGTAAAAAGCTCTAAAGACACACCTCAGAGTGATATAAAGCTCTAAAGACACACCTCAGAGCGTGTAAAGCTCTAAAGACACACCTCAGAGTGTAATAAAGCTCTAAAGACACACCTCAGAGTGTATAAAGCTCTAAAGACACACCTCAGAGTGTATAAAGCTCTAAAGACACACCTCAGAGTGTATAAAGATCTAAAGACACACCTCAGAGTGATAGAAAGCTCTAAAGACACACCTCAGAGTGGTTTTAAAGCTCTAAAGACACACCTCAGAGCGTGTAAAGCTCTAAAGACGAACCTCAGAGTGTTATAAAGCTCTAAAGACACACCTCAGAGTGATAGAAAGCTCTAAAGACACACCTCAGAGTATATAAAGCTCTAAAGACACACCTCAGAGCGTGTAAAGCTCTAAAGACACACCTCAGAGCGTGTAAAGCTCTAAAAACACCTCAGAGTGTTATAAAGCTCTAAAGACACACCTCAGAGCGTATAAAGCTCTAAAGACACACCTCAGAATGTATAAAACTCTAAAGACACACCTCAGAGTTTTATAAAGCTCTAAAGACACACCTCAGATTGATTTAAAGCTCTAAAAACACACCTCAGAGTGTATAGAGCTCTAAAGACACACCTCAGAGCGTGTAAAGCTCTAAAGACACACCTCAGAGTGTATAAAGCTCTAAAGACACACCTCAGAGTGTATAGAGCTCTAAAGACACACCTCAGAGCGTGTAAAGCTCTAAAGACGAACCTCAGAGTGTTATAAAGCTCTAAAGACACACCTCAGAGTGATAGAAAGCTCTAAAGACACACCTCAGAGTATATAAAGCTCTAAAGACACACCTCAGAGCGTGTAAAGCTCTAAAGACGCACCTCAGAGTGTTATAAAGCTCTAAAGACACACCTCAGAGTGATAGAAAGCTCTAAAGACACACCTCAGAGTTTTATAAAGCTCTAAAGACACACCTCAGAGTGGTATAAAGCTCTAAAGACACACCTCAGAGCGTGTAAAGCTCTAAAAACACCTCAGAGTGTTATAAAGCTCTAAAGACACACCTCAGAGCGTATAAAGCTCTAAAGACACACCTCAGAGTGTATAAAGCTCTAAAGACACACCTCAGAGTTTTATAAAGCTCTAAAGACACACCTCAGAGCGTGTAAAGCTCTAAAAACACCTCAGAGTGTTATAAAGCTCTAAAGACACACCTCAGAGCGTATAAAGCTCTAAAGACACACCTCAGAGTGTATAAAGCTCTATAGACACACCTCAGAGTTTTAAAAAGCTCTTAAGACACACCTCAGAGTGATTTAAAGCTCTAAAAACAAACCTCAGAGTGTATAGAGCTCTAAAGACACACCTCAGAATGTATAAAGCTCTAAAGACACACCTCACAGCGGTATAAAGCTCTATAGACACACCTCAGAGTTTTATAAAGCTCTAAAGACACACCTCACAGCGGTATAAAGCTCTAAAGACATACCTCAGAGTGTACAGAACTCTAAAGACACACCTCAGTGCGTGTAAAGCTCTAAAGACACACCTCAGAGTGTATAAAGCTCTAAAGACACACCTCAGAGTGTATAAAGCTCTAAAGACACACCTCAGAATGTATAAAGCTCTAAAGACACACCTCACAGCGGTATAAAGCTCTAAAGACACACCTCAGAGTGTTATAAAGCTCTAAAGACACACCTCAGAGTGTAAAAAGCTCTAAAGACACACCTCAGAGTGATATAAAGCTCTAAAGACACACCTCAGAGCGTGTAAAGCTCTAAAGACACACCTCAGAGTGTAATAAAGCTCTAAAGACACACCTCAGAGTGTATAAAGCTCTAAAGACACACCTCAGAGTGTATAAAGCTCTAAAGACACACCTCAGAGTGTATAAAGCTCTAAAGACACACCTCAGAGTGGTATAAAGCTCTAAAGACACACCTCAGAGTGTATAAAGCTCTAAAGACACACCTCAGAGTGTATAAAGCTCTAAAGACACACCTCAGAGTGGTTTTAAAGATCTAAAGACACACCTCAGAGTGTATAAAGCTCTAAAGACACACCTCAGAGTGTATAAAGCTCTAAAGACACACCTCAGAGTGTATAAAGCTCTAAAGACACACCTCAGAGTGGTATAAAGCTCTAAAGACACACCTCAGATTGTCATAAGCTCTAAAGACACACCTCAGAGTGTATAAAGCTCTAAAGACACACCTCAAAGTGTCATAAAGCTCTAAAGACACACCTCAGAGTGTATAAAGCTCTAAAGACACACCTCAGAGTGTATAAAGCTCTAAAGACACACCTCAGAGTGTGTAAAGCTCTAAAGACACACCTCAGAGTGTCATAAAGCTCTAAAAACATACCTCAGAGTGATATAAAGCTCTAAAGACACACCTCAGAGTGTTATAAAGCTCTAAAGACACACCTCATAGTGTTATAAAGCTCTAAAGACACACCTCAGAGTGTATAAAGCTCTAAAGACACACCTCAGAGTGATATAAAGCTCTAAAGACACACCTCAGAGTGATATAAAGCTCTAAAGACACACCTCAGAGTGTATAAAGCTCTATAGACACACCTCAGAGTTTTAAAAAGCTCTTAAGACACACCTCAGAGTGATTTAAAGCTCTAAAAACAAACCTCAGAGTGTATAGAGCTCTAAAGACACACCTCAGAATGTATAAAGCTCTAAAGACACACCTCACAGCGGTATAAAGCTCTATAGACACACCTCAGAGTTTTATAAAGCTCTAAAGACACACCTCACAGCGGTATAAAGCTCTAAAGACATACCTCAGAGTGTACAGAACTCTAAAGACACACCTCAGTGCGTGTAAAGCTCTAAAGACACACCTCAGAGTGTATAAAGCTCTAAAGACACACCTCAGAGTGTATAAAGCTCTAAAGACACACCTCAGAATGTATAAAGCTCTAAAGACACACCTCACAGCGGTATAAAGCTCTAAAGACACACCTCAGAGTGTTATAAAGCTCTAAAGACACACCTCAGAGTGTAAAAAGCTCTAAAGACACACCTCAGAGTGATATAAAGCTCTAAAGACACACCTCAGAGCGTGTAAAGCTCTAAAGACACACCTCAGAGTGTAATAAAGCTCTAAAGACACACCTCAGAGTGTATAAAGCTCTAAAGACACACCTCAGAGTGTATAAAGCTCTAAAGACACACCTCAGAGTGTATAAAGCTCTAAAGACACACCTCAGAGTGGTATAAAGCTCTAAAGACACACCTCAGAGTGTATAAAGCTCTAAAGACACACCTCAGAGTGTATAAAGCTCTAAAGACACACCTCAGAGTGGTTTTAAAGATCTAAAGACACACCTCAGAGTGTATAAAGCTCTAAAGACACACCTCAGAGTGTATAAAGCTCTAAAGACACACCTCAGAGTGTATAAAGCTCTAAAGACACACCTCAGAGTGGTATAAAGCTCTAAAGACACACCTCAGATTGTCATAAGCTCTAAAGACACACCTCAGAGTGTATAAAGCTCTAAAGACACACCTCAAAGTGTCATAAAGCTCTAAAGACACACCTCAGAGTGTATAAAGCTCTAAAGACACACCTCAGAGTGTATAAAGCTCTAAAGACACACCTCAGAGTGTGTAAAGCTCTAAAGACACACCTCAGAGTGTCATAAAGCTCTAAAAACATACCTCAGAGTGATATAAAGCTCTAAAGACACACCTCAGAGTGTTATAAAGCTCTAAAGACACACCTCATAGTGTTATAAAGCTCTAAAGACACACCTCAGAGTGTATAAAGCTCTAAAGACACACCTCAGAGTGATATAAAGCTCTAAAGACACACCTCAGAGTGTTATAAAACTCTAAAGACACACCTCAGAGCGTGTAAAGCTCTAAAGACACACCTCAGAGTGTATAAAGCTCTAAAGACACACCTCAGAGTGTATAGAGCTCTAAAGACACACCTCAGAGCGTGTAAAGCTCTAAAGACACACCTCAGAGTGCATAAAGCTCTAAAGACACACCTCAGAGTGTCATAAGCTCTAAAGACACACCTCAGAGTGTCATAAGCTCTAAAGACACACCTCAGAGTGTATAAAGCTCTAAAGACACACCTCAGAATGTATAAAGCTCTAAAGACACACCTCAGAGTGTTATAAAGCTCTAAAGACACACCTCAGAGTGTAAAAAGCTCTAAAGACACACCTCAGAGTGATATAAAGCTCTAAAGACACACCTCAGAGCGTGTAAAGCTCTAAAGACACACCTCAGAGTGTAATAAAGCTCTAAAGACACACCTCAGAGTGTATAAAGCTCTAAAGACACACCTCAGAGTGTATAAAGCTCTAAAGACACACCTCAGAGTGTATAAAGATCTAAAGACACACCTCAGAGTGATAGAAAGCTCTAAAGACACACCTCAGAGTGGTTTTAAAGCTCTAAAGACACACCTCAGAGCGTGTAAAGCTCTAAAGACGAACCTCAGAGTGTTATAAAGCTCTAAAGACACACCTCAGAGTGATAGAAAGCTCTAAAGACACACCTCAGAGTATATAAAGCTCTAAAGACACACCTCAGAGCGTGTAAAGCTCTAAAGACGCACCTCAGAGTGTTATAAAGCTCTAAAGACACACCTCAGAGCGTGTAAAGCTCTAAAAACACCTCAGAGTGTTATAAAGCTCTAAAGACACACCTCAGAGCGTATAAAGCTCTAAAGACACACCTCAGAATGTATAAAACTCTAAAGACACACCTCAGAGTTTTATAAAGCTCTAAAGACACACCTCAGATTGATTTAAAGCTCTAAAAACACACCTCAGAGTGTATAGAGCTCTAAAGACACACCTCAGAGCGTGTAAAGCTCTAAAGACACACCTCAGAGTGTATAAAGCTCTAAAGACACACCTCAGAGTGTATAAAGCTCTAAAGACACACCTCAGAGTGTATAGAGCTCTAAAGACACACCTCAGAGCGTGTAAAGCTCTAAAGACGAACCTCAGAGTGTTATAAAGCTCTAAAGACACACCTCAGAGTGATAGAAAGCTCTAAAGACACACCTCAGAGTATATAAAGCTCTAAAGACACACCTCAGAGCGTGTAAAGCTCTAAAGACGCACCTCAGAGTGTTATAAAGCTCTAAAGACACACCTCAGAGTGATAGAAAGCTCTAAAGACACACCTCAGAGTTTTATAAAGCTCTAAAGACACACCTCAGAGTGGTATAAAGCTCTAAAGACACACCTCAGAGCGTGTAAAGCTCTAAAAACACCTCAGAGTGTTATAAAGCTCTAAAGACACACCTCAGAGCGTATAAAGCTCTAAAGACACACCTCAGAGTGTATAAAGCTCTAAAGACACACCTCAGAGTTTTATAAAGCTCTAAAGACACACCTCAGAGCGTGTAAAGCTCTAAAAACACCTCAGAGTGTTATAAAGCTCTAAAGACACACCTCAGAGCGTATAAAGCTCTAAAGACACACCTCAGAGTGTATAAAGCTCTATAGACACACCTCAGAGTTTTAAAAAGCTCTTAAGACACACCTCAGAGTGATTTAAAGCTCTAAAAACAAACCTCAGAGTGTATAGAGCTCTAAAGACACACCTCAGAATGTATAAAGCTCTAAAGACACACCTCACAGCGGTATAAAGCTCTAAAGACATACCTCAGAGTGTACAGAACTCTAAAGACACACCTCAGTGCGTGTAAAGCTCTAAAGACACACCTCAGAGTGTATAAAGCTCTAAAGACACACCTCAGAGTGTATAAAGCTCTAAAGACACACCTCAGAATGTATAAAGCTCTAAAGACACACCTCACAGCGGTATAAAGCTCTAAAGACACACCTCAGAGTGTTATAAAGCTCTAAAGACACACCTCAGAGTGTAAAAAGCTCTAAAGACACACCTCAGAGTGATATAAAGCTCTAAAGACACACCTCAGAGCGTGTAAAGCTCTAAAGACACACCTCAGAGTGTAATAAAGCTCTAAAGACACACCTCAGAGTGTATAAAGCTCTAAAGACACACCTCAGAGTGTATAAAGCTCTAAAGACACACCTCAGAGTGTATAAAGCTCTAAAGACACACCTCAGAGTGGTATAAAGCTCTAAAGACACACCTCAGAGTGTATAAAGATCTAAAGACACACCTCAGAGTGATAGAAAGCTCTAAAGACACACCTCAGAGTGGTTTTAAAGCTCTAAAGACACACCTCAGAGCGTGTAAAGCTCTAAAGACGAACCTCAGAGTGTTATAAAGCTCTAAAGACACACCTCAGAGTGATAGAAAGCTCTAAAGACACACCTCAGAGTATATAAAGCTCTAAAGACACACCTCAGAGCGTGTAAAGCTCTAAAGACGCACCTCAGAGTGTTATAAAGCTCTAAAGACACACCTCAGAGTGTGTAAAGCTCTAAAGACACACCTCAGAGTGTCATAAAGCTCTAAAAACATACCTCAGAGTGATATAAAGCTCTAAAGACACACCTCAGAGTGTTATAAAGCTCTAAAGACACACCTCATAGTGTTATAAAGCTCTAAAGACACACCTCAGAGTGTATAAAGCTCTAAAGACACACCTCAGAGTGATATAAAGCTCTAAAGACACACCTCAGAGTGATATAAAGCTCTAAAGACACACCTCAGAGTGTATAAAGCTCTATAGACACACCTCAGAGTTTTAAAAAGCTCTTAAGACACACCTCAGAGTGATTTAAAGCTCTAAAAACAAACCTCAGAGTGTATAGAGCTCTAAAGACACACCTCAGAATGTATAAAGCTCTAAAGACACACCTCACAGCGGTATAAAGCTCTATAGACACACCTCAGAGTTTTATAAAGCTCTAAAGACACACCTCACAGCGGTATAAAGCTCTAAAGACATACCTCAGAGTGTACAGAACTCTAAAGACACACCTCAGTGCGTGTAAAGCTCTAAAGACACACCTCAGAGTGTATAAAGCTCTAAAGACACACCTCAGAGTGTATAAAGCTCTAAAGACACACCTCAGAATGTATAAAGCTCTAAAGACACACCTCACAGCGGTATAAAGCTCTAAAGACACACCTCAGAGTGTTATAAAGCTCTAAAGACACACCTCAGAGTGTAAAAAGCTCTAAAGACACACCTCAGAGTGATATAAAGCTCTAAAGACACACCTCAGAGCGTGTAAAGCTCTAAAGACACACCTCAGAGTGTAATAAAGCTCTAAAGACACACCTCAGAGTGTATAAAGCTCTAAAGACACACCTCAGAGTGTATAAAGCTCTAAAGACACACCTCAGAGTGTATAAAGCTCTAAAGACACACCTCAGAGTGGTATAAAGCTCTAAAGACACACCTCAGAGTGTATAAAGCTCTAAAGACACACCTCAGAGTGTATAAAGCTCTAAAGACACACCTCAGAGTGGTTTTAAAGATCTAAAGACACACCTCAGAGTGTATAAAGCTCTAAAGACACACCTCAGAGTGTATAAAGCTCTAAAGACACACCTCAGAGTGTATAAAGCTCTAAAGACACACCTCAGAGTGGTATAAAGCTCTAAAGACACACCTCAGATTGTCATAAGCTCTAAAGACACACCTCAGAGTGTATAAAGCTCTAAAGACACACCTCAAAGTGTCATAAAGCTCTAAAGACACACCTCAGAGTGTATAAAGCTCTAAAGACACACCTCAGAGTGTATAAAGCTCTAAAGACACACCTCAGAGTGTGTAAAGCTCTAAAGACACACCTCAGAGTGTCATAAAGCTCTAAAAACATACCTCAGAGTGATATAAAGCTCTAAAGACACACCTCAGAGTGTTATAAAGCTCTAAAGACACACCTCATAGTGTTATAAAGCTCTAAAGACACACCTCAGAGTGTATAAAGCTCTAAAGACACACCTCAGAGTGATATAAAGCTCTAAAGACACACCTCAGAGTGTTATAAAACTCTAAAGACACACCTCAGAGCGTGTAAAGCTCTAAAGACACACCTCAGAGTGTATAAAGCTCTAAAGACACACCTCAGAGTGTATAGAGCTCTAAAGACACACCTCAGAGCGTGTAAAGCTCTAAAGACACACCTCAGAGTGCATAAAGCTCTAAAGACACACCTCAGAGTGTCATAAGCTCTAAAGACACACCTCAGAGTGTCATAAGCTCTAAAGACACACCTCAGAGTGTATAAAGCTCTAAAGACACACCTCAGAATGTATAAAGCTCTAAAGACACACCTCAGAGTGTTATAAAGCTCTAAAGACACACCTCAGAGTGTAAAAAGCTCTAAAGACACACCTCAGAGTGATATAAAGCTCTAAAGACACACCTCAGAGCGTGTAAAGCTCTAAAGACACACCTCAGAGTGTAATAAAGCTCTAAAGACACACCTCAGAGTGTATAAAGCTCTAAAGACACACCTCAGAGTGTATAAAGCTCTAAAGACACACCTCAGAGTGTATAAAGATCTAAAGACACACCTCAGAGTGATAGAAAGCTCTAAAGACACACCTCAGAGTGGTTTTAAAGCTCTAAAGACACACCTCAGAGCGTGTAAAGCTCTAAAGACGAACCTCAGAGTGTTATAAAGCTCTAAAGACACACCTCAGAGTGATAGAAAGCTCTAAAGACACACCTCAGAGTATATAAAGCTCTAAAGACACACCTCAGAGCGTGTAAAGCTCTAAAGACGCACCTCAGAGTGTTATAAAGCTCTAAAGACACACCTCAGAGCGTGTAAAGCTCTAAAAACACCTCAGAGTGTTATAAAGCTCTAAAGACACACCTCAGAGCGTATAAAGCTCTAAAGACACACCTCAGAATGTATAAAACTCTAAAGACACACCTCAGAGTTTTATAAAGCTCTAAAGACACACCTCAGATTGATTTAAAGCTCTAAAAACACACCTCAGAGTGTATAGAGCTCTAAAGACACACCTCAGAGCGTGTAAAGCTCTAAAGACACACCTCAGAGTGTATAAAGCTCTAAAGACACACCTCAGAGTGTATAAAGCTCTAAAGACACACCTCAGAGTGTATAGAGCTCTAAAGACACACCTCAGAGCGTGTAAAGCTCTAAAGACGAACCTCAGAGTGTTATAAAGCTCTAAAGACACACCTCAGAGTGATAGAAAGCTCTAAAGACACACCTCAGAGTATATAAAGCTCTAAAGACACACCTCAGAGCGTGTAAAGCTCTAAAGACGCACCTCAGAGTGTTATAAAGCTCTAAAGACACACCTCAGAGTGATAGAAAGCTCTAAAGACACACCTCAGAGTTTTATAAAGCTCTAAAGACACACCTCAGAGTGGTATAAAGCTCTAAAGACACACCTCAGAGCGTGTAAAGCTCTAAAAACACCTCAGAGTGTTATAAAGCTCTAAAGACACACCTCAGAGCGTATAAAGCTCTAAAGACACACCTCAGAGTGTATAAAGCTCTAAAGACACACCTCAGAGTTTTATAAAGCTCTAAAGACACACCTCAGAGCGTGTAAAGCTCTAAAAACACCTCAGAGTGTTATAAAGCTCTAAAGACACACCTCAGAGCGTATAAAGCTCTAAAGACACACCTCAGAGTGTATAAAGCTCTATAGACACACCTCAGAGTTTTAAAAAGCTCTTAAGACACACCTCAGAGTGATTTAAAGCTCTAAAAACAAACCTCAGAGTGTATAGAGCTCTAAAGACACACCTCAGAATGTATAAAGCTCTAAAGACACACCTCACAGCGGTATAAAGCTCTAAAGACATACCTCAGAGTGTACAGAACTCTAAAGACACACCTCAGTGCGTGTAAAGCTCTAAAGACACACCTCAGAGTGTATAAAGCTCTAAAGACACACCTCAGAGTGTATAAAGCTCTAAAGACACACCTCAGAATGTATAAAGCTCTAAAGACACACCTCACAGCGGTATAAAGCTCTAAAGACACACCTCAGAGTGTTATAAAGCTCTAAAGACACACCTCAGAGTGTAAAAAGCTCTAAAGACACACCTCAGAGTGATATAAAGCTCTAAAGACACACCTCAGAGCGTGTAAAGCTCTAAAGACACACCTCAGAGTGTAATAAAGCTCTAAAGACACACCTCAGAGTGTATAAAGCTCTAAAGACACACCTCAGAGTGTATAAAGCTCTAAAGACACACCTCAGAGTGTATAAAGCTCTAAAGACACACCTCAGAGTGGTATAAAGCTCTAAAGACACACCTCAGAGTGTATAAAGATCTAAAGACACACCTCAGAGTGATAGAAAGCTCTAAAGACACACCTCAGAGTGGTTTTAAAGCTCTAAAGACACACCTCAGAGCGTGTAAAGCTCTAAAGACGAACCTCAGAGTGTTATAAAGCTCTAAAGACACACCTCAGAGTGATAGAAAGCTCTAAAGACACACCTCAGAGTATATAAAGCTCTAAAGACACACCTCAGAGCGTGTAAAGCTCTAAAGACGCACCTCAGAGTGTTATAAAGCTCTAAAGACACACCTCAGAGCGTGTAAAGCTCTAAAAACACCTCAGAGTGTTATAAAGCTCTAAAGACACACCTCAGAGCGTATAAAGCTCTAAAGACACACCTCAGAATGTATAAAACTCTAAAGACACACCTCAGAGTTTTATAAAGCTCTAAAGACACACCTCAGATTGATTTAAAGCTCTAAAAACACACCTCAGAGTGTATAGAGCTCTAAAGACACACCTCAGAGCGTGTAAAGCTCTAAAGACACACCTCAGAGTGTATAAAGCTCTAAAGACACACCTCAGAGTGTATAAAGCTCTAAAGACACACCTCAGAGTGTATAGAGCTCTAAAGACACACCTCAGAGCGTGTAAAGCTCTAAAGACGAACCTCAGAGTGTTATAAAGCTCTAAAGACACACCTCAGAGTGATAGAAAGCTCTAAAGACACACCTCAGAGTATATAAAGCTCTAAAGACACACCTCAGAGCGTGTAAAGCTCTAAAGACGCACCTCAGAGTGTTATAAAGCTCTAAAGACACACCTCAGAGTGATAGAAAGCTCTAAAGACACACCTCAGAGTGCATAGAGCTCTATAGACAAACCTCAGAGTTTTATAAAGCTCTAAAGACACACCTCAGAGTGGTATAAAGCTCTAAAGACACACCTCAGAGCGTGTAAAGCTCTAAAAACACCTCAGAGTGTTATAAAGCTCTAAAGACACACCTCAGAGCGTATAAAGCTCTAAAGACACACCTCAGAGTGTATAAAGCTCTAAAGACACACCTCAGAGTTTTATAAAGCTCTAAAGACACACCTCAGAGCGTGTAAAGCTCTAAAAACACCTCAGAGTGTTATAAAGCTCTAAAGACACACCTCAGAGCGTATAAAGCTCTAAAGACACACCTCAGAGTGTACAGAACTCTAAAGACACACCTCAGTGCGTGTAAAGCTCTAAAGACACACCTCAGAGTGTATAAAGCTCTAAAGACACACCTCAGAGTGTATAAAGCTCTAAAGACACACCTCAGAATGTATAAAGCTCTAAAGACACACCTCACAGCGGTATAAAGCTCTATAGACACACCTCAGAGTTTTATAAAGCTCTAAAGACACACCTCACAGCGGTATAAAGCTCTAAAGACATACCTCAGAGTGTATAGAACTCTAAAGACACACCTCAGAGTGTTATAAAGCTCTAAAGACACACCTCAGAGCGTTTAAAGCTCTAAAGACACACCTCAGAGCGTTATAAAGCTCTAAAGACACACCTCAGAGTGTATAAAGCTCTAAAGACACACCTCAGAGCGTTTAAAGCTCTAAAGACACACCTCAGAGCGTATAGAGCTCTAAAGACACACCTCAGAGTGTATAAAGCTCTATAGACACACCTCAGAGTTTTATAAAGCTCTAAAGACACACCTCAGAGTGTATAAAGCTCTAAAGACACACCTCAGAGTGATAGAAAGCTCTAAAGACACACCTCAGAGTGTATAAAGCTCTAAAGACACACCTCAGAGCGTGTAAAGCGCTAAAGACGCACCTCAGAGTGTTATAAAGCTCTAAAGACACACCTCAGAGTGATAGAAAGCTCTAAAGACACACCTCAGAGTGTATAAAGCACTAAAGACACACCTCAGAGTGTATAGAGCTCTAAAGACACACCTCAGAGTATATAAAGCTCTAAAGACACACCTCAGAGTGTATAGAGCTCTAAAGACACACCTCAGAGCGTATAAAGCTCTAAAGACACACCTCAGAGTATATAAAGCTCTAAACACACACCTCAGAGTGGTTTTAAAGCTCTAAAGGCACACCTCAGAGTTTTTACAGCTCTAAAGACACCTCAGAGTGTATAAAGCTCTAAAGACACACCTCAGAGTGTTATAAAGCTCTAAAGACACACCTAAGAGTAATTTAAAGCTCTAAAAACACACCTCAGAGTGTATAGAGCTCTAAAGACACACCTCAGAGCGTGTAAAGCTCTAAAGACACACCTCAGAGTGTATAAAGCTCTAAAGACACACCTCAGAGTGTATAAGCTCTAAAGACACACCTCACAGCGGTTTAAAGCTCTATAGACACACCTCAGAGTTTTATAAAGCTCTAAAGACACACCTCAGAGTGTATAAAGCTCTAAAGACACACCTCAGAGTGGTATAAAGCTCTAAAGACACACCTCAGAGTGTATAAAGCTCTAAAGACACACCTCACAGCGGTATAAAGCTCTAAAGACATACCTCAGAGTGTATAGAACTCTAAAGACACACCTCAGTGCGTGTAAAGCTCTAAAGACACACCTCAGAGTGTTATAAAGCTCTAAAGACACACCTCAGAGCGTTTAAAGCTCTAAAGACACACCTCAGAGCGTATAGAGCTCTAAAGACACACCTCAGAGTGTCATAAGCTCTAAAGACACACCTCAGAGTGTATAAAGCTCTAAAGACACACCTCAGAATGTATAAAGCTCTAAAGACACACCTCAGAGTGTTATAAAGCTCTAAAGACACACCTCAGAGTGTATAAAGCTCTAAAGACACACCTCAGAGTGTATAAAGATCTAAAGACACACCTCAGAGTGATAGAAAGCTCTAAAGACACACCTCAGAGTGGTTTTAAAGCTCTAAAGACACACCTCAGAGCGTGTAAAGCTCTAAAGACGAACCTCAGAGTGTTATAAAGCTCTAAAGACACACCTCAGAGTGATAGAAAGCTCTAAAGACACACCTCAGAGTATATAAAGCTCTAAAGACACACCTCAGAGCGTGTAAAGCTCTAAAGACGCACCTCAGAGTGTTATAAAGCTCTAAAGACACACCTCAGAGCGTGTAAAGCTCTAAAAACACCTCAGAGTGTTATAAAGCTCTAAAGACACACCTCAGAGCGTATAAAGCTCTAAAGACACACCTCAGAATGTATAAAACTCTAAAGACACACCTCAGAGTTTTATAAAGCTCTAAAGACACACCTCAGATTGATTTAAAGCTCTAAAAACACACCTCAGAGTGTATAGAGCTCTAAAGACACACCTCAGAGCGTGTAAAGCTCTAAAGACACACCTCAGAGTGTATAAAGCTCTAAAGACACACCTCAGAGTGTATAAAGCTCTAAAGACACACCTCAGAGTGTATAGAGCTCTAAAGACACACCTCAGAGCGTGTAAAGCTCTAAAGACGAACCTCAGAGTGTTATAAAGCTCTAAAGACACACCTCAGAGTGATAGAAAGCTCTAAAGACACACCTCAGAGTATATAAAGCTCTAAAGACACACCTCAGAGCGTGTAAAGCTCTAAAGACGCACCTCAGAGTGTTATAAAGCTCTAAAGACACACCTCAGAGTGATAGAAAGCTCTAAAGACACACCTCAGAGTTTTATAAAGCTCTAAAGACACACCTCAGAGTGGTATAAAGCTCTAAAGACACACCTCAGAGCGTGTAAAGCTCTAAAAACACCTCAGAGTGTTATAAAGCTCTAAAGACACACCTCAGAGCGTATAAAGCTCTAAAGACACACCTCAGAGTGTATAAAGCTCTAAAGACACACCTCAGAGTTTTATAAAGCTCTAAAGACACACCTCAGAGCGTGTAAAGCTCTAAAAACACCTCAGAGTGTTATAAAGCTCTAAAGACACACCTCAGAGCGTATAAAGCTCTAAAGACACACCTCAGAGTGTATAAAGCTCTATAGACACACCTCAGAGTTTTAAAAAGCTCTTAAGACACACCTCAGAGTGATTTAAAGCTCTAAAAACAAACCTCAGAGTGTATAGAGCTCTAAAGACACACCTCAGAATGTATAAAGCTCTAAAGACACACCTCACAGCGGTATAAAGCTCTATAGACACACCTCAGAGTTTTATAAAGCTCTAAAGACACACCTCACAGCGGTATAAAGCTCTAAAGACATACCTCAGAGTGTACAGAACTCTAAAGACACACCTCAGTGCGTGTAAAGCTCTAAAGACACACCTCAGAGTGTATAAAGCTCTAAAGACACACCTCAGAGTGTATAAAGCTCTAAAGACACACCTCAGAATGTATAAAGCTCTAAAGACACACCTCACAGCGGTATAAAGCTCTAAAGACACACCTCAGAGTGTTATAAAGCTCTAAAGACACACCTCAGAGTGTAAAAAGCTCTAAAGACACACCTCAGAGTGATATAAAGCTCTAAAGACACACCTCAGAGCGTGTAAAGCTCTAAAGACACACCTCAGAGTGTAATAAAGCTCTAAAGACACACCTCAGAGTGGTTTTAAAGCTCTAAAGACACACCTCAGAGCGTGTAAAGCTCTAAAGACGAACCTCAGAGTGTTATAAAGCTCTAAAGACACACCTCAGAGTGATAGAAAGCTCTAAAGACACACCTCAGAGTATATAAAGCTCTAAAGACACACCTCAGAGCGTGTAAAGCTCTAAAGACGCACCTCAGAGTGTTATAAAGCTCTAAAGACACACCTCAGAGCGTGTAAAGCTCTAAAAACACCTCAGAGTGTTATAAAGCTCTAAAGACACACCTCAGAGCGTATAAAGCTCTAAAGACACACCTCAGAATGTATAAAACTCTAAAGACACACCTCAGAGTTTTATAAAGCTCTAAAGACACACCTCAGATTGATTTAAAGCTCTAAAAACACACCTCAGAGTGTATAGAGCTCTAAAGACACACCTCAGAGCGTGTAAAGCTCTAAAGACACACCTCAGAGTGTATAAAGCTCTAAAGACACACCTCAGAGTGTATAAAGCTCTAAAGACACACCTCAGAGTGTATAGAGCTCTAAAGACACACCTCAGAGCGTGTAAAGCTCTAAAGACGAACCTCAGAGTGTTATAAAGCTCTAAAGACACACCTCAGAGTGATAGAAAGCTCTAAAGACACACCTCAGAGTATATAAAGCTCTAAAGACACACCTCAGAGCGTGTAAAGCTCTAAAGACGCACCTCAGAGTGTTATAAAGCTCTAAAGACACACCTCAGAGTGATGGAAAGCTCTAAAGACACACCTCAGAGTGCATAGAGCTCTATAGACACACCTCAGAGTTTTATAAAGCTCTAAAGACACACCTCAGAGTGGTATAAAGCTCTAAAGACACACCTCAGAGCGTGTAAAGCTCTAAAAACACCTCAGAGTGTTATAAAGCTCTAAAGACACACCTCAGAGCGTATAAAGCTCTAAAGACACACCTCAGAGTGTATAAAGCTCTAAAGACACACCTCAGAGTTTTATAAAGCTCTAAAGACACACCTCAGAGCGTGTAAAGCTCTAAAAACACCTCAGAGTGTTATAAAGCTCTAAAGACACACCTCAGAGCGTATAAAGCTCTAAAGACACACCTCAGAGTGTACAGAACTCTAAAGACACACCTCAGTGCGTGTAAAGCTCTAAAGACACACCTCAGAGTGTATAAAGCTCTAAAGACACACCTCAGAGTGTATAAAGCTCTAAAGACACACCTCAGAATGTATAAAGCTCTAAAGACACACCTCACAGCGGTATAAAGCTCTATAGACACACCTCAGAGTTTTATAAAGCTCTAAAGACACACCTCACAGCGGTATAAAGCTCTAAAGACATACCTCAGAGTGTATAGAACTCTAAAGACACACCTCAGAGTGTTATAAAGCTCTAAAGACACACCTCAGAGCGTTTAAAGCTCTAAAGACACACCTCAGAGCGTTATAAAGCTCTAAAGACACACCTCAGAGTGTATAAAGCTCTAAAGACACACCTCAGAGCGTTTAAAGCTCTAAAGACACACCTCAGAGCGTATAGAGCTCTAAAGACACACCTCAGAGTGTATAAAGCTCTATAGACACACCTCAGAGTTTTATAAAGCTCTAAAGACACACCTCAGAGTGTATAAAGCTCTAAAGACACACCTCAGAGTGATAGAAAGCTCTAAAGACACACCTCAGAGTGTATAAAGCTCTAAAGACACACCTCAGAGCGTGTAAAGCGCTAAAGACGCACCTCAGAGTGTTATAAAGCTCTAAAGACACACCTCAGAGTGATAGAAAGCTCTAAAGACACACCTCAGAGTGTATAAAGCACTAAAGACACACCTCAGAGTGTATAGAGCTCTAAACACACACCTCAGAGTGGTTTTAAAGCTCTAAAGGCACACCTCAGAGTTTTTACAGCTCTAAAGACACCTCAGAGTGTATAAAGCTCTAAAGACACACCTCAGAGTGTTATAAAGCTCTAAAGACACACCTAAGAGTAATTTAAAGCTCTAAAAACACACCTCAGAGTGTATAGAGCTCTAAAGACACACCTCAGAGCGTGTAAAGCTCTAAAGACACACCTCAGAGTGTATAAAGCTCTAAAGACACACCTCAGAGTGTATAAGCTCTAAAGACACACCTCACAGCGGTTTAAAGCTCTATAGACACACCTCAGAGTTTTATAAAGCTCTAAAGACACACCTCAGAGTGTATAAAGCTCTAAAGACACACCTCAGAGTGGTATAAAGCTCTAAAGACACACCTCAGAGTGTATAAAGCTCTAAAGACACACCTCACAGCGGTATAAAGCTCTAAAGACATACCTCAGAGTGTATAGAACTCTAAAGACACACCTCAGTGCGTGTAAAGCTCTAAAGACACACCTCAGAGTGTTATAAAGCTCTAAAGACACACCTCAGAGCGTTTAAAGCTCTAAAGACACACCTCAGAGCGTATAGAGCTCTAAAGACACACCTCAGAGTGTATAAAGCTCTATAGACACACCTCAGAGTTTTATAAAGCTCTAAAGACACACCTCAGAGCGTGTAAAGCTCTAAAGACACACCTCAGAGTGATAGAAAGCTATAAAGACACACCTCAGAGTGTATAAAGCTCTATAGACACACCTCAGAGTTTTATAAAGCTCTAAAGACACACCTCAGAGCGTGTAAAGCTCTAAAGACACACCTCAGAGTGATAGAAAGCTCTAAAGACACACCTCAGAGTGTATAAAGCTCTAAAGACACACCTCAGAGCGTGTAAAGCTCTAAAGACACACCTCAGAGTGATAGAAAGCTCTAAAGACACACCTCAGTGCGTGTAAAGCTCTAAAGACACACCTCAGAGTGTTATAAAGCTCTAAAGACACACCTCAGAGCGTTTAAAGCTCTAAAGACACACCTCAGAGCGTATAGAGCTCTAAAGACACACCTCAGAGTGTATAAAGCTCTATAGACACACCTCAGAGTTTTATCAAGCTCTAAAGACACACCTCAGAGTGTATAAAGCTCTAAAGACACACCTCAGAGTGATAGAAAGCTCTAAAGACACACCTCAGAGTGTATAAAGCTCTAAAGACACACCTCAGAGCGTGTAAAGCGCTAAAGACGCACCTCAGAGTGTTATAAAGCTCTAAAGACACACCTCAGAGTGATAGAAAGCTCTAAAGACACACCTCAGAGTGTATAAAGCACAAAAGACACACCTCAGAGTGTATAGAGCTCTAAAGACACACCTCAGAGTATATAAAGCTCTAAAGACACACCTCAGAGTGTATAGAGCTCTAAAGACACACCTCAGAGCGTATAAAGCTCTAAAGACACACCTCAGAGTATATAAAGCTCTAAACACACACCTCAGAGTGGTTTTAAAGCTCTAAAGGCACACCTCAGAGTTTTTACAGCTCTAAAGACACCTCAGAGTGTATAAAGCTCTAAAGACACACCTCAGAGTGTTATAAAGCTCTAAAGACACACCTAAGAGTGATTTAAAGCTCTAAAAACACACCTCAGAGTGTATAGAGCTCTAAAGACACACCTCAGAGCGTGTAAAGCTCTAAAGACACACCTCAGAGTTTTATAAAGCTCTAAAGACACACCTCAGAGTGTATAAAGCTCTAAAGACACACCTCAGAGTGGTATAAAGCTCTAAAGACACACCTCAGAGTGTATAAAGCTCTAAAGACACACCTCACAGCGGTATAAAGCTCTAAAGACATACCTCAGAGTGTATAGAACTCTAAAGACACACCTCAGTGCGTGTAAAGCTCTAAAGACACACCTCAGAGTGTTATAAAGCTCTAAAGACACACCTCAGAGCGTTTAAAGCTCTAAAGACACACCTCAGAGCGTATAGAGCTCTAAAGACACACCTCAGAGTGTATAAAGCTCTATAGACACACCTCAGAGTTTTATAAAGCTCTAAAGACACACCTCAGAGCGTGTAAAGCTCTAAAGACACACCTCAGAGTGATAGAAAGCTCTAAAGACACACCTCAGAGTGTATAAAGCTCTATAGACACACCTCAGAGTTTTATAAAGCTCTAAAGACACACCTCAGAGCGTGTAAAGCTCTAAAGACACACCTCAGAGTGATAGAAAGCTCTAAAGACACACCTCAGAGTGTATAAAGCACTAAAGACACACCTCAGAGTGTATAGAGCTCTAAAGACACACCTCAGAGTATATAAAGCTCTAAAGACACACCTCAGAGTGTATAGAGCTCTAAAGACACACCTCAGAGCGTATAAAGCTCTAAAGACACACCTCAGAGTATATAAAGCTCTAAACACACACCTCAGAGTGGTTTTAAAGCTCTAAAGGCACACCTCAGAGTTTTTACAGCTCTAAAGACACACCTCAGAGTGTATAAAGCTCTAAAGACACACCTCAGAGTGTATAAAGCTCTAAAGACACCTCAGAGTGTATAAAGCTCTAAAGACACACCTCAGAGTGTATAAAGCTCTATAGACACACCTCAGAGTTTTATAAAGCTCTAAAGACACACCTCAGAGTGTATAAAGCTCTAAAGACACACCTCAGAGTGATATAAAGCTCTAAAGACACACCTCAGAGTGTGTAAAGCTCTAAAGACGAACCTCAGAGTGTTATAAAGCTCTAAAGACACACCTCAGAGTGATAGAAAGCTCTAAAGACACACCTCAGAGTGATAGAAAGCTCTAAAGACACACCTCAGAGTGTACACAGCTCTATAGACACACCTCAGAGTTTTATAAAGCTCTAAAGACACACCTCAGAGTGTATAAAGCTCTAAAGACACACCTCAGAGTGTATAAAGCTCTAAAGACACACCTCAGAGTGTTATAAAGCTCTAAAGACACACCTCAGAGCGTGTAAAGCTCTAAAAACACCTCAGAGTGTTATAAAGCTCTAAAGACACACCTCAGAGCGTATAAAGCTCTAAAGACACACCTCAGAGTGTATAAAGCTCTATAGACACACCTCAGAGTTTTATAAAGCTCTAAAGACACACCTCAGAGTGTATAAAAATCTAAAGACACACCTCAGAGTGTATAGAGCTCTAAAGACACACCTCAGAGCGTGTAAAGCTCTAAAGACACACCTCAGAGTTTATAAAGCTCTTAAGACACACCTCAGAGTGTAAAAAGCTCTAAAGACACACCTCAGAGTTGTATAAAGCTCTAAAGACACACCTCAGAGTCTATAAAGCTCTAAAGACATACCTCAGAGTGTATAGAACTCTAAAGACACACCTCAGTGCGCGTAAAGCTCTAAAGACACACCTCAGAGTGTTATAAAGCTCTAAAGACACACCTCAGAGCGTATAAAGCTCTAAAGACACACCTCAGAGCGTATAGAGCTCTAAAGACACACCTCAGAGTGTATAAAGCTCTATAGACACACCTCAGAGTTTTATAAAGCTCTAAAGACACACCTCAGAGTGTATAAAGCTCTAAAGACACACCTCAGAGTGATATAAAGCTCTAAAGACACACCTCAGAGTGTATAGAGCTCTAAAGACACACCTCAGAGCGTGTAAAGCGCTAAAGACGCACCTCAGAGTGTTATAAAGCTCTAAACACACACCTCAGAGTGATAGAAAGCTCTAAAGACACACCTCAGAGTGTATAGAGCTCTAAAGACACACCTCAGAGTATATAAAGCTCTAAAGACACACCTCAGAGTGTATAGAGCTCTAAAGACACACCTCAGAGCGTATAAAGCTCTAAAGCAGGCATGTCCAAACTAGGGCCCGGGGGCCAAATGCGGCCCTCAGACCAATTTTTGTTGGCCCTCCAGCTTCCTGCTATGTTGGCCCAAACAACAAAAACTAGTACTTTTTACTGTGAAATTGGGAAAATTCAGGCATATTGATGTTATACCAACCGAATATTAATGTTCCAGGTCTAATTAAAGGTGTGGAGGCTCATCGCAATTAGGTCAAATGCAAAATTTCGAATGATTCACTTTGTCATTCAACAAATTCAACATTGTCAAGTGGTTTCTGGCCCTCTGCCCCGTTTAAGTTTCAAAATACGGCCCTTGGTGAAAAAAGTTTGGACACCCCTGCTCTAAAGACACACCTCAGAGTATATAAAGCTCTAAACACACACCTCAGAGTGGTTTTAAAGCTCTAAAGGCACACCTCAGAGTTTTTACAGCTCTAAAGACACACCTCAGAGTGTATAAAGCTCTAAAGACACACCTCAGAGTGTATAAAGATCTAAAGACACACCTCAGAGTGTATAGAGCTCTAAAGACACACCTCAGAGTGTTATAAAGCTCTAAAGACACACCTCAGAGTGTATAAAGATCTAAAGACACACCTCAGAGTGTATAAAGCTCTAAAGACACACCTCAGAGTGGTATAAAGCTCTAAAGACACCTCAGAGTGTTATAAAGCTCTAAAGACACACCTCAGAGTGTATATTGCTCTAAAGACACACCTCAGAGTGTATAAAGCTCTAAAGACACACCTCAGAGTGTATAAAGCTCTAAAGACACACCTCAGAGTGTATAAAGCTCTAAAGACACACTTCAGAGTGTATAAAGATCTAAAGACACACCTCAAAGTGTTATAAAGCTCTAAAGACACACCTCAGAGTTTATAAAGCTCTAAAGACACACCTCAGAGTGGTATAAAGCTCTAAACACACCTCAGAGCGGTATAAAGCTCTAAAGACACACCTCAGAGTGGTATAAAGCTCTAAAGACACACCTCAGAGTGTATAAAGCTCTAAAGACACACCTCAGAGTGTATAACGATCTAAAGACACACCTCAGAGTGTATAAAGCTCTAAAGACACACCTCAGAGTGTATAAAGCTCTAAAGACACACCTCAGAGTGTACAAAGCTCTAAAGACACACCTCAGAGTGGTATAAAGCTCTAAAGACACACCTCAGATTGTCATAAGCTCTAAAGACACACCTCAGAGTGTATAAAGCTCTAAAGACACACCTCAAAGTGTCATAAAGCTCTAAAGACACACCTCAGAGTGTATAAAGCTCTAAAGACACACCTCAGAGTGTATAAAGCTCTAAAGACACACCTCAGAGTGTGTAAAGCTCTAAAGACACACCTCAGAGTGTCATAAAGCTCTAAAAACATACCTCAGAGTGATATAAAGCTCTAAAGACACACCTCAGAGTGTTATAAAGCTCTAAAGACACACCTCATAGTGTTATAAAGCTCTAAAGACACACCTCAGAGTGTATAAAGCTCTAAAGACACACCTCAGAGTGATATAAAGCTCTAAAGACACACCTCAGAGTGTTATAAAGCTCTAAAGACACACCTCAGAGCGTGTAAAGCTCTAAAGACACACCTCAGAGTGTGTAAAGCTCTAAAGACACACCTCAGAGTGTATAGAGCTCTAAAGACACACCTCAGAGCGTGTAAAGCTCTAAAGACACACCTCAGAGTGCATAAAGCTCTAAAGACACACCTCAGAGTGTCATAAGCTCTAAAGACACACCTCAGAGTGTCATAAGCTCTAAAGACACACCTCAGAGTGTATAAAGCTCTAAAGACACACCTCAGAATGTATAAAGCTCTAAAGACACACCTCAGAGTGTTATAAAGCTCTAAAGACACACCTCAGAGTGTAAAAAGCTCTAAAGACACACCTCAGAGTGATATAAAGCTCTAAAGACACACCTCAGAGCGTGTAAAGCTCTAAAGACACACCTCAGAGTGTAATAAAGCTCTAAAGACACACCTCAGAGTGTATAAAGCTCTAAAGACACACCTCAGAGTGTATAAAGCTCTAAAGACACATCTCAGAGTGTATAAAGCTCTAAAGACACACCTCAGAGTGGTATAAAGCTCTAAAGACACACATCAGAGTGTATAAAGATCTAAAGACACACCTCAGAGTGATAGAAAGCTCTAAAGACACACCTCAGAGTGGTTTTAAAGCTCTAAAGACACACCTCAGAGTGTATAAAGCTCTAAAGACACACCTCAGAGCGTGTAAAGCTCTAAAAACACCTCAGAGTGTTATAAAGCTCTAAAGACACACCTCAGAGCGTATAAAGCTCTAAAGACACACCTCAGAGTGTATAAAGCTCTATAGACACACCTCAGAGTTTTATAAAGCTCTAAAGACACACCTCAGAGTGATTTAAAGCTCTAAAAACACACCTCAGAGTGTATAGAGCTCTAAAGACACACCTCAGAGCGTGTAAAGCTCTAAAGACACACCTCAGAGTGTATAAAGCTCTAAAGACACACCTCACAGCGGTATAAAGCCCTATAGACACACCTCAGAGTTTTATAAAGCTCTAAAGACACACCTCAGAGTGTATAAAGCTCTAAAGACACACCTCAGAGTGATATAAAGCTCTAAAGACACACCTCAGAGTGTATAGAGCTCTAAAGACACACCTCAGAGCGTGTAAAGCTCTAAAGACGAACCTCAGAGTGTTATAAAGCTCTAAAGACACACCTCAGAGTGATAGAAAGCTCTAAAGACACACCTCAGAGTATATAAAGCTCTAAAGACACACCTCAGAGCGTGTAAAGCTCTAAAGACGCACCTCAGAGTGTTATAAAGCTCTAAAGACACACCTCAGAGTTTTATAAAGCTCTAAAGACACACCTCAGAGCGTGTAAAGCTCTAAAAACACCTCAGAGTGTCATAAAGCTCTAAAGACACACCTCAGAATGTATAAAACTCTAAAGACACACCTCAGAGTTTTATAAAGCTCTAAAGACACACCTCAGAGTGATTTAAAGCTCTAAAAACACACCTCAGAGTGTATAGAGCTCTAAAGACACACCTCAGAGCGTGTAAAGCTCTAAAGACACACCTCAGAGTGTATAAAGCTCTAAAGACACACCTCAGAGTGTATAAAGCTCTAAAGACACACCTCAGAGTGTATAGAGCTCTAAAGACACACCTCAGAGCGTGTAAAGCTCTAAAGACGAACCTCAGAGTGTTATAAAGCTCTAAAGACACACCTCAGAGCGTGTAAAGCTCTAAAGACGCACCTCAGAGTGTTATAAAGCTCTAAAGACACACCTCAGAGTGATAGAAAGCTCTAAAGACACACCTCAGAGTGCATAGAGCTCTATAGACACACCTCAGAGTTTTATAAAGCTCTAAAGACACACCTCAGAGTGTATAAAGCTCTAAAGACACACCTCAGAGTGGTATAAAGCTCTAAAGACACACCTCAGAGCGTGTAAAGCTCTAAAAACACCTCAGAGTGTTATAAAGCTCTAAAGACACACCTCAGAGCGTATAAAGCTCTAAAGACACACCTCAGAGTGTATAAAGCTCTAAAGACACACCTCAGAGTTTTATAAAGCTCTAAAGACACACCTCAGAGCGTGTAAAGCTCTAAAAACACCTCAGAGTGTTATAAAGCTCTAAAGACACACCTCAGAGCGTATAAAGCTCTAAAGACACACCTCAGAGTGTATAAAGCTCTATAGACACACCTCAGAATTTTAAAAAGCTCTTAAGACACACCTCAGAGTGATTTAAAGCTCTAAAAACAAACCTCAGAGTGTATAGAGCTCTAAAGACACACCTCAGAGCGTGTAAAGCTCTAAAGACACACCTCAGAGTGTATAAAGCTCTAAAGACACACCTCAGAATATATAAAGCTCTAAAGACACACCTCACAGCGGTATAAAGCTCTATAGACACACCTCAGAGTTTTATAAAGCTCTAAAGACACACCTCACAGCGGTATAAAGCTCTAAAGACATACCTCAGAGTGTATAGAACTCTAAAGACACACCTCAGTGCGTGTAAAGCTCTAAAGACACACCTCAGAGTGATTTAAAGCTCTAAAAACACACCTCAGAGTGTATAGAGCTCTAAAGACACACCTCAGAGCGTGTAAAGCTCTAAAAACACACCTCAGAGTGTATAAAGCTCTAAAGACACACCTCAGAGTGTATAAAGCTCTAAAGACACACCTCACAGCGGTATAAAGCCCTATAGACACACCTCAGAGTTTTATAAAGCTCTAAAGACACACCTCAGAGTGTATAAAGCTCTAAAGACACACCTCAGAGTGATATAAAGCTCTAAAGACACACCTAAGAGTGTATAGAGCTCTAAAGACACACCTCAGAGCGTGTAAAGCTCTAAAGACGAACCTCAGAGTGTTATAAAGCTCTAAAGACACACCTCAGAGTGATAGAAAGCTCTAAAGACACACCTCAGAGTATATAAAGCTCTAAAGACACACCTCAGAGCGTGTAAAGCTCTAAAGACGCACCTCAGAGTGTTATAAAACTCTAAAGACACACCTCAGAGTTTTATAAAGCTCTAAAGACACACCTCAGAGCGTGTAAAGCTCTAAAAACACCTCAGAGCGTATAAAGCTCTAAAGACACACCTCAGAATGTATAAAACTCTAAAGACACACCTCAGAGTTTTATAAAGCTCTAAAGACACACCTCAGAGTGATTTAAAGCTCTAAAAACACACCTCAGAGTGTATAGAGCTCTAAAGACACACCTCAGAGCGTGTAAAGCTCTAAAGACACACCTCAGAGTGTATAAAGCTCTAAAGACACACCTCAGAGTGTATAAAGCTCTAAAGACACACCTCAGAGTGTATAGAGCTCTAAAGACACACCTCAGAGCGTGTAAAGCTCTAAAGACGAACCTCAGAGTGTTATAAAGCTCTAAAGACACACCTCAGAGTGATAGAAAGCTCTAAAGACACACCTCAGAGTATATAAAGCTCTAAAGACACACCTCAGAGCGTGTAAAGCTCTAAAGACGCACCTCAGAGTGTTATAAAGCTCTAAAGTCACACCTCAGAGTGATAGAAAGCTCTAAAGACACACCTCAGAGTGCATAGAGCTCTATAGACACACCTCAGAGTTTTATAAAGCTCTAAAGACACACCTCAGAGTGTATAAAGCTCTAAAGACACACCTCAGAGTGGTATAAAGCTCTAAAGACACACCTCAGAGCGTGTAAAGCTCTAAAAACACCTCAGAGTGTTATAAAGCTCTAAAGACACACCTCAGAGCGTATAAAGCTCTAAAGACACACCTCAGAGTGTATAAAGCTCTAAAGACACACCTCAGAGTTTTATAAAGCTCTAAAGACACACCTCAGAGCGTGTAAAGCTCTAAAAACACCTCAGAGCGTATAAAGCTCTAAAGACACACCTCAGAGCGTATAAAGCTCTAAAGACACACCTCAGAGCGTATAAAGCTCTAAAGACACACCTCAGAGTTTTAAAAAGCTCTAAAGACACACCTCAGAGTGTATAAAGCTCTAAAGACACACCTCAGAGTGTATAAAGCTCTAAAGACACACCTCAGAGTGTATAAAGCTCTAAAGACACACCTCAGAATGTATAAAGCTCTAAAGACACACCTCACAGCGGTATAAAGCTCTATAGACACACCTCAGAGTTTTATAAAGCTCTAAAGACACACCTCAGAGTGTATAGAACTCTAAAGACACACCTCAGAGCGTTTAAAGCTCTAAAGACACACCTCAGAGTGTATAAAGCTCTATAGACACACCTCAGAGTTTTATAAAGCTCTAAAGACACACCTCAGAGTGTATAAAGCTCTAAAGACACACCTCAGAGTGATAGAAAGCTCTAAAGACACACCTCAGAGTGTATAGAGCTCTAAAGACACACCTCAGAGCGTGTAAAGCGCTAAAGACGCACCTCAGAGTGTTATAAAGCTCTAAAGACACACCTCAGAGTGATAGAAAGCTCTAAAGACACACCTCAGAGTGTATAAAGCACTAAAGACACACCTCAGAGCGTATAAAGCTCTAAAGACACACCTCAGAGTATATAAAGCTCTAAACACACACCTCAGAGTGGTTTTAAAGCTCTAAAGGCACACCTCAGAGTTTTTACAGCTCTAAAGACACACCTCAGAGTGTATAAAGCTCTAAAGACACACCTCAGAGTGTATAAAGCTCTAAAGACACCTCAGAGTGTATAAAGTTTTAAAGACACACCTCAGAGTGTTATAAAGCTCTAAAGACACACCTAAGAGTGATTTAAAGCTCTAAAAACACACCTCAGAGTGTATAGAGCTCTAAAGACACACCTCAGAGCGTGTAAAGCTCTAAAGACACACCTCAGAGTGTATAAAGCTCTAAAGACACACCTCAGAGTGTATAAAGCTCTAAAGACACACCTCACAGCTGTTTAAAGCTCTATAGACACACCTCAGAGTTTTATAAAGCTCTAAAGACACACCTCAGAGTGTATAAAGCTCTAAAGACACACCTCAGAGTGGTATAAAGCTCTAAAGACACACCTCAGAGTGTATAAAGCTCTAAAGACACACCTCACAGCGGTATAAAGCTCTAAAGACATACCTCAGAGTGTATAGAACTCTAAAGACACACCTCAGTGCGTGTAAAGCTCTAAAGACACACCTCAGAGTGTTATAAAGCTCTAAAGACACACCTCAGAGCGTTTAAAGCTCTAAAGACACACCTCAGAGCGTATAGAGCTCTAAAGACACACCTCAGAGTGTATAAAGCTCTATAGACACACCTCAGAGTTTTATAAAGCTCTAAAGACACACCTCAGAGTGATATAAAGCTCTAAAGACACACCTCAGGGTGTATAGAGCTCTAAAGACACACCTCAGAGCGTGTAAAGCTCTAAAGACACACCTCAGAGTGATAGAAAGCTCTAAAGACACACCTCAGAGTGTATAAAGCACTAAAGACACACCTCAGAGTGTATAGAGCTCTAAAGACACACCTCAGAGTATATAAAGCTCTAAAGACACACCTCAGAGTGTATAGAGCTCTAAAGACACACCTCAGAGCGTATAAAGCTCTAAAGACACACCTCAGAGTATATAAAGCTCTAAACACACACCTCAGAGTGGTTTTAAAGCTCTAAACACACACCTCAGAGTGGTTTTAAAGCTCCAAAGGCACACCTCAGAGTTTTTACAGCTCTAAAGACACACCTCAGAGTGTATAAAGCTCTAAAGACACACCTCAGAGTGTATAAAGCTCTAAAGACACACCTCAGAGTGTATAAAGCTCTATAGACACACCTCAGAGTTTTATAAAGCTCTAAAGACACACCTCAGAGTGTATAAAGCTCTAAAGACACACCTCAGAGTGATATAAAGCTCTAAAGACACACCTCAGAGTGTATAGAGCTCTAAAGACACACCTCAGAGTGATATAAAGCTCTAAAGACACACCTCAGAGCGTGTAAAGCTCTAAAGACGAACCTCAGAGTGTTATAAAGCTCTAAAGACACACCTCAGAGTGATAGAAAGCTCTAAAGACACACCTCAGAGTGTATAAAGCTCTAAAGACACACTTCAGAGTGTATAAAGCTCTAAAGACACACCTCAGAGTGTATAAAGATCTAAAGACACACCTCAGAGTGTATAAAGCTCTAAAGACACACTTCAGAGTGTATATTGCTCTAAAGACACACCTCAGAGTGTTATAAAGCTCTAAAGACACACCTCAGAGTGTATAAAGATCTAAAGACACACTTCAGAGTGTATATTGCTCTAAAGACACATCTCAGAGTGTCTAAAGATCTAAAGACACACCTCAGAGTGTTATAAAGCTCTAAAGACACACCTCAGAGTGTCATAAGCTCTAAAGACACACCTCAGAGTGTCATAAAGCTCTAAAAACACACCTCAGAGTGGTATAAAGCTCTAAAGACACACCTCAGAGTGTATAAAGCTCTAAAGACACACCTCAGATTGTAATAAGCTCTAAAGACACACCTCAGAGTGTATAAAGCTCTAAAGACACACCTCAGAGTGTATAAAGCTCTAAAGACACACCTCAGAGTGGTATAAAGCTCTAAAGACACACCTCAGAGTGTCATAAGCTCTAAAGACACACACCTCAGTGTATAAAGCTCTAAAGACACACCTCAGAGTGGTATAAAGCTCTAAAGACACACCTCAGAGTGTATAAAGCTCTAAAGACACACCTCAAAGTGGTATAAAGCTCTAAAGACACACCTCAGAGTGTCATAAGCTCTAAAGACACACCTCAGAGTGTTATAAAGCTCTAAAGACACACCTCAGAGTGTATAAAGTTCTAAAGACACACCTCAGAGTGTATAAAGCTCTAAAGACACACCTCAGAGTTTATAAAGCTCTAAAGACACACCTCAGAGTGTATAAAGCTCTAAAGACACACCTCAGAGTGGTATAAAGCTCTAAAGACACACCTCAGATTGTCATAAGCTCTAAAGACACACCTCAGAGTGTATAAAGCTCTAAAGACACACCTCAGAGTGTCATAAGCTCTAAAGACACACCTCGGAGTGTATAAAGCTCTAAAGACACACCTCAGAGTGTATAAAGCTCTAAAGACACACCTCAAAGTGGTATAAAGCTCTAAAGACACACCTCAGAGTGTCATAAGCTCTAAAGACACACCTCAGAGTGTTATAAAGCTCTAAAGACACACCTCAGAGTGTATAAAGTTCTAAAGACACACCTCAGAGTGTATAAAGCTCTAAAGACACACCTCAGAGTGTATAAAGATCTAAAGACACACTTCGGAGTGTAATAAAGCTCTAAAGACACACCTCAGAGTGTTATAAAGCTCTAAAGACACACCTCAGAGTTGTATAAAGCTCTAAAGACACACTTCAGAGTGGTATAAAGATCTAAAGACACACCTCAGAGTGTTATAAAGCTCTAAAGACACACCTCAGAGTGGTATAAAGCTCTAAAGACACACTTCAGAGTGTCATAAGCTCTAAAGACACACCTCAGAGTGTCATAAAGCTCTAAAAACACACCTCAGAGTGGTATAAAGCTCTAAAGACACACCTCAGAGTGTATAAAGCTCTAAAGACACACCTCAGATTGTAATAAGCTCTAAAGACACACCTCAGAGTGTATAAAGCTCTAAAGACACACCTCAGAGTGTCATAAAGCTCTAAAAACACACCTCAGAGTGTATAAAGCTCTAAAGACACACCTCAGAGTGGTATAAAGCTCTAAAGACACACCTCAGAGTGTCATAAGCTCTAAAGACACACACCTCAGTGTATAAAGCTCTAAAGACACACCTCAGAGTGTATAAAGCTCTAAAGACACACCTCAGAGTGGTATAAAGCTCTAAAGACACACCTCAGAGTGTATAAAGCTCTAAAGACACACCTCAAAGTGGTATAAAGTTCTAAAGACACACCTCAGAGTGTCATAAGCTCTAAAGACACACCTCAGAGTGTTATAAAGCTCTAAAGACACACCTCAGAGTGTATAAAGTTCTAAAGACACACCTCAGAGTGTATAAAGCTCTAAAGACACACCTCAGAGTGTATAAAGCTCTAAAGACACACCTCAGAGTGTATAAAGCTCTAAAGACACACCTCAGAGTGTATAAAGCTCTAAAGACACACCTCAGAGTGGTATAAAGCTCTAAAGACACACCTCAGATTGTCATAAGCTCTAAAGACACACCTCAGAGTGTATAAAGCTCTAAAGAAACACCTCAGATTGTCATAAGCTCTAAAGACACACCTCAGAGTGTATAAAGCTCTAAAGACACACCTCAGAGTTTATAAAGCTCTAAAGACACACCTCAGAGTGTATAAAGCTCTAAAGACACACCTCAGAGTGGTATAAAGCTCTAAAGACACACCTCAGATTGTCATAAGCTCTAAAGACACACCTCAGAGTGTATAAAGCTCTAAAGACACACCTCAGAGTGTCATAAGCTCTAAAGACACACCTCAGAGTGTATAAAGCTCTAAAGACACACCTCAGAGTGTATAAAGCTCTAAAGACACACCTCAAAGTGGTATAAAGCTCTAAAGACACACCTCAGAGTGTCATAAGCTCTAAAGACACACCTCAGAGTGTTATAAAGCTCTAAAGACACACCTCAGAGTGTATAAAGTTCTAAAGACACACCTCAGAGTGTATAAAGCTCTAAAGACACACCTCAGAGTTGTATAAAGCTCTAAAGACACACTTCAGAGTGGTATAAAGATCTAAAGACACACCTCAGAGTGTTATAAAGCTCTAAAGACACACCTCAGAGTGGTATAAAGCTCTAAAGACACACTTCAGAGTGTCATAAGCTCTAAAGACACACCTCAGAGTGTCATAAAGCTCTAAAAACACACCTCAGAGTGGTATAAAGCTCTAAAGACACACCTCAGAGTGTATAAAGCTCTAAAGACACACCTCAGATTGTAATAAGCTCTAAAGACACACCTCAGAGTGTATAAAGCTCTAAAGACACACCTCAGAGTGTCATAAAGCTCTAAAAACACACCTCAGAGTGTATAAAGCTCTAAAGACACACCTCAGAGTGGTATAAAGCTCTAAAGACACACCTCAGAGTGTCATAAGCTCTAAAGACACACACCTCAGTGTATAAAGCTCTAAAGACACACCTCAGAGTGTATAAAGCTCTAAAGACACACCTCAGAGTGGTATAAAGCTCTAAAGACACACCTCAGAGTGTATAAAGCTCTAAAGACACACCTCAAAGTGGTATAAAGTTCTAAAGACACACCTCAGAGTGTCATAAGCTCTAAAGACACACCTCAGAGTGTTATAAAGCTCTAAAGACACACCTCAGAGTGTATAAAGTTCTAAAGACACACCTCAGAGTGTATAAAGCTCTAAAGACACACCTCAGAGTGTATAAAGCTCTAAAGACACACCTCAGAGTGTATAAAGCTCTAAAGACACACCTCAGAGTGGTATAAAGCTCTAAAGACACACCTCAGATTGTCATAAGCTCTAAAGACACACCTCAGAGTGTATAAAGCTCTAAAGAAACACCTCAGATTGTCATAAGCTCTAAAGACACACCTCAGAGTGTATAAAGCTCTAAAGAAACACCTCAGAGTGTCATAAAGCTCTAAAGACACACCTCAGAGTGTATAAAGCTCTAAAGACATACCTCAGAGTGTATAAAGCTCTAAAGACACACCTCAGAGTGTGTAAAGCTCTAAAGACACACCTCAGAGTGTCAAAAAGCTCTAAAAACATACCTCAGAGTGTATAAAGCTCTAAAGACACACCTCAGATTGTATAAAGCTCTAAAGACACACCTCAGAGTGGTATAAAGCTCTAAAGACACACCTCAGATTGTCATAAGCTCTAAAGACACACCTCAGAGTGTATAAAGCTCTAAAGACACACCTCAGAGTGTCATAAGCTCTAAAGACACACCTCAGAGTGTATAAAGCTCTAAAGACACACCTCAGAGTGTATAAAGCTCTAAAGACACACCTCAGAGTGTATAAAGCTCTAAAGACACACCTCAGAGTGTATAAAGCTCTAAAGACACACCTCAGAGTGTATAAAGATCTAAAGACACACTTCAGAGTGTTATAAAGCTCTAAAGACACACCTCAGAGTGGTATAAAGCTCTAAAGACACACCTCAGAGTGTCATAAGCTCTAAAGACACACCTCAGAGTGTCATAAAGCTCTAAAAACACACCTCAGATTGTAATAAGCTCTAAAGACACACCTCAGAGTGTATAAAGCTCTAAAGACACACCTCAGAGTGTCATAAGCTCTAAAGACACACACCTCAGTGTATAAAGCTCTAAAGACACACCTCAGAGTAGTATAAAGCTCTAAAGACACACCTCAGAGTGTATAAAGCTCTAAAGACACACCTCAAAGTGGTCTAAAGCTCTAAAGACACACCTCAGAGTGTCATAAGCTCTAAAGACACACCTCAGAGTGTTATAAAGCTCTAAAGACACACCTCAGAGTGTATAAAGTTCTAAAGACACACCTCAGAGTGTATAAAGCTCTAAAGACACACCTCAGAGTGTATAAAGCTCTAAAGACACACCTCAGAGTGTATAAAGCTCTAAAGACACACCTCAGAGTGGTATAAAGCTCTAAAGACACACCTCAGATTGTCATAAGCTCTAAAGACACACCTCAGAGTGTATAAAGCTCTAAAGACACACCTCAAAGTGTCATAAAGCTCTAAAGACACACCTCAGAGTGTATAAAGCTCTAAAGACACACCTCAGAGTGTATAAAGCTCTAAAGACACACCTCAGAGTGTGTAAAGCTCTAAAGACACACCTCAGAGTGTCATAAAGCTCTAAAAACATACCTCAGAGTGATATAAAGCTCTAAAGACACACCTCAGAGTGTTATAAAGCTCTAAAGACACACCTCATAGTGTTATAAAGCTCTAAAGACACACCTCAGAGCGTGTAAAGCTCTAAAGACACACCTCAGAGTGTATAAAGCTCTAAAGACACACCTCAGAGTGATATAAAGCTCTAAAGACACACCTCAGAGTGTTATAAAGCTCTAAAGACACACCTCAGAGCGTGTAAAGCTCTAAAGACACACCTCAGAGTGTATAAAGCTCTAAAGACACACCTCAGAGTGTATAGAGCTCTAAAGACACACCTCAGAGCGTGTAAAGCTCTAAAGACACACCTCAGAGTGTATAAAGCTCTAAAGACACACCTCAAAGTGTCATAAAGCTCTAAAGACACACCTCAGAGTGTATAAAGCTCTAAAGACACACCTCAGAGTGTATAAAGCTCTAAAGACACACCTCAGAGTGTGTAAAGCTCTAAAGACACACCTCAGAGTGTCATAAAGCTCTAAAAACATACCTCAGAGTGATATAAAGCTCTAAAGACACACCTCAGAGTGTTATAAAGCTCTAAAGACACACCTCATAGTGTTATAAAGCTCTAAAGACACACCTCAGAGCGTGTAAAGCTCTAAAGACACACCTCAGAGTGTATAAAGCTCTAAAGACACACCTCAGAGTGATATAAAGCTCTAAAGACACACCTCAGAGTGTTATAAAGCTCTAAAGACACACCTCAGAGCGTGTAAAGCTCTAAAGACACACCTCAGAGTGTATAAAGCTCTAAAGACACACCTCAGAGTGTATAGAGCTCTAAAGACACACCTCAGATCGTGTAAAGCTCTAAAGACACACCTCAGAGTGTATAAAGCTCTAAAGACACACCTCAGAGTGTCATAAGCTCTAAAGACACACCTCAGAGTGTCATAACGCTCTAAAGACACACCTCAGAGCAGTATAAAGCTCTAAAGACACACCTCAGAATGTATAAAGCTCTAAAGACACACCTCAGAGTGTTATAAAGCTCTAAAGACACACCTCAGAGTGATATAAAGCTCTAAAGACACACCTCAGAGTGTTATAAAGCTCTAAAGACACACCTCAGAGCGTGTAAAGCTCTAAAGACACACCTCAGAGTGTAATAAAGCTCTAAAGACACACCTCAGAGTGTATAAAGCTCTAAAGACACACCTCAGAGTGTATAAAGCTCTAAAGACACACCTCAGAGTGTATAAAGCTCTAAAGACACACCTCAGAGTGGTATAAAGCTCTAAAGACACACCTCAGATTGTCATAAGCTCTAAAGACACACCTCAGAGTGTATAAAGCTCTAAAGACACACCTCAAAGTGTCATAAAGCTCTAAAGACACACCTCAGAGTGTATAAAGCTCTAAAGACACACCTCAGAGTGTATAAAGCTCTAAAGACACACCTCAGAGTGTGTAAAGCTCTAAAGACACACCTCAGAGTGTCATAAAGCTCTAAAAACATACCTCAGAGTGATATAAAGCTCTAAAGACACACCTCAGAGTGTTATAAAGCTCTAAAGACACACCTCATAGTGTTATAAAGCTCTAAAGACACACCTCAGAGCGTGTAAAGCTCTAAAGACACACCTCAGAGTGTATAAAGCTCTAAAGACACACCTCAGAGTGTTATAAAGCTCTAAAGACACACCTCAGAGCGTGTAAAGCTCTAAAGACACACCTCAGAGTGTATAAAGCTCTAAAGACACACCTCAGAGTGTATAGAGCTCTAAAGACACACCTCAGAGCGTGTAAAGCTCTAAAGACACACCTCAGAGTGTATAAAGCTCTAAAGACACACCTCAGAGTGTCATAAGCTCTAAAGACACACCTCAGAGTGTCATAACGCTCTAAAGACACAACTCAGAGCAGTATAAAGCTCTAAAGACACACCTCAGAATGTATAAAGCTCTAAAGACACACCTCAGAGTGTTATAAAGCTCTAAAGACACACCTCAGAGTGTAAAAAGCTCTAAAGACACACCTCAGAGTGATATAAAGCTCTAAAGACACACCTCAGAGTGTTATAAAGCTCTAAAGACACACCTCAGAGCGTGTAAAGCTCTAAAGACACACCTCAGAGTGTAATAAAGCTCTAAAGACACACCTCAGAGTGTATAAAGCTCTAAAGACACACCTCAGAGTGTATAAAGCTCTAAAGACACACCTCAGAGTGTATAAAGCTCTAAAGACACACCTCAGAGTGGTATAAAGCTCTAAAGACACACCTCAGAGTGTATAAAGATCTAAAGACACACCTCAGAGTGATAGAAAGCTCTAAAGAGTCACCTCAGAGTGGTTTTAAAGCTCTAAAGACACACCTCAGAGTGTATAAAGCTCTAAAGACACACCTCAGAGCGTGTAAAGCTCTAAAAACACCTCAGAGTGTTATAAAGCTCTAAAGACACACCTCAGAGCGTATAAAGCTCTAAAGACACACCTCAGAGTGTATAAAGCTCTATAGACACACCTCAGAGTTTTATAAAGCTCTAAAGACACACCTCAGAGTGTATAAAGCTCTAAAGACACACCTCAGAGTGTCATAAGCTCTAAAGACACACCTCAGAGTGTCATAACGCTCTAAAGACACAACTCAGAGCAGTATAAAGCTCTAAAGACACACCTCAGAATGTATAAAGCTCTAAAGACACACCTCAGAGTGTTATAAAGCTCTAAAGACACACCTCAGAGTGTAAAAAGCTCTAAAGACACACCTCAGAGTGATATAAAGCTCTAAAGACACACCTCAGAGTGTTATAAAGCTCTAAAGACACACCTCAGAGCGTGTAAAGCTCTAAAGACACACCTCAGAGTGTAATAAAGCTCTAAAGACACACCTCAGAGTGTATAAAGCTCTAAAGACACACCTCAGAGTGTATAAAGCTCTAAAGACACACCTCAGAGTGTATAAAGCTCTAAAGACACACCTCAGAGTGGTATAAAGCTCTAAAGACACACCTCAGAGTGTATAAAGATCTAAAGACACACCTCAGAGTGATAGAAAGCTCTAAAGAGTCACCTCAGAGTGGTTTTAAAGCTCTAAAGACACACCTCAGAGTGTATAAAGCTCTAAAGACACACCTCAGAGCGTGTAAAGCTCTAAAAACACCTCAGAGTGTTATAAAGCTCTAAAGACACACCTCAGAGCGTATAAAGCTCTAAAGACACACCTCAGAGTGTATAAAGCTCTATAGACACACCTCAGAGTTTTATAAAGCTCTAAAGACACACCTCAGAGTGATTTAAAGCTCTAAAAACACACCTCAGAGTGTATAGAGCTCTAAAGACACACCTCAGAGCGTGTAAAGCTCTAAAGACACACCTCAGAGTGTATAAAGCTCTAAAGACACACCTCAGAGTGTATAAAGCTCTAAAGACACACCTCAGAGTGTATAAAGTTCTAAAGACACACCTCAGAGTGTATAAAGCTCTAAAGACACACCTCAGAGTGTCATAAGCTCTAAAGACACACCTCAGAGTGTTATAAAGCTCTAAAGACACACCTCAGAGTGTATAAAGTTCTAAAGACACACCTCAGAGTGTATAAAGCTCTAAAGACACACCTCAGAGTGGTATAAAGCTCTAAAGACACACCTCAGATTGTCATAAGCTCTAAAGACACACCTCAGAGTGTATAAAGCTCTAAAGAAACACCTCAGATTGTCATAAGCTCTAAAGACACACCTCAGAGTGTATAAAGCTCTAAAGACACACCTCAGAGTTTATAAAGCTCTAAAGACACACCTCAGAGTTTATAAAGCTCTAAAGACACACCTCAGAGTGTATAAAGCTCTAAAGACACACCTCAGAGTGGTATAAAGCTCTAAAGACACACCTCAGATTGTCATAAGCTCTAAAGACACACCTCAGAGTGGTATAAAGCTCTAAAGACACACCTCAGATTGTCATAAGCTCTAAAGACACACCTCAGAGTGTATAAAGCTCTAAAGACACACCTCAAAGTGTCATAAAGCTCTAAAGACACACCTCAGAGTGTATAAAGCTCTAAAGACACACCTCAGAGTGTATAAAGCTCTAAAGACACACCTCAGAGTGTGTAAAGCTCTAAAGACACACCTCAGAGTGTCATAAAGCTCTAAAAACATACCTCAGAGTGATATAAAGCTCTAAAGACACACCTCAGAGTGTTATAAAGCTCTAAAGACACACCTCATAGTGTTATAAAGCTCTAAAGACACACCTCAGAGCGTGTAAAGCTCTAAAGACACACCTCAGAGTGTATAAAGCTCTAAAGACACACCTCAGAGTGTTATAAAGCTCTAAAGACACACCTCAGAGCGTTTAAAGCTCTAAAGACACACCTCAGAGTGTATAAAGCTCTAAAGACACACCTCAGAGTGTATAGAGCTCTAAAGACACACCTCAGAGCGTGTAAAGCTCTAAAGACACACCTCAGAGTGTATAAAGCTCTAAAGACACACCTCAGAGTGTCATAAGCTCTAAAGACACACCTCAGAGTGTCATAACGCTCTAAAGACACAACTCAGAGCAGTATAAAGCTCTAAAGACACACCTCAGAATGTATAAAGCTCTAAAGACACACCTCAGAGTGTTATAAAGCTCTAAAGACACACCTCAGAGTGTAAAAAGCTCTAAAGACACACCTCAGAGTGATATAAAGCTCTAAAGACACACCTCAGAGTGTTATAAAGCTCTAAAGACACACCTCAGAGCGTGTAAAGCTCTAAAGACACACCTCAGAGTGTAATAAAGCTCTAAAGACACACCTCAGAGTGTATAAAGCTCTAAAGACACACCTCAGAGTGTATAAAGCTCTAAAGACACACCTCAGAGTGTATAAAGCTCTAAAGACACACCTCAGAGTGGTATAAAGCTCTAAAGACACACCTCAGAGTGTATAAAGATCTAAAGACACACCTCAGAGTGATAGAAAGCTCTAAAGAGTCACCTCAGAGTGGTTTTAAAGCTCTAAAGACACACCTCAGAGTGTATAAAGCTCTAAAAACACCTCAGAGTGTTATAAAGCTCTAAAGACACACCTCAGAGCGTATAAAGCTCTAAAGACACACCTCAGAGTGTATAAAGTTCTAAAGACACACCTCAGAGTGTATAAAGCTCTAAAGACACACCTCAGAGTGGTATAAAGCTCTAAAGACACACCTCAGATTGTCATAAGCTCTAAAGACACACCTCAGAGTGTATAAAGCTCTAAAGAAACACCTCAGATTGTCATAAGCTCTAAAGACACACCTCAGAGTGTATAAAGCTCTAAAGACACACCTCAGAGTGTATAAAGCTCTAAAGACACACCTCACAGCGGTATAAAGCCCTATAGACACACCTCAGAGTTTTATAAAGCTCTAAAGACACACCTCAGAGTGTCATAAGCTCTAAAGACACACCTCAGAGTGTATAAAGCTCTAAAGAAACACCTCAGATTGTCATAAGCTCTAAAGACACACCTCAGAGTGTATAAAGCTCTAAAGACACACCTCAGAGTGTATAAAGCTCTAAAGACACACCTCAGAGTGTATAAAGCTCTAAGGACACACCTCAGAGCGTGTAAAGCTCTAAAAACACCTCAGAGTGTTATAAAGCTCTAAAGACACACCTCAGAGCGTATAAAGCTCTAAAGACACACCTCAGAGTGTATAAAGCTCTATAGACACACCTCAGAGTTTTATAAAGCTCTAAAGACACACCTCAGAGTGATTTAAAGCTCTAAAAACACACCTCAGAGTGTATAGAGCTCTAAAGACACACCTCAGAGCGTGTAAAGCTCTAAAGACACACCTCAGAGTGTATAAAGCTCTAAAGACACACCTCAGAGTGTATAAAGCTCTAAAGACACACCTCAGAGTGTATAAAGCTCTAAAGACACACCTCAGAGTGTATAAAGTTCTAAAGACACACCTCAGAGTGTATAAAGCTCTAAAGACACACCTCAGAGTGTATAAAGCTCTAAAGACACACCTCACAGCGGTATAAAGCCCTATAGACACACCTCAGAGTTTTATAAAGCTCTAAAGACACACCTCAGAGTGTCATAAGCTCTAAAGACACACCTCAGAGTGTTATAAAGCTCTAAAGACACACCTCAGAGTGTATAAAGTTCTAAAGACACACCTCAGAGTGTATAAAGCTCTAAAGACACACCTCAGAGTGGTATAAAGCTCTAAAGACACACCTCAGATTGTCATAAGCTCTAAAGACACACCTCAGAGTGTATAAAGCTCTAAAGAAACACCTCAGATTGTCATAAGCTCTAAAGACACACCTCAGAGTGTATAAAGCTCTAAAGACACACCTCAGAGTTTATAAAGCTCTAAAGACACACCTCAGAGTGTATAAAGCTCTAAAGACACACCTCAGAGTGGTATAAAGCTCTAAAGACACACCTCAGATTGTCATAAGCTCTAAAGACACACCTCAGAGTGTATAAAGCTCTAAAGACACACCTCAGAGTGTCATAAGCTCTAAAGACACACCTCAGAGTGTATAAAGCTCTAAAGACACACCTCAGAGTGTATAAAGCTCTAAAGACACACCTCAAAGTGGTATAAAGCTCTAAAGACACACCTCAGAGTGTCATAAGCTCTAAAGACACACCTCAGAGTGTTATAAAGCTCTAAAGACACACCTCAGAGTGTATAAAGCTCTAAAGACACACCTCAGAGTGTATAAAGTTCTAAAGACACACCTCAGAGTGTATAAAGATCTAAAGACACACTTCGGAGTGTATATTGCTCTAAAGACACACCTCAGAGTGTTATAAAGCTCTAAAGACACACCTCAGAGTTGTATAAAGCTCTAAAGACACACTTCAGAGTGGTATAAAGATCTAAAGACACACCTCAGAGTGTTATAAAGCTCTAAAGACACACCTCAGAGTGGTATAAAGCTCTAAAGACACACCTCAGATTGTAATAAGCTCTAAAGACACACCTCAGAGTGTCATAAAGCTCTAAAAACACACCTCAGAGTGGTATAAAGCTCTAAAGACACACCTCAGAGTGTATAAAGCTCTAAAAACACACCTCAGAGTGGTATAAAGCTCTAAAGACACACCTCAGATTGTAATAAGCTCTAAAGACACACCTCAGAGTGTATAAAACTCTAAAGACACACCTCAGAGTGTCATAAAGCTCTAAAAACACACCTCAGAGTGTATAAAGCTCTAAAGACACACCTCAGAGTGGTATAAAGCTCTAAAGACACACCTCAGAGTGTTATAAGCTCTAAAGACACACACCTCAGTGTATAAAGCTCTAAAGACACACCTCAGAGTGTATAAAGCTCTAAAGACACACCTCAGAGTGGTATAAAGCTCTAAAGACACACCTCAGAGTGTATAAAGCTCTAAAGACACACCTCAGAGTGTATAAAGCTCTAAAGACACACCTCAGAGTGTATAAAGCTCTAAAGACACACCTCAGAGTGGTATAAAGCTCTAAAGACACACCTCAGAGTGTATAAAGATCTAAAGACACACCTCAGAGTGATAGAAAGCTCTAAAGAGTCACCTCAGAGTGGTTTTAAAGCTCTAAAGACACACCTCAGAGTGTATAAAGCTCTAAAGACACACCTCAGAGCGTGTAAAGCTCTAAAAACACCTCAGAGTGTTATAAAGCTCTAAAGACACACCTCAGAGCGTATAAAGCTCTAAAGACACACCTCAGAGTGTATAAAGCTCTATAGACACACCTCAGAGTTTTATAAAGCTCTAAAGACACACCTCAGAGTGATTTAAAGCTCTAAAAACACACCTCAGAGTGTATAGAGCTCTAAAGACACACCTCAGAGCGTGTAAAGCTCTAAAGACACACCTCAGAGTGTATAAAGCTCTAAAGACACACCTCAGAGTGTATAAAGCTCTAAAGACACACCTCAGAGTGTATAAAGTTCTAAAGACACACCTCAGAGTGTATAAAGCTCTAAAGACACACCTCAGAGTGTCATAAGCTCTAAAGACACACCTCAGAGTGTATAAAGTTCTAAAGACACACCTCAGAGTGTATAAAGCTCTAAAGACACACCTCAGAGTGGTATAAAGCTCTAAAGACACACCTCAGATTGTCATAAGCTCTAAAGACACACCTCAGAGTGTATAAAGCTCTAAAGAAACACCTCAGATTGTCATAAGCTCTAAAGACACACCTCAGAGTGTATAAAGCTCTAAAGACACACCTCAGAGTTTATAAAGCTCTAAAGACACACCTCAGAGTTTATAAAGCTCTAAAGACACACCTCAGAGTGTATAAAGCTCTAAAGACACACCTCAGAGTGGTATAAAGCTCTAAAGACACACCTCAGATTGTCATAAGCTCTAAAGACACACCTCAGAGTGGTATAAAGCTCTAAAGACACACCTCAGATTGTCATAAGCTCTAAAGACACACCTCAGAGTGTATAAAGCTCTAAAGACACACCTCAAAGTGTCATAAAGCTCTAAAGACACACCTCAGAGTGTATAAAGCTCTAAAGACACACCTCAGAGTGTATAAAGCTCTAAAGACACACCTCAGAGTGTGTAAAGCTCTAAAGACACACCTCAGAGTGTCATAAAGCTCTAAAAACATACCTCAGAGTGATATAAAGCTCTAAAGACACACCTCAGAGTGTTATAAAGCTCTAAAGACACACCTCATAGTGTTATAAAGCTCTAAAGACACACCTCAGAGCGTGTAAAGCTCTAAAGACACACCTCAGAGTGTATAAAGCTCTAAAGACACACCTCAGAGTGTTATAAAGCTCTAAAGACACACCTCAGAGCGTTTAAAGCTCTAAAGACACACCTCAGAGTGTATAAAGCTCTAAAGACACACCTCAGAGTGTATAGAGCTCTAAAGACACACCTCAGAGCGTGTAAAGCTCTAAAGACACACCTCAGAGTGTATAAAGCTCTAAAGACACACCTCAGAGTGTCATAAGCTCTAAAGACACACCTCAGAGTGTCATAACGCTCTAAAGACACAACTCAGAGCAGTATAAAGCTCTAAAGACACACCTCAGAATGTATAAAGCTCTAAAGACACACCTCAGAGTGTTATAAAGCTCTAAAGACACACCTCAGAGTGTAAAAAGCTCTAAAGACACACCTCAGAGTGATATAAAGCTCTAAAGACACACCTCAGAGTGTTATAAAGCTCTAAAGACACACCTCAGAGCGTGTAAAGCTCTAAAGACACACCTCAGAGTGTAATAAAGCTCTAAAGACACACCTCAGAGTGTATAAAGCTCTAAAGACACACCTCAGAGTGTATAAAGCTCTAAAGACACACCTCAGAGTGTATAAAGCTCTAAAGACACACCTCAGAGTGGTATAAAGCTCTAAAGACACACCTCAGAGTGTATAAAGATCTAAAGACACACCTCAGAGTGATAGAAAGCTCTAAAGAGTCACCTCAGAGTGGTTTTAAAGCTCTAAAGACACACCTCAGAGTGTATAAAGCTCTAAAAACACCTCAGAGTGTTATAAAGCTCTAAAGACACACCTCAGAGCGTATAAAGCTCTAAAGACACACCTCAGAGTGTATAAAGTTCTAAAGACACACCTCAGAGTGTATAAAGCTCTAAAGACACACCTCAGAGTGGTATAAAGCTCTAAAGACACACCTCAGATTGTCATAAGCTCTAAAGACACACCTCAGAGTGTATAAAGCTCTAAAGAAACACCTCAGATTGTCATAAGCTCTAAAGACACACCTCAGAGTGTATAAAGCTCTAAAGACACACCTCAGAGTGTATAAAGCTCTAAAGACACACCTCACAGCGGTATAAAGCCCTATAGACACACCTCAGAGTTTTATAAAGCTCTAAAGACACACCTCAGAGTGTCATAAGCTCTAAAGACACACCTCAGAGTGTATAAAGCTCTAAAGAAACACCTCAGATTGTCATAAGCTCTAAAGACACACCTCAGAGTGTATAAAGCTCTAAAGACACACCTCAGAGTGTATAAAGCTCTAAAGACACACCTCAGAGTGTATAAAGCTCTAAGGACACACCTCAGAGCGTGTAAAGCTCTAAAAACACCTCAGAGTGTTATAAAGCTCTAAAGACACACCTCAGAGCGTATAAAGCTCTAAAGACACACCTCAGAGTGTATAAAGCTCTATAGACACACCTCAGAGTTTTATAAAGCTCTAAAGACACACCTCAGAGTGATTTAAAGCTCTAAAAACACACCTCAGAGTGTATAGAGCTCTAAAGACACACCTCAGAGCGTGTAAAGCTCTAAAGACACACCTCAGAGTGTATAAAGCTCTAAAGACACACCTCAGAGTGTATAAAGCTCTAAAGACACACCTCAGAGTGTATAAAGCTCTAAAGACACACCTCAGAGTGTATAAAGTTCTAAAGACACACCTCAGAGTGTATAAAGCTCTAAAGACACACCTCAGAGTGTATAAAGCTCTAAAGACACACCTCACAGCGGTATAAAGCCCTATAGACACACCTCAGAGTTTTATAAAGCTCTAAAGACACACCTCAGAGTGTCATAAGCTCTAAAGACACACCTCAGAGTGTTATAAAGCTCTAAAGACACACCTCAGAGTGTATAAAGTTCTAAAGACACACCTCAGAGTGTATAAAGCTCTAAAGACACACCTCAGAGTGGTATAAAGCTCTAAAGACACACCTCAGATTGTCATAAGCTCTAAAGACACACCTCAGAGTGTATAAAGCTCTAAAGAAACACCTCAGATTGTCATAAGCTCTAAAGACACACCTCAGAGTGTATAAAGCTCTAAAGACACACCTCAGAGTTTATAAAGCTCTAAAGACACACCTCAGAGTGTATAAAGCTCTAAAGACACACCTCAGAGTGGTATAAAGCTCTAAAGACACACCTCAGATTGTCATAAGCTCTAAAGACACACCTCAGAGTGTATAAAGCTCTAAAGACACACCTCAGAGTGTCATAAGCTCTAAAGACACACCTCAGAGTGTATAAAGCTCTAAAGACACACCTCAGAGTGTATAAAGCTCTAAAGACACACCTCAAAGTGGTATAAAGCTCTAAAGACACACCTCAGAGTGTCATAAGCTCTAAAGACACACCTCAGAGTGTTATAAAGCTCTAAAGACACACCTCAGAGTGTATAAAGCTCTAAAGACACACCTCAGAGTGTATAAAGTTCTAAAGACACACCTCAGAGTGTATAAAGCTCTAAAGACACACCTCAGAGTGTATAAAGATCTAAAGACACACTTCGGAGTGTATATTGCTCTAAAGACACACCTCAGAGTGTTATAAAGCTCTAAAGACACACCTCAGAGTTGTATAAAGCTCTAAAGACACACTTCAGAGTGGTATAAAGATCTAAAGACACACCTCAGAGTGTTATAAAGCTCTAAAGACACACCTCAGAGTGGTATAAAGCTCTAAAGACACACTTCAGAGTGTCATAAGCTCTAAAGACAAACCTCAGAGTGTCATAAAGCTCTAAAAACACACCTCAGAGTGGTATAAAGCTCTAAAGACACACCTCAGAGTGTATAAAGCTCTAAAAACACACCTCAGAGTGGTATAAAGCTCTAAAGACACACCTCAGATTGTAATAAGCTCTAAAGACACACCTCAGAGTGTATAAAACTCTAAAGACACACCTCAGAGTGTCATAAAGCTCTAAAAACACACCTCAGAGTGTATAAAGCTCTAAAGACACACCTCAGAGTGGTATAAAGCTCTAAAGACACACCTCAGAGTGTTATAAGCTCTAAAGACACACACCTCAGTGTATAAAGCTCTAAAGACACACCTCAGAGTGTATAAAGCTCTAAAGACACACCTCAGAGTGGTATAAAGCTCTAAAGACACACCTCAGAGTGTATAAAGCTCTAAAGACACACCTCAAAGTGGTATAAAGTTCTAAAGACACACCTCAGAGTGTCATAAGCTCTAAAGACACACCTCAGAGTGTTATAAAGCTCTAAAGACACACCTCAGAGTGTATAAAGCTCTAAAGACACACCTCAGAGTGTATAAAGCTCTAAAGACACACCTCAGAGTGTATAAAGCTCTAAAGACACACCTCAGAGTGGTATAAAGCTCTAAAGACACACCTCAGATTGTCATAAGCTCTAAAGACACACCTCAGAGTGTATAAAGCTCTAAAGAAACACCTCAGATTGTCATAAGCTCTAAAGACACACCTCAGAGTGTATAAAGCTCTAAAGAAACACCTCAGAGTGTCATAAAGCTCTAAAGACACACCTCAGAGTGTATAAAGCTCTAAAGACATACCTCAGAGTGTATAAAGCTCTAAAGACACACCTCAGAGTGTGTAAAGCTCTAAAGACACACCTCAGAGTGTCATAAAGCTCTAAAAACATACCTCAGAGTGTATAAAGCTCTAAAGACACACCTCAGAGTGTATAAAGCTCTAAAGACACACCTCAGAGTGGTATAAAGCTCTAAAGACACACCTCAGATTTTCATAAGCTCTAAAGACACACCTCAGAGTGTATAAAGCTCTAAAGACACACCTCAGAGTGATTTAAAGCTCTAAAAACACACCTCAGAGTGTATAGAGCTCTAAAGACACACCTCAGAGCGTGTAAAGCTCTAAAGACACACCTCAGAGTGTATAAAGCTCTAAAGACACACCTCAGAGTGTATAAAGCTCTAAAGACACACCTCAGAGTGTATAAAGTTCTAAAGACACACCTCAGAGTGTATAAAGCTCTAAAGACACACCTCAGAGTGTCATAAGCTCTAAAGACACACCTCAGAGTGTTATAAAGCTCTAAAGACACACCTCAGAGTGTATAAAGTTCTAAAGACACACCTCAGAGTGTATAAAGCTCTAAAGACACACCTCAGAGTGGTATAAAGCTCTAAAGACACACCTCAGATTGTCATAAGCTCTAAAGACACACCTCAGAGTGTATAAAGCTCTAAAGAAACACCTCAGATTGTCATAAGCTCTAAAGACACACCTCAGAGTGTATAAAGCTCTAAAGACACACCTCAGAGTTTATAAAGCTCTAAAGACACACCTCAGAGTTTATAAAGCTCTAAAGACACACCTCAGAGTGTATAAAGCTCTAAAGACACACCTCAGAGTGGTATAAAGCTCTAAAGACACACCTCAGATTGTCATAAGCTCTAAAGACACACCTCAGAGTGGTATAAAGCTCTAAAGACACACCTCAGATTGTCATAAGCTCTAAAGACACACCTCAGAGTGTATAAAGCTCTAAAGACACACCTCAAAGTGTCATAAAGCTCTAAAGACACACCTCAGAGTGTATAAAGCTCTAAAGACACACCTCAGAGTGTATAAAGCTCTAAAGACACACCTCAGAGTGTGTAAAGCTCTAAAGACACACCTCAGAGTGTCATAAAGCTCTAAAAACATACCTCAGAGTGATATAAAGCTCTAAAGACACACCTCAGAGTGTTATAAAGCTCTAAAGACACACCTCATAGTGTTATAAAGCTCTAAAGACACACCTCAGAGCGTGTAAAGCTCTAAAGACACACCTCAGAGTGTATAAAGCTCTAAAGACACACCTCAGAGTGTTATAAAGCTCTAAAGACACACCTCAGAGCGTTTAAAGCTCTAAAGACACACCTCAGAGTGTATAAAGCTCTAAAGACACACCTCAGAGTGTATAGAGCTCTAAAGACACACCTCAGAGCGTGTAAAGCTCTAAAGACACACCTCAGAGTGTATAAAGCTCTAAAGACACACCTCAGAGTGTCATAAGCTCTAAAGACACACCTCAGAGTGTCATAACGCTCTAAAGACACAACTCAGAGCAGTATAAAGCTCTAAAGACACACCTCAGAATGTATAAAGCTCTAAAGACACACCTCAGAGTGTTATAAAGCTCTAAAGACACACCTCAGAGTGTAAAAAGCTCTAAAGACACACCTCAGAGTGATATAAAGCTCTAAAGACACACCTCAGAGTGTTATAAAGCTCTAAAGACACACCTCAGAGCGTGTAAAGCTCTAAAGACACACCTCAGAGTGTAATAAAGCTCTAAAGACACACCTCAGAGTGTATAAAGCTCTAAAGACACACCTCAGAGTGTATAAAGCTCTAAAGACACACCTCAGAGTGTATAAAGCTCTAAAGACACACCTCAGAGTGGTATAAAGCTCTAAAGACACACCTCAGAGTGTATAAAGATCTAAAGACACACCTCAGAGTGATAGAAAGCTCTAAAGAGTCACCTCAGAGTGGTTTTAAAGCTCTAAAGACACACCTCAGAGTGTATAAAGCTCTAAAAACACCTCAGAGTGTTATAAAGCTCTAAAGACACACCTCAGAGCGTATAAAGCTCTAAAGACACACCTCAGAGTGTATAAAGTTCTAAAGACACACCTCAGAGTGTATAAAGCTCTAAAGACACACCTCAGAGTGGTATAAAGCTCTAAAGACACACCTCAGATTGTCATAAGCTCTAAAGACACACCTCAGAGTGTATAAAGCTCTAAAGAAACACCTCAGATTGTCATAAGCTCTAAAGACACACCTCAGAGTGTATAAAGCTCTAAAGACACACCTCACAGCGGTATAAAGCCCTATAGACACACCTCAGAGTTTTATAAAGCTCTAAAGACACACCTCAGAGTGTCATAAGCTCTAAAGACACACCTCAGAGTGTATAAAGCTCTAAAGAAACACCTCAGAGTGTATAAAGCTCTAAAGACACACCTCAGAGTGTATAAAGCTCTAAAGACACACCTCAGAGTGTTATAAAGCTCTAAAGACACACCTCAGAGCGTATAAAGCTCTAAAGACACACCTCAGAGTGTATAAAGCTCTATAGACACACCTCAGAGTTTTATAAAGCTCTAAAGACACACCTCAGAGTGATTTAAAGCTCTAAAAACACACCTCAGAGTGTATAGAGCTCTAAAGACACACCTCAGAGCGTGTAAAGCTCTAAAGACACACCTCAGAGTGTATAAAGCTCTAAAGACACACCTCAGAGTGTATAAAGCTCTAAAGACACACCTCAGAGTGTATAAAGCTCTAAAGACACACCTCAGAGTGTATAAAGTTCTAAAGACACACCTCAGAGTGTATAAAGCTCTAAAGACACACCTCAGAGTGTATAAAGCTCTAAAGACACACCTCACAGCGGTATAAAGCCCTATAGACACACCTCAGAGTTTTATAAAGCTCTAAAGACACACCTCAGAGTGTCATAAGCTCTAAAGACACACCTCAGAGTGTTATAAAGCTCTAAAGACACACCTCAGAGTGTATAAAGTTCTAAAGACACACCTCAGAGTGTATAAAGCTCTAAAGACACACCTCAGAGTGGTATAAAGCTCTAAAGACACACCTCAGATTGTCATAAGCTCTAAAGACACACCTCAGAGTGTATAAAGCTCTAAAGAAACACCTCAGATTGTCATAAGCTCTAAAGACACACCTCAGAGTGTATAAAGCTCTAAAGACACACCTCAGAGTTTATAAAGCTCTAAAGACACACCTCAGAGTGTATAAAGCTCTAAAGACACACCTCAGAGTGGTATAAAGCTCTAAAGACACACCTCAGATTGTCATAAGCTCTAAAGACACACCTCAGAGTGTATAAAGCTCTAAAGACACACCTCAGAGTGTCATAAGCTCTAAAGACACACCTCAGAGTGTATAAAGCTCTAAAGACACACCTCAGAGTGTATAAAGCTCTAAAGACACACCTCAAAGTGGTATAAAGCTCTAAAGACACACCTCAGAGTGTCATAAGCTCTAAAGACACACCTCAGAGTGTTATAAAGCTCTAAAGACACACCTCAGAGTGTATAAAGCTCTAAAGACACACCTCAGAGTGTATAAAGTTCTAAAGACACACCTCAGAGTGTATAAAGCTCTAAAGACACACCTCAGAGTGTATAAAGATCTAAAGACACACTTCGGAGTGTATATTGCTCTAAAGACACACCTCAGAGTGTTATAAAGCTCTAAAGACACACCTCAGAGTTGTATAAAGCTCTAAAGACACACTTCAGAGTGGTATAAAGATCTAAAGACACACCTCAGAGTGTTATAAAGCTCTAAAGACACACCTCAGAGTGGTATAAAGCTCTAAAGACACACTTCAGAGTGTCATAAGCTCTAAAGACACACCTCAGAGTGTCATAAAGCTCTAAAAACACACCTCAGAGTGGTATAAAGCTCTAAAGACACACCTCAGAGTGTATAAAGCTCTAAAGACACACCTCAGATTGTAATAAGCTCTAAAGACACACCTCAGAGTGTATAAAACTCTAAAGACACACCTCAGAGTGTCATAAAGCTCTAAAAACACACCTCAGAGTGTATAAAGCTCTAAAGACACACCTCAGAGTGGTATAAAGCTCTAAAGACACACCTCAGAGTGTTATAAGCTCTAAAGACACACACCTCAGTGTATAAAGCTCTAAAGACACACCTCAGAGTGTATAAAGCTCTAAAGACACACCTCAGAGTGGTATAAAGCTCTAAAGACACACCTCAGAGTGTATAAAGCTCTAAAGACACACCTCAAAGTGGTATAAAGTTCTAAAGACACACCTCAGAGTGTCATAAGCTCTAAAGACACACCTCAGAGTGTTATAAAGCTCTAAAGACACACCTCAGAGTGTATAAAGCTCTAAAGACACACCTCAGAGTGTATAAAGCTCTAAAGACACACCTCAGAGTGTATAAAGCTCTAAAGACACACCTCAGAGTGTTATAAAGCTCTAAAGACACACCTCAGAGCGTGTAAAGCTCTAAAGAAACACCTCAGAGTGTATAAAGCTCTAAAGACACACCTCAGAGTGATATAAAGCTCTAAAGACACACCTCAGAGTGTTATAAAGCTCTAAAGACACACCTCAGAGCGTGTAAAGCTCTAAAGACACACCTCAGAGTGTATAAAGCTCTAAAGACACACCTCAGAGTGTATAGAGCTCTAAAGACACACCTCAGAGCGTGTAAAGCTCTAAAGACACACCTCAGAGTGTATAAAGCTCTAAAGACACACCTCAGAGTGTCATAAGCTCTAAAGACACACCTCAGAGTGTCATAACGCTCTAAAGACACACCTCAGAGCAGTATAAAGCTCTAAAGACACACCTCAGAATGTATAAAGCTCTAAAGACACACCTCAGAGTGTTATAAAGCTCTAAAGACACACCTCAGAGTGTAAAAAGCTCTAAAGACACACCTCAGAGTGATATAAAGCTCTAAAGACACACCTCAGAGTGTTATAAAGCTCTAAAGACACACCTCAGAGCGTGTAAAGCTCTAAAGACACACCTCAGAGTGTAATAAAGCTCTAAAGACACACCTCAGAGTGTATAAAGCTCTAAAGACACACCTCAGAGTGTATAAAGCTCTAAAGACACACCTCAGAGTGTATAAAGCTCTAAAGACACACCTCAGAGTGGTATAAAGCTCTAAAGACACACCTCAGATTGTCATAAGCTCTAAAGACACACCTCAGAGTGTATAAAGCTCTAAAGACACACCTCAAAGTGTCATAAAGCTCTAAAGACACACCTCAGAGTGTATAAAGCTCTAAAGACACACCTCAGAGTGTATAAAGCTCTAAAGACACACCTCAGAGTGTGTAAAGCTCTAAAGACACACCTCAGAGTGTCATAAAGCTCTAAAGACACACCTCAGAGTGTAAAAAGCTCTAAAGACACACCTCAGAGTGATATAAAGCTCTAAAGACACACCTCAGAGTGTTATAAAGCTCTAAAGACACACCTCAGAGCGTGTAAAGCTCTAAAGACACACCTCAGAGTGTAATAAAGCTCTAAAGACACACCTCAGAGTGTATAAAGCTCTAAAGACACACCTCAGAGTGTATAAAGCTCTAAAGACACACCTCAGAGTGTATAAAGCTCTAAAGACACACCTCAGAGTGGTATAAAGCTCTAAAGACACACCTCAGAGTGTATAAAGATCTAAAGACACACCTCAGAGTGATAGAAAGCTCTAAAGAGTCACCTCAGAGTGGTTTTAAAGCTCTAAAGACACACCTCAGAGTGTATAAAGCTCTAAAAACACCTCAGAGTGTTATAAAGCTCTAAAGACACACCTCAGAGCGTATAAAGCTCTAAAGACACACCTCAGAGTGTATAAAGTTCTAAAGACACACCTCAGAGTGTATAAAGCTCTAAAGACACACCTCAGAGTGGTATAAAGCTCTAAAGACACACCTCAGATTGTCATAAGCTCTAAAGACACACCTCAGAGTGTATAAAGCTCTAAAGAAACACCTCAGATTGTCATAAGCTCTAAAGACACACCTCAGAGTGTATAAAGCTCTAAAGACACACCTCAGAGTGTATAAAGCTCTAAAGACACACCTCACAGCGGTATAAAGCCCTATAGACACACCTCAGAGTTTTATAAAGCTCTAAAGACACACCTCAGAGTGTCATAAGCTCTAAAGACACACCTCAGAGTGTATAAAGCTCTAAAGAAACACCTCAGATTGTCATAAGCTCTAAAGACACACCTCAGAGTGTATAAAGCTCTAAAGACACACCTCAGAGTGTATAAAGCTCTAAAGACACACCTCAGAGTGTATAAAGCTCTAAGGACACACCTCAGAGCGTGTAAAGCTCTAAAAACACCTCAGAGTGTTATAAAGCTCTAAAGACACACCTCAGAGCGTATAAAGCTCTAAAGACACACCTCAGAGTGTATAAAGCTCTATAGACACACCTCAGAGTTTTATAAAGCTCTAAAGACACACCTCAGAGTGATTTAAAGCTCTAAAAACACACCTCAGAGTGTATAGAGCTCTAAAGACACACCTCAGAGCGTGTAAAGCTCTAAAGACACACCTCAGAGTGTATAAAGCTCTAAAGACACACCTCAGAGTGTATAAAGCTCTAAAGACACACCTCAGAGTGTATAAAGCTCTAAAGACACACCTCAGAGTGTATAAAGTTCTAAAGACACACCTCAGAGTGTATAAAGCTCTAAAGACACACCTCAGAGTGTATAAAGCTCTAAAGACACACCTCACAGCGGTATAAAGCCCTATAGACACACCTCAGAGTTTTATAAAGCTCTAAAGACACACCTCAGAGTGTCATAAGCTCTAAAGACACACCTCAGAGTGTTATAAAGCTCTAAAGACACACCTCAGAGTGTATAAAGTTCTAAAGACACACCTCAGAGTGTATAAAGCTCTAAAGACACACCTCAGAGTGGTATAAAGCTCTAAAGACACACCTCAGATTGTCATAAGCTCTAAAGACACACCTCAGAGTGTATAAAGCTCTAAAGAAACACCTCAGATTGTCATAAGCTCTAAAGACACACCTCAGAGTGTATAAAGCTCTAAAGACACACCTCAGAGTTTATAAAGCTCTAAAGACACACCTCAGAGTGTATAAAGCTCTAAAGACACACCTCAGAGTGGTATAAAGCTCTAAAGACACACCTCAGATTGTCATAAGCTCTAAAGACACACCTCAGAGTGTATAAAGCTCTAAAGACACACCTCAGAGTGTCATAAGCTCTAAAGACACACCTCAGAGTGTATAAAGCTCTAAAGACACACCTCAGAGTGTATAAAGCTCTAAAGACACACCTCAAAGTGGTATAAAGCTCTAAAGACACACCTCAGAGTGTCATAAGCTCTAAAGACACACCTCAGAGTGTTATAAAGCTCTAAAGACACACCTCAGAGTGTATAAAGCTCTAAAGACACACCTCAGAGTGTATAAAGTTCTAAAGACACACCTCAGAGTGTATAAAGCTCTAAAGACACACCTCAGAGTGTATAAAGATCTAAAGACACACTTCGGAGTGTATATTGCTCTAAAGACACACCTCAGAGTGTTATAAAGCTCTAAAGACACACCTCAGAGTTGTATAAAGCTCTAAAGACACACTTCAGAGTGGTATAAAGATCTAAAGACACACCTCAGAGTGTTATAAAGCTCTAAAGACACACCTCAGAGTGGTATAAAGCTCTAAAGACACACTTCAGAGTGTCATAAGCTCTAAAGACACACCTCAGAGTGTCATAAAGCTCTAAAAACACACCTCAGAGTGGTATAAAGCTCTAAAGACACACCTCAGAGTGTATAAAGCTCTAAAAACACACCTCAGAGTGGTATAAAGCTCTAAAGACACACCTCAGATTGTAATAAGCTCTAAAGACACACCTCAGAGTGTATAAAACTCTAAAGACACACCTCAGAGTGTCATAAAGCTCTAAAAACACACCTCAGAGTGTATAAAGCTCTAAAGACACACCTCAGAGTGGTATAAAGCTCTAAAGACACACCTCAGAGTGTTATAAGCTCTAAAGACACACACCTCAGTGTATAAAGCTCTAAAGACACACCTCAGAGTGTATAAAGCTCTAAAGACACACCTCAGAGTGGTATAAAGCTCTAAAGACACACCTCAGAGTGTATAAAGCTCTAAAGACACACCTCAAAGTGGTATAAAGTTCTAAAGACACACCTCAGAGTGTCATAAGCTCTAAAGACACACCTCAGAGTGTTATAAAGCTCTAAAGACACACCTCAGAGTGTATAAAGCTCTAAAGACACACCTCAGAGTGTATAAAGCTCTAAAGACACACCTCAGAGTGTATAAAGCTCTAAAGACACACCTCAGAGTGGTATAAAGCTCTAAAGACACACCTCAGATTGTCATAAGCTCTAAAGACACACCTCAGAGTGTATAAAGCTCTAAAGAAACACCTCAGATTGTCATAAGCTCTAAAGACACACCTCAGAGTGTATAAAGCTCTAAAGAAACACCTCAGAGTGTCATAAAGCTCTAAAGACACACCTCAGAGTGTATAAAGCTCTAAAGACATACCTCAGAGTGTATAAAGCTCTAAAGACACACCTCAGAGTGTGTAAAGCTCTAAAGACACACCTCAGAGTGTCATAAAGCTCTAAAAACATACCTCAGAGTGTATAAAGCTCTAAAGACACACCTCAGAGTGTATAAAGCTCTAAAGACACACCTCAGAGTGGTATAAAGCTCTAAAGACACACCTCAGATTTTCATAAGCTCTAAAGACACACCTCAGAGTGTATAAAGCTCTAAAGACACACCTCAGAGTGATTTAAAGCTCTAAAAACACACCTCAGAGTGTATAGAGCTCTAAAGACACACCTCAGAGCGTGTAAAGCTCTAAAGACACACCTCAGAGTGTATAAAGCTCTAAAGACACACCTCAGAGTGTATAAAGCTCTAAAGACACACCTCAGAGTGTATAAAGTTCTAAAGACACACCTCAGAGTGTATAAAGCTCTAAAGACACACCTCAGAGTGTCATAAGCTCTAAAGACACACCTCAGAGTGTTATAAAGCTCTAAAGACACACCTCAGAGTGTATAAAGTTCTAAAGACACACCTCAGAGTGTATAAAGCTCTAAAGACACACCTCAGAGTGGTATAAAGCTCTAAAGACACACCTCAGATTGTCATAAGCTCTAAAGACACACCTCAGAGTGTATAAAGCTCTAAAGAAACACCTCAGATTGTCATAAGCTCTAAAGACACACCTCAGAGTGTATAAAGCTCTAAAGACACACCTCAGAGTTTATAAAGCTCTAAAGACACACCTCAGAGTTTATAAAGCTCTAAAGACACACCTCAGAGTGTATAAAGCTCTAAAGACACACCTCAGAGTGGTATAAAGCTCTAAAGACACACCTCAGATTGTCATAAGCTCTAAAGACACACCTCAGAGTGGTATAAAGCTCTAAAGACACACCTCAGATTGTCATAAGCTCTAAAGACACACCTCAGAGTGTATAAAGCTCTAAAGACACACCTCAAAGTGTCATAAAGCTCTAAAGACACACCTCAGAGTGTATAAAGCTCTAAAGACACACCTCAGAGTGTATAAAGCTCTAAAGACACACCTCAGAGTGTGTAAAGCTCTAAAGACACACCTCAGAGTGTCATAAAGCTCTAAAAACATACCTCAGAGTGATATAAAGCTCTAAAGACACACCTCAGAGTGTTATAAAGCTCTAAAGACACACCTCATAGTGTTATAAAGCTCTAAAGACACACCTCAGAGCGTGTAAAGCTCTAAAGACACACCTCAGAGTGTATAAAGCTCTAAAGACACACCTCAGAGTGTTATAAAGCTCTAAAGACACACCTCAGAGCGTTTAAAGCTCTAAAGACACACCTCAGAGTGTATAAAGCTCTAAAGACACACCTCAGAGTGTATAGAGCTCTAAAGACACACCTCAGAGCGTGTAAAGCTCTAAAGACACACCTCAGAGTGTATAAAGCTCTAAAGACACACCTCAGAGTGTCATAAGCTCTAAAGACACACCTCAGAGTGTCATAACGCTCTAAAGACACAACTCAGAGCAGTATAAAGCTCTAAAGACACACCTCAGAATGTATAAAGCTCTAAAGACACACCTCAGAGTGTTATAAAGCTCTAAAGACACACCTCAGAGTGTAAAAAGCTCTAAAGACACACCTCAGAGTGATATAAAGCTCTAAAGACACACCTCAGAGTGTTATAAAGCTCTAAAGACACACCTCAGAGCGTGTAAAGCTCTAAAGACACACCTCAGAGTGTAATAAAGCTCTAAAGACACACCTCAGAGTGTATAAAGCTCTAAAGACACACCTCAGAGTGTATAAAGCTCTAAAGACACACCTCAGAGTGTATAAAGCTCTAAAGACACACCTCAGAGTGGTATAAAGCTCTAAAGACACACCTCAGAGTGTATAAAGATCTAAAGACACACCTCAGAGTGATAGAAAGCTCTAAAGAGTCACCTCAGAGTGGTTTTAAAGCTCTAAAGACACACCTCAGAGTGTATAAAGCTCTAAAAACACCTCAGAGTGTTATAAAGCTCTAAAGACACACCTCAGAGCGTATAAAGCTCTAAAGACACACCTCAGAGTGTATAAAGTTCTAAAGACACACCTCAGAGTGTATAAAGCTCTAAAGACACACCTCAGAGTGGTATAAAGCTCTAAAGACACACCTCAGATTGTCATAAGCTCTAAAGACACACCTCAGAGTGTATAAAGCTCTAAAGAAACACCTCAGATTGTCATAAGCTCTAAAGACACACCTCAGAGTGTATAAAGCTCTAAAGACACACCTCACAGCGGTATAAAGCCCTATAGACACACCTCAGAGTTTTATAAAGCTCTAAAGACACACCTCAGAGTGTCATAAGCTCTAAAGACACACCTCAGAGTGTATAAAGCTCTAAAGAAACACCTCAGAGTGTATAAAGCTCTAAAGACACACCTCAGAGTGTATAAAGCTCTAAAGACACACCTCAGAGTGTTATAAAGCTCTAAAGACACACCTCAGAGCGTATAAAGCTCTAAAGACACACCTCAGAGTGTATAAAGCTCTATAGACACACCTCAGAGTTTTATAAAGCTCTAAAGACACACCTCAGAGTGATTTAAAGCTCTAAAAACACACCTCAGAGTGTATAGAGCTCTAAAGACACACCTCAGAGCGTGTAAAGCTCTAAAGACACACCTCAGAGTGTATAAAGCTCTAAAGACACACCTCAGAGTGTATAAAGCTCTAAAGACACACCTCAGAGTGTATAAAGCTCTAAAGACACACCTCAGAGTGTATAAAGTTCTAAAGACACACCTCAGAGTGTATAAAGCTCTAAAGACACACCTCAGAGTGTATAAAGCTCTAAAGACACACCTCACAGCGGTATAAAGCCCTATAGACACACCTCAGAGTTTTATAAAGCTCTAAAGACACACCTCAGAGTGTCATAAGCTCTAAAGACACACCTCAGAGTGTTATAAAGCTCTAAAGACACACCTCAGAGTGTATAAAGTTCTAAAGACACACCTCAGAGTGTATAAAGCTCTAAAGACACACCTCAGAGTGGTATAAAGCTCTAAAGACACACCTCAGATTGTCATAAGCTCTAAAGACACACCTCAGAGTGTATAAAGCTCTAAAGAAACACCTCAGATTGTCATAAGCTCTAAAGACACACCTCAGAGTGTATAAAGCTCTAAAGACACACCTCAGAGTTTATAAAGCTCTAAAGACACACCTCAGAGTGTATAAAGCTCTAAAGACACACCTCAGAGTGGTATAAAGCTCTAAAGACACACCTCAGATTGTCATAAGCTCTAAAGACACACCTCAGAGTGTATAAAGCTCTAAAGACACACCTCAGAGTGTCATAAGCTCTAAAGACACACCTCAGAGTGTATAAAGCTCTAAAGACACACCTCAGAGTGTATAAAGCTCTAAAGACACACCTCAAAGTGGTATAAAGCTCTAAAGACACACCTCAGAGTGTCATAAGCTCTAAAGACACACCTCAGAGTGTTATAAAGCTCTAAAGACACACCTCAGAGTGTATAAAGCTCTAAAGACACACCTCAGAGTGTATAAAGTTCTAAAGACACACCTCAGAGTGTATAAAGCTCTAAAGACACACCTCAGAGTGTATAAAGATCTAAAGACACACTTCGGAGTGTATATTGCTCTAAAGACACACCTCAGAGTGTTATAAAGCTCTAAAGACACACCTCAGAGTTGTATAAAGCTCTAAAGACACACTTCAGAGTGGTATAAAGATCTAAAGACACACCTCAGAGTGTTATAAAGCTCTAAAGACACACCTCAGAGTGGTATAAAGCTCTAAAGACACACTTCAGAGTGTCATAAGCTCTAAAGACACACCTCAGAGTGTCATAAAGCTCTAAAAACACACCTCAGAGTGGTATAAAGCTCTAAAGACACACCTCAGAGTGTATAAAGCTCTAAAGACACACCTCAGATTGTAATAAGCTCTAAAGACACACCTCAGAGTGTATAAAACTCTAAAGACACACCTCAGAGTGTCATAAAGCTCTAAAAACACACCTCAGAGTGTATAAAGCTCTAAAGACACACCTCAGAGTGGTATAAAGCTCTAAAGACACACCTCAGAGTGTTATAAGCTCTAAAGACACACACCTCAGTGTATAAAGCTCTAAAGACACACCTCAGAGTGTATAAAGCTCTAAAGACACACCTCAGAGTGGTATAAAGCTCTAAAGACACACCTCAGAGTGTATAAAGCTCTAAAGACACACCTCAAAGTGGTATAAAGTTCTAAAGACACACCTCAGAGTGTCATAAGCTCTAAAGACACACCTCAGAGTGTTATAAAGCTCTAAAGACACACCTCAGAGTGTATAAAGCTCTAAAGACACACCTCAGAGTGTATAAAGCTCTAAAGACACACCTCAGAGTGTATAAAGCTCTAAAGACACACCTCAGAGTGTTATAAAGCTCTAAAGACACACCTCAGAGCGTGTAAAGCTCTAAAGAAACACCTCAGAGTGTATAAAGCTCTAAAGACACACCTCAGAGTGATATAAAGCTCTAAAGACACACCTCAGAGTGTTATAAAGCTCTAAAGACACACCTCAGAGCGTGTAAAGCTCTAAAGACACACCTCAGAGTGTATAAAGCTCTAAAGACACACCTCAGAGTGTATAGAGCTCTAAAGACACACCTCAGAGCGTGTAAAGCTCTAAAGACACACCTCAGAGTGTATAAAGCTCTAAAGACACACCTCAGAGTGTCATAAGCTCTAAAGACACACCTCAGAGTGTCATAACGCTCTAAAGACACACCTCAGAGCAGTATAAAGCTCTAAAGACACACCTCAGAATGTATAAAGCTCTAAAGACACACCTCAGAGTGTTATAAAGCTCTAAAGACACACCTCAGAGTGTAAAAAGCTCTAAAGACACACCTCAGAGTGATATAAAGCTCTAAAGACACACCTCAGAGTGTTATAAAGCTCTAAAGACACACCTCAGAGCGTGTAAAGCTCTAAAGACACACCTCAGAGTGTAATAAAGCTCTAAAGACACACCTCAGAGTGTATAAAGCTCTAAAGACACACCTCAGAGTGTATAAAGCTCTAAAGACACACCTCAGAGTGTATAAAGCTCTAAAGACACACCTCAGAGTGGTATAAAGCTCTAAAGACACACCTCAGATTGTCATAAGCTCTAAAGACACACCTCAGAGTGTATAAAGCTCTAAAGACACACCTCAAAGTGTCATAAAGCTCTAAAGACACACCTCAGAGTGTATAAAGCTCTAAAGACACACCTCAGAGTGTATAAAGCTCTAAAGACACACCTCAGAGTGTGTAAAGCTCTAAAGACACACCTCAGAGTGTCATAAAGCTCTAAAAACATACCTCAGAGTGATATAAAGCTCTAAAGACACACCTCAGAGTGTTATAAAGCTCTAAAGACACACCTCATAGTGTTATAAAGCTCTAAAGACACACCTCAGAGCGTGTAAAGCTCTAAAGACACACCTCAGAGTGTATAAAGCTCTAAAGACACACCTCAGAGTGTTATAAAGCTCTAAAGACACACCTCAGAGCGTGTAAAGCTCTAAAGACACACCTCAGAGTGTATAAAGCTCTAAAGACACACCTCAGAGTGTATAGAGCTCTAAAGACACACCTCAGAGCGTGTAAAGCTCTAAAGACACACCTCAGAGTGTATAAAGCTCTAAAGACACACCTCAGAGTGTCATAAGCTCTAAAGACACACCTCAGAGTGTCATAACGCTCTAAAGACACAACTCAGAGCAGTATAAAGCTCTAAAGACACACCTCAGAATGTATAAAGCTCTAAAGACACACCTCAGAGTGTTATAAAGCTCTAAAGACACACCTCAGAGTGTAAAAAGCTCTAAAGACACAGCTCAGAGTGATATAAAGCTCTAAAGACACACCTCAGAGTGTTATAAAGCTCTAAAGACACACCTCAGAGCGTGTAAAGCTCTAAAGACACACCTCAGAGTGTAATAAAGCTCTAAAGACACACCTCAGAGTGTATAAAGCTCTAAAGACACACCTCAGAGTGTATAAAGCTCTAAAGACACACCTCAGAGTGTATAAAGCTCTAAAGACACACCTCAGAGTGGTATAAAGCTCTAAAGACACACCTCAGAGTGTATAAAGATCTAAAGACACACCTCAGAGTGATAGAAAGCTCTAAAGAGTCACCTCAGAGTGGTTTTAAAGCTCTAAAGACACACCTCAGAGTGTATAAAGCTCTAAAGACACACCTCAGAGCGTGTAAAGCTCTAAAAACACCTCAGAGTGTTATAAAGCTCTATAGACACACCTCAGAGTTTTATAAAGCTCTAAAGACACACCTCAGAGTGATTTAAAGCTCTAAAAACACACCTCAGAGTGTATAGAGCTCTAAAGACACACCTCAGAGCGTGTAAAGCTCTAAAGACACACCTCAGAGTGTATAAAGCTCTAAAGACACACCTCAGAGTGTATAAAGCTCTAAAGACACACCTCAGAGTGTATAAAGCTCTAAAGACACACCTCACAGCGGTATAAAGCCCTATAGACACACCTCAGAGTTTTATAAAGCTCTAAAGACACACCTCAGAGTGTATAAAGCTCTAAAGACACACCTCAGAGTGATATAAAGCTCTAAAGACACACCTCAGAGTGTATAGAGCTCTAAAGACACACCTCAGAGCGTGTAAAGCTCTAAAGACGAACCTCAGAGTGTTATAAAGCTCTAAAGACACACCTCAGAGTGATTGAAAGCTCTAAAGACACACCTCAGAGTATATAAAGCTCTAAAGACACACCTCAGAGCGTGTAAAGCTCTAAAGACGCACCTCAGAGTGTTATAAAGCTCTAAAGACACACCTCAGAGCGTGTAAAGCTCTAAAAACACCTCAGAGTGTTATAAAGCTCTAAAGACACACCTCAGAGCGTATAAAGCTCTAAAGACACACCTCAGAATGTATAAAACTCTAAAGACACACCTCAGAGTTTTATAAAGCTCTAAAGACACACCTCAGATTGATTTAAAGCTCTAAAAACACACCTCAGAGTGTATAGAGCTCTAAAGACACACCTCAGAGCGTGTAAAGCTCTAAAGACACACCTCAGAGTGTATAAAGCTCTAAAGACACACCTCAGAGTGTATAGAGCTCTAAAGACACACCTCAGAGCGTGTAAAGCTCTAAAGACGAACCTCAGAGTGTTATAAAGCTCTAAAGACACACCTCAGAGTGATAGAAAGCTCTAAAGACACACCTCAGAGTATATAAAGCTCTAAAGACACACCTCAGAGCGTGTAAAGCTCTAAAGACGCACCTCAGAGTGTTATAAAGCTCTAAAGACACACCTCAGAGTGATAGAAAGCTCTAAAGACACACCTCAGAGTGCATAGAGCTCTATAGACACACCTCAGAGTTTTATAAAGCTCTAAAGACACACCTCAGAGTGTATAAAGCTCTAAAGACACACCTCAGAGTGGTATAAAGCTCTAAAGACACACCTCAGAGCGTGTAAAGCTCTAAAAACACCTCAGAATGTTATAAAGCTCTAAAGACACACCTCAGAGCGTATAAAGCTCTAAAGACACACCTCAGAGTGTATAAAGCTCTAAAGACACACCTCAGAGTTTTATAAAGCTCTAAAGACACACCTCAGAGCGTGTAAAGCTCTAAAAACACCTCAGAGTGTTATAAAGCTCTAAAGACACACCTCAGAGCGTATAAAGCTCTAAAGACACACCTCAGAGTGTATAAAGCTCTATAGACACACCTCAGAGTTTTAAAAAGCTCTTAAGACACACCTCAGAGTGATTTAAAGCTCTAAAAACAAACCTCAGAGTGTATAGAGCTCTAAAGACACACCTCAGAATGTATAAAGCTCTAAAGACACACCTCACAGCGGTATAAAGCTCTAAAGACATACCTCAGAGTGTACAGAACTCTAAAGACACACCTCAGTGCGTGTAAAGCTCTAAAGACACACCTCAGAGTGTATAAAGCTCTAAAGACACACCTCAGAGTGTATAAAGCTCTAAAGACACACCTCAGAATGTATAAAGCTCTAAAGACACACCTCACAGCGGTATAAAGCTCTATAGACACACCTCAGAGTTTTATAAAGCTCTAAAGACACACCTCACAGCGGTATAAAGCTCTAAAGACATACCTCAGAGTGTATAGAACTCTAAAGACACACCTCAGTGCGTGTAAAGCTCTAAAGACACACCTCAGAGTGTTATAAAGCTCTAAAGACACACCTCAGAGCGTTTAAAGCTCTAAAGACACACCTCAGAGCGTATAGAGCTCTAAAGACACACCTCAGAGTGTATAAAGCTCTATAGACACACCTCAGAGTTTTATAAAGCTCTAAAGACACACCTCAGAGTGTATAAAGCTCTAAAGACACACCTCAGAGTGATAGAAAGCTCTAAAGACACACCTCAGAGTGTATAGAGCTCTAAAGACACACCTCAGAGCGTGTAAAGCGCTAAAGACGCACCTCAGAGTGTTATAAAGCTCTAAAGACACACCTCAGAGTGATAGAAAGCTCTAAAGACACACCTCAGAGTGTATAAAGCACTAAAGACACACCTCAGAGTGTATAGAGCTCTAAAGACACACCTCAGAGTATATAAAGCTCTAAAGACACACCTCAGAGTGTATAGAGCTCTAAAGACACACCTCAGAGCGTATAAAGCTCTAAAGACACACCTCAGAGTATATAAAGCTCTAAACACACACCTCAGAGTGGTTTTAAAGCTCTAAAGGCACACCTCAGAGTTTTTACAGCTCTAAAGACACACCTCAGAGTGTATAAAGCTCTAAAGACACACCTCAGAGTGTATAAAGCTCTAAAGACACACCTCAGAGTGTTATAAAGCTCTAAAGACACACCTAAGAGTGATTTAAAGCTCTAAAAACACACCTCAGAGTGTATAGAGCTCTAAAGACACAACTCAGAGCGTGTAAAGCTCTAAAGACACACCTCAGAGTGTATAAAGCTCTAAAGACACACCTCAGAGTGTATAAAGCTCTAAAGACACACCTCACAGCGGTTTAAAGCTCTATAGACACACCTCAGAGTTTTATAAAGCTCTAAAGACACACCTCAGAGTGTATAAAGCTCTAAAGACACACCTCAGAGTGGTATAAAGCTCTAAAGACACACCTCAGAGTGTATAAAGCTCTAAAGACACACCTCACAGCGGTATAAAGCTCTAAAGACATACCTCAGAGTGTATAGAACTCTAAAGACACACCTCAGTGCGTGTAAAGCTCTAAAGACACACCTCAGAGTGTTATAAAGCTCTAAAGACACACCTCAGAGCGTTTAAAGCTCTAAAGACACACCTCAGAGCGTAGAGAGCTCTAAAGACACACCTCAGAGTGTATAAAGCTCTATAGACACACCTCAGAGTTTTATAAAGCTCTAAAGACACACCTCAGAGCGTGTAAAGCTCTAAAGACACACCTCAGAGTGATAGAAAGCTCTAAAGACACACCTCAGAGTGTATAAAGCTCTATAGACACACCTCAGAGTTTTATAAAGCTCTAAAGACACACCTCAGAGCGTGTAAAGCTCTAAAGACACACCTCAGAGTGATAGAAAGCTCTAAAGACACACCTCAGAGTGTATAAAGCACTAAAGACACACCTCAGAGTGTATAGAGCTCTAAAGACACACCTCAGAGTATATAAAGCTCTAAAGACACACCTCAGAGTGTATAAAGCTCTAAACACACACCTCAGAGTGGTTTTAAAGCTCTAAAGGCACACCTCAGAGTTTTTACAGCTCTAAAGACACACCTCAGAGTGTATAAAGCTCTAAAGACACACCTCAGAGTGTATAAAGCTCTAAAGACACCTCAGAGTGTATAAAGCTCTAAAGACACACCTCAGAGTATATAAAGCTCTAAACACACACCTCAGAGTGGTTTTAAAGCTCTAAAGGCACACCTCAGAGTTTTTACAGCTCTAAAGACACACCTCAGAGTGTATAAAGCTCTAAAGACACACCTCAGAGTGTATAAAGCTCTAAAGACACCTCAGAGTGTATAAAGCTCTAAAGACACACCTCAGAGTGTATAAAGCTCTATAGACACACCTCAGAGTTTTATAAAGCTCTAAAGACACACCTCAGAGTGTATAAAGCTCTAAAGACACACCTCAGAGTGATATAAAGCTCTAAAGACACACCTCAGAGTGTATAGACCTCTAAAGACACACCTCAGAGCGTGTAAAGCTCTAAAGACGAACCTCAGAGTGTTATAAAGCTCTAAAGACACACCTCAGAGTGATAGAAAGCTCTAAAGACACACCTCAGAGTGATAGAAAGCTCTAAAGACACACCTCAGAGTTTTATAAAGCTCTAAAGACACACCTCAGAGTGTATAAAGCTCTAAAGACACACCTCAGAGTGTATAAAGCTCTAAAGACACACCTCAGAGTGTTATAAAGCTCTAAAGACACACCTCAGAGCGTGTAAAGCTCTAAAAACACCTCAGAGTGTTATAAAGCTCTAAAGACACACCTCAGAGCGTATAAAGCTCTAAAGACACACCTCAGAGTGTATAAAGCTCTATAGACACACCTCAGAGTTTTATAAAGCTCTAAAGACACACCTCAGAGTGTATAAAAATCTAAAGACACACCTCAGAGTGATATAAAGCTCTAAAGACACACCTCAGAGTGTATAGAGCTCTAAAGACACACCTCAGAGCGTGTAAAGCTCTAAAGACACACCTCAGAGTGTATAGAGCTCTAAAGACACACCTCAGAGTGTAAAAAGCTCTAAAGACACACCTCAGAGTTGTATAAAGCTCTAAAGACACACCTCAGAGTCTATAAAGCTCTAAAGACATACCTCAGAGTGTATAGAACTCTAAAGACACACCTCAGTGCGCGTAAAGCTCTAAAGACACACCTCAGAGTGTTATAAAGCTCTAAAGACACACCTCAGAGCGTATAAAGCTCTAAAGACACACCTCAGAGCGTATAGAGCTCTAAAGACACACCTCAGAGTGTATAAAGCTCTATAGACACACCTCAGAGTTTTATAAAGCTCTAAAGACACACCTCAGAGTGTATAAAGCTCTAAAGACACACCTCAGAGTGATATAAAGCTCTAAAGACACACCTCAGAGTGTATAGAGCTCTAAAGACACACCTCAGAGCGTGTAAAGCGCTAAAGACGCACCTCAGAGTGTTATAAAGCTCTAAACACACACCTCAGAGTGATAGAAAGCTCTAAAGACACACCTCAGAGTGTATAAAGCACTAAAGACACACCTCAGAGTGTATAGAGCTCTAAAGACACACCTCAGAGTGTATAAAGCTCTAAAGACACACCTCAGAGTGTTATAAAGCTCTAAAGACACACCTCAGAGTGGTATAAAGCTCTAAAGACACACCTCAGAGTGGTATAAAGCTCTAAAGACACCTCAGAGTGTTATAAAGCTCTAAAGACACACTTCAGAGTGTATATTGCTCTAAAGACACACCTCAGAGTGTATAAAGCTCTAAAGACACACCTCAGAGTGTATAAAGCTCTAAAGACACACCTCAGAGTGTATAAAGCTCTAAAGACACACCTCAGAGTGTATAAAGATCTAAAGACACACCTCAGAGTGTATATTGCTCTAAAGACACACCTCAGAGTGTATAAAGCTCTAAAGACACACCTCAGAGTGTATAAAGCTCTAAAGACACACCTCAGAGTGTATAAAGCTCTAAAGACACACCTCAGAGTGTATAAAGCTCTAAAGACACACTTCAGAGTGTATAAAGATCTAAAGACACACCTCAGAGTGTATAAAGCTCTAAAGACACACCTCAGAGTGTATAAAGCACTAAAGACACACCTCAGATTGATAAAGCTCTAAAGACACACCTCAGAGTTTATAAAGCTCTAAAGACACACCTCAGAGTGGTATAAAGCTCTAAACACACCTCAGAGCGGTATAAAGCTCTAAAGACACACCTCAGAGTGGTATAAAGCTCTAAAGACACACCTCAGAGTGTATAAAGCTCTAAAGACACACCTCAGAGTGTATAAAGCTCTAAAGACACACCTCAGAGTGTATAAAGCTCTAAAGACACACCTCAGAGTGTGTAAAGCTCTAAAGACACACCTCAGAGTGTCATAAAGCTCTAAAAACATACCTCAGAGTGATATAAAGCTCTAAAGACACACCTCAGAGTGTTATAAAGCTCTAAAGACACACCTCATAGTGTTATAAAGCTCTAAACACACCTCAGAGCGGTATAAAGCTCTAAAGACACACCTCAGAGTGGTATAAAGCTCTAAAGACACACCTCAGAGTGTATAAAGCTCTAAAGACACACCTCAGAGTGTATAAAGCTCTAAAGACACACCTCAGAGTGTATAAAGCTCTAAAGACACACCTCAGAGTGTGTAAAGCTCTAAAGACACACCTCAGAGTGTCATAAAGCTCTAAAGACACACCTCAGAGTTTATAAAGCTCTAAAGACACACCTCAGAGTGGTATAAAGCTCTAAACACACCTCAGAGCGGTATAAAGCTCTAAAGACACACCTCAGAGTGGTATAAAGCTCTAAAGACACACCTCAGAGTGTATAAAGCTCTAAAGACACACCTCAGAGTGTATAAAGCTCTAAAGACACACCTCAGAGTGTATAAAGCTCTAAAGACACACCTCAGAGTGTGTAAAGCTCTAAAGACACACCTCAGAGTGTCATAAAGCTCTAAAAACATACCTCAGAGTGATATAAAGCTCTAAAAACATACCTCAGAGTGATATAAAGCTCTAAAGACACACCTCAGAGCGTATAAAGCTCTAAAGACACACCTCAGAATGTATAAAACTCTAAAGACACACCTCAGAGTTTTATAAAGCTCTAAAGACACACCTCAGATTGATTTAAAGCTCTAAAAACACACCTCAGAGTGTATAGAGCTCTAAAGACACACCTCAGAGCGTGTAAAGCTCTAAAGACACACCTCAGAGTGTATAAAGCTCTAAAGACACACCTCAGAGTGTATAAAGCTCTAAAGACACACCTCAGAGTGTATAGAGCTCTAAAGACACACCTCAGAGCGTGTAAAGCTCTAAAGACGAACCTCAGAGTGTTATAAAGCTCTAAAGACACACCTCAGAGTGATAGAAAGCTCTAAAGACACACCTCAGAGTATATAAAGCTCTAAAGACACACCTCAGAGCGTGTAAAGCTCTAAAGACGCACCTCAGAGTGTTATAAAGCTCTAAAGACACACCTCAGAGTGATAGAAAGCTCTAAAGACACACCTCAGAGTTTTATAAAGCTCTAAAGACACACCTCAGAGTGGTATAAAGCTCTAAAGACACACCTCAGAGTTTTATAAAGCTCTAAAGACACACCTCAGAGCGTGTAAAGCTCTAAAAACACCTCAGAGTGTTATAAAGCTCTAAAGACACACCTCAGAGCGTATAAAGCTCTAAAGACACACCTCAGAGTGTATAAAGCTCTAAAGACACACCTCAGAGTTTTATAAAGCTCTAAAGACACACCTCAGAGCGTGTAAAGCTCTAAAAACACCTCAGAGTGTTATAAAGCTCTAAAGACACACCTCAGAGCGTATAAAGCTCTAAAGACACACCTCAGAGTGTATAAAGCTCTATAGACACACCTCAGAGTTTTAAAAAGCTCTTAAGACACACCTCAGAGTGATTTAAAGCTCTAAAAACAAACCTCAGAGTGTATAGAGCTCTAAAGACACACCTCAGAATGTATAAAGCTCTAAAGACACACCTCACAGCGGTATAAAGCTCTATAGACACACCTCAGAGTTTTATAAAGCTCTAAAGACACACCTCACAGCGGTATAAAGCTCTAAAGACATACCTCAGAGTGTACAGAACTCTAAAGACACACCTCAGTGCGTGTAAAGCTCTAAAGACACACCTCAGAGTGTATAAAGCTCTAAAGACACACCTCAGAGTGTATAAAGCTCTAAAGACACACCTCAGAGTGTATAAAGCTCTAAAGACACACCTCAGAATGTATAAAGCTCTAAAGACACACCTCACAGCGGTATAAAGCTCTATAGACACACCTCAGAGTTTTATAAAGCTCTAAAGACACACCTCACAGCGGTATAAAGCTCTAAAGACATACCTCAGAGTGTATAGAACTCTAAAGACACACCTCAGTGCGTGTAAAGCTCTAAAGACACACCTCAGAGCGTTTAAAGCTCTAAAGACACACCTCAGAGCGTATAGAGCTCTAAAGACACACCTCAGAGTGTATAAAGCTCTATAGACACACCTCAGAGTTTTATAAAGCTCTAAAGACACACCTCAGAGTGTATAAAGCTCTAAAGACACACCTCAGAGTGATAGAAAGCTCTAAAGACACACCTCAGAGTGTATAGAGCTCTAAAGACACACCTCAGAGCGTGTAAAGCGCTAAAGACGCACCTCAGAGTGTTATAAAGCTCTAAAGACACACCTCAGAGTGATAGAAAGCTCTAAAGACACACCTCAGAGTGTATAAAGCACTAAAGACACACCTCAGAGTGTATAGAGCTCTAAAGACACACCTCAGAGTATATAAAGCTCTAAAGACACACCTCAGAGTGTATAGAGCTCTAAAGACACACCTCAGAGCGTATAAAGCTCTAAAGACACACCTCAGAGTATATAAAGCTCTAAACACACACCTCAGAGTGGTTTTAAAGCTCTAAAGGCACACCTCAGAGTTTTTACAGCTCTAAAGACACACCTCAGAGTGTATAAAGCTCTAAAGACACACCTCAGAGTGTATAAAGCTCTAAAGACACACCTCAGAGTGTTATAAAGCTCTAAAGACACACCTAAGAGTGATTTAAAGCTCTAAAAACACACCTCAGAGTGTATAGAGCTCTAAAGACACAACTCAGAGCGTGTAAAGCTCTAAAGACACACCTCAGAGTGTATAAAGCTCTAAAGACACACCTCAGAGTGTATAAAGCTCTAAAGACACACCTCACAGCGGTTTAAAGCTCTATAGACACACCTCAGAGTTTTATAAAGCTCTAAAGACACACCTCAGAGTGTATAAAGCTCTAAAGACACACCTCAGAGTGGTATAAAGCTCTAAAGACACACCTCAGAGTGTATAAAGCTCTAAAGACACACCTCACAGCGGTATAAAGCTCTAAAGACATACCTCAGAGTGTATAGAACTCTAAAGACACACCTCAGTGCGTGTAAAGCTCTAAAGACACACCTCAGAGTGTTATAAAGCTCTAAAGACACACCTCAGAGCGTTTAAAGCTCTAAAGACACACCTCAGAGCGTAGAGAGCTCTAAAGACACACCTCAGAGTGTATAAAGCTCTATAGACACACCTCAGAGTTTTATAAAGCTCTAAAGACACACCTCAGAGCGTGTAAAGCTCTAAAGACACACCTCAGAGTGATAGAAAGCTCTAAAGACACACCTCAGAGTGTATAAAGCTCTATAGACACACCTCAGAGTTTTATAAAGCTCTAAAGACACACCTCAGAGCGTGTAAAGCTCTAAAGACACACCTCAGAGTGATAGAAAGCTCTAAAGACACACCTCAGAGTGTATAAAGCACTAAAGACACACCTCAGAGTGTATAGAGCTCTAAAGACACACCTCAGAGTATATAAAGCTCTAAAGACACACCTCAGAGTGTATAGAGCTCTAAAGACACACCTCAGAGCGTATAAAGCTCTAAAGACACACCTCAGAGTATATAAAGCTCTAAACACACACCTCAGAGTGGTTTTAAAGCTCTAAAGGCACACCTCAGAGTTTTTACAGCTCTAAAGACACACCTCAGAGTGTATAAAGCTCTAAAGACACACCTCAGAGTGTATAAAGCTCTAAAGACACCTCAGAGTGTATAAAGCTCTAAAGACACACCTCAGAGTGTATAAAGCTCTATAGACACACCTCAGAGTTTTATAAAGCTCTAAAGACACACCTCAGAGTGTATAAAGCTCTAAAGACACACCTCAGAGTGATATAAAGCTCTAAAGACACACCTCAGAGTGTATAGACCTCTAAAGACACACCTCAGAGCGTGTAAAGCTCTAAAGACGAACCTCAGAGTGTTATAAAGCTCTAAAGACACACCTCAGAGTGATAGAAAGCTCTAAAGACACACCTCAGAGTGATAGAAAGCTCTAAAGACACACCTCAGAGTTTTATAAAGCTCTAAAGACACACCTCAGAGTGTATAAAGCTCTAAAGACACACCTCAGAGTGTATAAAGCTCTAAAGACACACCTCAGAGTGTTATAAAGCTCTAAAGACACACCTCAGAGCGTGTAAAGCTCTAAAAACACCTCAGAGTGTTATAAAGCTCTAAAGACACACCTCAGAGCGTATAAAGCTCTAAAGACACACCTCAGAGTGTATAAAGCTCTATAGACACACCTCAGAGTTTTATAAAGCTCTAAAGACACACCTCAGAGTGTATAAAAATCTAAAGACACACCTCAGAGTGATATAAAGCTCTAAAGACACACCTCAGAGTGTATAGAGCTCTAAAGACACACCTCAGAGCGTGTAAAGCTCTAAAGACACACCTCAGAGTGTATAGAGCTCTAAAGACACACCTCAGAGTGTAAAAAGCTCTAAAGACACACCTCAGAGTTGTATAAAGCTCTAAAGACACACCTCAGAGTCTATAAAGCTCTAAAGACATACCTCAGAGTGTATAGAACTCTAAAGACACACCTCAGTGCGCGTAAAGCTCTAAAGACACACCTCAGAGTGTTATAAAGCTCTAAAGACACACCTCAGAGCGTATAAAGCTCTAAAGACACACCTCAGAGCGTATAGAGCTCTAAAGACACACCTCAGAGTGTATAAAGCTCTATAGACACACCTCAGAGTTTTATAAAGCTCTAAAGACACACCTCAGAGTGTATAAAGCTCTAAAGACACACCTCAGAGTGATATAAAGCTCTAAAGACACACCTCAGAGTGTATAGAGCTCTAAAGACACACCTCAGAGCGTGTAAAGCGCTAAAGACGCACCTCAGAGTGTTATAAAGCTCTAAACACACACCTCAGAGTGATAGAAAGCTCTAAAGACACACCTCAGAGTGTATAAAGCACTAAAGACACACCTCAGAGTGTATAGAGCTCTAAAGACACACCTCAGAGTGTATAAAGCTCTAAAGACACACCTCAGAGTGTTATAAAGCTCTAAAGACACACCTCAGAGTGGTATAAAGCTCTATAGACGCACCTCAGAGTGTTATAAAACTCTAAAGACACACCTCAGAGTTTTATAAAGCTCTAAAGACACACCTCAGAGCGTGTAAAGCTCTAAAAACACCTCAGAGCGTATAAAGCTCTAAAGACACACCTCAGAATGTATAAAACTCTAAAGACACACCTCAGAGTGTATAGAGCTCTAAAGACACACCTCAGAGCGTGTAAAGCTCTAAAGACACACCTCAGAGTGTATAAAGCTCTAAAGACACACCTCAGAGTGTATAAAGCTCTAAAGACACACCTCAGAGTGTATAGAGCTCTAAAGACACACCTCAGAGCGTGTAAAGCTCTAAAGACGAACCTCAGAGTGTTATAAAGCTCTAAAGACACACCTCAGAGTGTGTAAAGCTCTAAAGACACACCTCAGAGTGTCATAAAGCTCTAAAAACATACCTCAGAGTGATATAAAGCTCTAAAGACACACCTCAGAGTGTTATAAAGCTCTAAAGACACACCTCATAGTGTTATAAAGCTCTAAAGACACACCTCAGAGTGTTATAAAGCTCTAAAGACACACCTCAGAGTGTTATAAAGCTCTAAAGACACACCTCAGAGCGTGTAAAGCTCTAAAGACACACCTCAGAGTGTATAAAGCTCTAAAGACACACCTCAGAGTGTATAGAGCTCTAAAGACACACCTCAGAGCGTGTAAAGCTCTAAAGACACACCTCAGAGTGTATAAAGCTCTAAAGACACACCTCAGAGTGTCATAAGCTCTAAAGACACACCTCAGAGTGTCATAAGCTCTAAAGACACACCTCAGAGTGTATAAAGCTCTAAAGACACACCTCAGAATGTATAAAGCTCTAAAGACACACCTCAGAGTGTTATAAAGCTCTAAAGACACACCTCAGAGTGTAAAAAGCTCTAAAGACACACCTCAGAGTGATATAAAGCTCTAAAGACACACCTCAGAGCGTGTAAAGCTCTAAAGACACACCTCAGAGTGTAATAAAGCTCTAAAGACACACCTCAGAGTGTATAAAGCTCTAAAGACACACCTCAGAGTGTATAAAGCTCTAAAGACACACCTCAGAGTGGTATAAAGCTCTAAAGACACACCTCAGAGTGTATAAAGATCTAAAGACACACCTCAGAGTGATAGAAAGCTCTAAAGACACACCTCAGAGTGGTTTTAAAGCTCTAAAGACACACCTCAGAGTGTATAAAGCTCTAAAGACACACCTCAGAGCGTGTAAAGCTCTAAAAACACCTCAGAGTGTTATAAAGCTCTAAAGACACACCTCAGAGCGTATAAAGCTCTAAAGACACACCTCAGAGTGTATAAAGCTCTATAGACACACCTCAGAGTTTTATAAAGCTCTAAAGACACACCTCAGAGTGATTTAAAGCTCTAAAAACACACCTCAGAGTGTATAGAGCTCTAAAGACACACCTCAGAGCGTGTAAAGCTCTAAAGACACACCTCAGAGTGTATAAAGCTCTAAAGACACACCTCACAGCGGTATAAAGCCCTATAGACACACCTCAGAGTTTTATAAAGCTCTAAAGACACACCTCAGAGTGATATAAAGCTCTAAAGACACACCTCAGAGTGTATAGAGCTCTAAAGACACACCTCAGAGCGTGTAAAGCTCTAAAGACGAACCTCAGAGTGTTATAAAGCTCTAAAGACACACCTCAGAGTGATAGAAAGCTCTAAAGACACACCTCAGAGTATATAAAGCTCTAAAGACACACCTCAGAGCGTGTAAAGCTCTAAAGACGCACCTCAGAGTGTTATAAAGCTCTAAAGACACACCTCAGAGTTTTATAAAGCTCTAAAGACACACCTCAGAGCGTGTAAAGCTCTAAAAACACCTCAGAGTGTTATAAAGCTCTAAAGACACACCTCAGAGCGTATAAAGCTCTAAAGACACACCTCAGAATGTATAAAACTCTAAAGACACACCTCAGAGTGTATAGAGCTCTAAAGACACACCTCAGAGCGTGTAAAGCTCTAAAGACGAACCTCAGAGTGTTATAAAGCTCTAAAGACACACCTCAGAGTGATAAAAAGCTCTAAAGACACACCTCAGAGTATATAAAGCTCTAAAGACACACCTCAGAGCGTGTAAAGCTCTAAAGACGCACCTCAGAGTGTTATAAAGCTCTAAAGACACACCTCAGAGTGATAGAAAGCTCTAAAGACACACCTCAGAGTGCATAGAGCTCTATAGACACACCTCAGAGTTTTATAAAGCTCTAAAGACACACCTCAGAGTGTATAAAGCTCTAAAGACACACCTCAGAGTGGTATAAAGCTCTAAAGACACACCTCAGAGCGTGTAAAGCTCTAAAAACACCTCAGAGTGTTATAAAGCTCTAAAGACACACCTCAGAGCGTATAAAGCTCTAAAGACACACCTCAGAGCGTGTAAAGCTCTAAAAACACCTCAGAGTGTTATAAAGCTCTAAAGACACACCTCAGAGCGTATAAAGCTCTAAAGACACACCTCAGAGTGTATAAAGCTCTATAGACACACCTCAGAATTTTAAAAAGCTCTTAAGACACACCTCAGAGTGATTTAAAGCTCTAAAAACAAACCTCAGAGTGTATAGAGCTCTAAAGACACACCTCAGAGCGTGTAAAGCTCTAAAGACACACCTCAGAGTGTATAAAGCTCTAAAGACACACCTCAGAATATATAAAGCTCTAAAAACACACCTCACAGCGGTATAAAGCTCTATAGACACACCTCAGAGTTTTATAAAGCTCTAAAGACACACCTCACAGCGGTATAAAGCTCTAAAGACATACCTCAGAGTGTATAGAACTCTAAAGACACACCTCAGTGCGTGTAAAGCTCTAAAGACACACCTCAGAGTGATTTAAAGCTCTAAAAACACACCTCAGAGTGTATAGAGCTCTAAAGACACACCTCAGAGCGTGTAAAGCTCTAAAGACACACCTCAGAGTGTATAAAGCTCTAAAGACACACCTCAGAGTGTATAAAGCTCTAAAGACACACCTCAGAGTGGTATAAAGCTCTAAAGACACACCTCAGAGTGTATAGAGCTCTAAAGACACACCTCAGAGCGTGTAAAGCTCTAAAGACACACCTCACAGCGGTATAAAGCCCTATAGACACACCTCAGAGTTTTATAAAGCTCTAAAGACACACCTCAGAGTGTATAAAGCTCTAAAGACACACCTCAGAGTGATATAAAGCTCTAAAGACACACCTCAGAGTGTATAGAGCTCTAAAGACACACCTCAGAGCGTGTAAAGCTCTAAAGACGAACCTCAGAGTGTTATAAAGCTCTAAAGACACACCTCAGAGTGATAGAAAGCTCTAAAGACACACCTCAGAGTATATAAAGCTCTAAAGACACACCTCAGAGCGTGTAAAGCTCTAAAGACGCACCTCAGAGTGTTATAAAACTCTAAAGACACACCTCAGAGTTTTATAAAGCTCTAAAGACACACCTCAGAGCGTGTAAAGCTCTAAAAACACCTCAGAGCGTATAAAGCTCTAAAGACACACCTCAGAATGTATAAAACTCTAAAGACACACCTCAGAGTGTATAGAGCTCTAAAGACACACCTCAGAGCGTGTAAAGCTCTAAAGACACACCTCAGAGTGTATAAAGCTCTAAAGACACACCTCAGAGTGTATAAAGCTCTAAAGACACACCTCAGAGTGTATAGAGCTCTAAAGACACACCTCAGAGCGTGTAAAGCTCTAAAGACGAACCTCAGAGTGTTATAAAGCTCTAAAGACACACCTCAGAGTGATAGAAAGCTCTAAAGACACACCTCAGAGTATATAAAGCTCTAAAGACACACCTCAGAGCGTGTAAAGCTCTAAAGACGCACCTCAGAGTGTTATAAAGCTCTAAAGACACACCTCAGAGTGATAGAAAGCTCTAAAGACACACCTCAGAGTGCATAGAGCTCTATAGACACACCTCAGAGTTTTATAAAGCTCTAAAGACACACCTCAGAGTGTATAAAGCTCTAAAGACACACCTCAGAGTGGTATAAAGCTCTAAAGACACACCTCAGAGCGTGTATAGCTCTAAAAACACCTCAGAGTGTTATAAAGCTCTAAAGACACACCTCAGAGCGTATAAAGCTCTAAAGACACACCTCAGAGTGTATAAAGCTCTAAAGACACACCTCAGAGTTTTATAAAGCTCTAAAGACACACCTCAGAGTGTGTAAAGCTCTAAAAACACCTCAGAGTGTTATAAAGCTCTAAAGACACACCTCAGAGCGTATAAAGCTCTAAAGACACACCTCAGAGTGTATAAAGCTCTATAGACACACCTCAGAGTTTTAAAAAGCTCTTAAGACACACCTCAGAGTGATTTAAAGCTCTAAAAACAAACCTCAGAGTGTATAGAGCTCTAAAGACACACCTCAGAGCGTGTAAAGCTCTAAAGACACACCTCAGAGTGTATAAAGCTCTAAAGACACACCTCAGAATGTATAAAGCTCTAAAGACACACCTCACAGCGGTATAAAGCTCTATAGACACACCTCAGAGTTTTATAAAGCTCTAAAGACACACCTCACAGCGGTATAAAGCTCTAAAGACATACCTCAGAGTGTATAGAACTCTAAAGACACACCTCAGTGCGTGTAAAGCTCTAAAGACACACCTCAGAGTGTTATAAAGCTCTAAAGACACACCTCAGAGCGTTTAAAGCTCTAAAGACACACCTCAGAGCGTATAGAGCTCTAAAGACACACCTCAGAGTGTATAAAGCTCTATAGACACACCTCAGAGTTTTATAAAGCTCTAAAGACACACCTCAGAGTGTATAAAGCTCTAAAGACACACCTCAGAGTGATAGAAAGCTCTAAAGACACACCTCAGAGTGTATAGAGCTCTAAAGACACACCTCAGAGCGTGTAAAGCGCTAAAGACGCACCTCAGAGTGTTATAAAGCTCTAAAGACACACCTCAGAGTGATAGAAAGCTCTAAAGACACACCTCAGAGTGTATAAAGCACTAAAGACACACCTCAGAGTGTATAGAGCTCTAAAGACACACCTCAGAGTATATAAAGCTCTAAAGACACACCTCAGAGTGTATAGAGCTCTAAAGACACACCTCAGAGCGTATAAAGCTCTAAAGACACACCTCACAGTGGTTTTAAAGCTCTAAAGGCACACCTCAGAGTTTTTACAGCTCTAAAGACACACCTCAGAGTGTATAAAGCTCTAAAGACACACCTCAGAGTGTATAAAGCTCTAAAGACACCTCAGAGTGTATAAAGCTCTAAAGACACACCTCAGAGTGTTATAAAGCTCTAAAGACACACCTAAGAGTGATTTAAAGCTCTAAAAACACACCTCAGAGTGTATAGAGCTCTAAAGACACACCTCAGAGCGTGTAAAGCTCTAAAGACACACCTCAGAGTGTATAAAGCTCTAAAGACACACCTCAGAGTGTATAAAGCTCTAAAGACACACCTCACAGCGGTTTAAAGCTCTATAGACACACCTCAGAGTTTTATAAAGCTCTAAAGACACACCTCAGAGTGTATAAAGCTCTAAAGACACACCTCGGAGTGGTATAAAGCTCTAAAGACACACCTCAGAGTGTATAAAGCTCTAAAGACACACCTCACAGCGGTATAAAGCTCTAAAGACATACCTCAGAGTGTATAGAACTCTAAAGACACACCTCAGTGCGTGTAAAGCTCTAAAGACACACCTCAGAGTGTTATAAAGCTCTAAAGACACACCTCAGAGCGTTTAAAGCTCTAAAGACACACCTCAGAGCGTATAGAGCTCTAAAGACACACCTCAGAGTGTATAAAGCTCTATAGACACACCTCAGAGTTTTATAAAGCTCTAAAGACACACCTCAGAGTGTATAAAGCTCTAAAGACACACCTCAGAGTGATATAAAGCTCTAAAGACACACCTCAGGGTGTATAGAGCTCTAAAGACACACCTCAGAGCGTGTAAAGCTCTAAAGACACACCTCAGAGTGATAGAAAGCTCTAAAGACACACCTCAGAGTGTATAAAGCACTAAAGACACACCTCAGAGTGTATAGAGCTCTAAAGACACACCTCAGAGTATATAAAGCTCTAAAGACACACCTCAGAGTGTATAGAGCTCTAAAGACACACCTCAGAGCGTATAAAGCTCTAAAGACACACCTCAGAGTATATAAAGCTCTAAACACACACCTCAGAGTGGTTTTAAAGCTCTAAACACACACCTCAGAGTGGTTTTAAAGCTCTAAAGGCACACCTCAGAGTTTTTACAGCTCTAAAGACACACCTCAGAGTGTATAAAGCTCTAAAGACACACCTCAGAGTGTATAAAGCTCTAAAGACACACCTCAGAGTGTATAAAGCTCTATAGACACACCTCAGAGTTTTATAAAGCTCTAAAGACACACCTCAGAGTGTATAAAGCTCTAAAGACACACCTCAGAGTGATATAAAGCTCTAAAGACACACCTCAGAGTGTTATAAAGCTCTAAAGACACACCTCAGAGCGTGTAAAGCTCTAAAGACGAACCTCAGAGTGTTATAAAGCTCTAAAGACACACCTCAGAGTGATAGAAAGCTCTAAAGACACACCTCAGAGTGATAGAAAGCTCTAAAGACACACCTCAGAGTGTACACAGCTCTATAGACACACCTCAGAGTTTTATAAAGCTCTAAAGACACACCTCAGAGTGTATAAAGCTCTAAAGACACACCTCAGAGTGTATAAAGCTCTAAAGACACACCTCAGAGTGTTATAAAGCTCTAAAGACACACCTCAGAGTTTTATAAAGCTCTAAAGACACACCTCAGAGCGTGTAAAGCTCTAAAAACACCTCAGAGTGTATAAAGCTCTATAGACACACCTCAGAGTTTTATAAAGCTCTAAAGACACACCTCAGAGTGTTATAAAGCTCTAAAGACACACCTCAGAGCGTATAAAGCTCTAAAGACACACCTCAGAGTGTATAAAGCTCTATAGACACACCTCAGAGTTTTATAAAGCTCTATAGACACACCTCAGAGTGATATAAAGCTCTAAAGACACACCTCAGAGTGTATAGAGCTCTAAAGACACACCTCAGAGCGTGTAAAGCTCTAAAGACACACCTCAGAGTTTATAAAGCTCTTAAGACACACCTCAGAGTGTAAAAAGCTCTAAAGACACACCTCAGAGTTGTATAAAGCTCTAAAGACACACCTCAGAGTCTATAAAGCTCTAAAGACATACCTCAGAGTGTATAGAACTCTAAAGACACACCTCAGTGCGTGTAAAGCTCTAAAGACACACCTCAGAGTGTTATAAAGCTCTAAAGACACACCTCAGAGCGTATAAAGCTCTAAAGACACACCTCAGAGTGTATAAAGCTCTATAGACACACCTCAGAGTTTTATAAAGCTCTAAAGACACACCTCAGAGTGTTATAAAGCTCTAAAGACACACCTCAGAGTGGTATAAAGCTCTAAAGACACCTCAGAGTGTTATAAAGCTCTAAAGACACACCTCAGAGTGTATAAAGATCTAAAGACACACCTCAGAGTGTATAAAGATCCAAAGACACACCTCAGAGTGATATAAAGCTCTAAAGACACACCTCAGAGTTTTATAAAGCTCTAAAGACACACCTCAGAGTGTATAAAGCTCTAAAGACACACCTCAGAGTGATAGAAAGCTCTAAAGACACACCTCAGAGTGTATAGAGCTCTAAAGACACACCTCAGAGCGTGTAAAGCGCTAAAGACGCACCTCAGAGTGTTATAAAGCTCTAAAGACACACCTCAGAGTGATATAAAGCTCTAAAGACACACCTCAGAGTGTATAAAGCACTAAAGACACACCTCAGAGTGTATAGAGCTCTAAAGACACACCTCAGAGTATATAAAGCTCTAAAGACACACCTCAGAGTGTATAGAGCTCTAAAGACACACCTCAGAGCGTATAAAGCTCTAAAGACACACCTCAGAGTGGTTTTAAAGCTCTAAAGGCACACCTCAGAGTTTTTACAGCTCTAAAGACACACCTCAGAGTGTATAAAGCTCTAAAGACACACCTCAGAGTGTATAAAGCTCTAAAGACACCTCAGAGTGTATAAAGCTCTAAAGACACACCTCAGAGTGTTATAAAGCTCTAAAGACACACCTAAGAGTGATTTAAAGCTCTAAAAACACACCTCAGAGTGTATAGAGCTCTAAAGACACACCTCAGAGCGTGTAAAGCTCTAAAGACACACCTCAGAGTGTATAAAGCTCTAAAGACACACCTCAGAGTGTATAAAGCTCTAAAGACACACCTCACAGCGGTTTAAAGCTCTATAGACACACCTCAGAGTTTTATAAAGCTCTAAAGACACACCTCAGAGTGTATAAAGCTCTAAAGACACACCTCAGAGTGGTATAAAGCTCTAAAGACACACCTCAGAGTGTATAAAGCTCTAAAGACACACCTCACAGCGGTATAAAGCTCTAAAGACATACCTCAGAGTGTATAGAACTCTAAAGACACACCTCAGTGTGTGTAAAGCTCTAAAGACACACCTCAGAGCGTTTAAAGCTCTAAAGACACACCTCAGAGCGTATAGAGCTCTAAAGACACACCTCAGAGTGTATAAAGCTCTATAGACACACCTCAGAGTTTTATAAAGCTCTAAAGACACACCTCAGAGTGTATAAAGCTCTAAAGACACACCTCAGAGTGATATAAAGCTCTAAAGACACACCTCAGGGTGTATAGAGCTCTAAAGACACACCTCAGAGCGTGTAAAGCTCTAAAGACACACCTCAGAGTGATAGAAAGCTCTAAAGACACACCTCAGAGTGTATAAAGCACTAAAGACACACCTCAGAGTGTATAGAGCTCTAAAGACACACCTCAGAGTATATAAAGCTCTAAAGACACACCTCAGAGTGTATAGAGCTCTAAAGACACACCTCAGAGCGTATAAAGCTCTAAAGACACACCTCAGAGTATATAAAGCTCTAAACACACACCTCAGAGTGGTTTTAAAGCTCTAAAGGCACACCTCAGAGTTTTTACAGCTCTAAAGACACACCTCAGAGTGTATAAAGCTCTAAAGACACACCTCAGAGTGTATAAAGCTCTAAAGACACCTCAGAGTGTATAGACCTCTAAAGACACACCTCAGAGCGTGTAAAGCTCTAAAGACGAACCTCAGAGTGTTATAAAGCTCTAAAGACACACCTCAGAGTGATAGAAAGCTCTAAAGACACACCTCAGAGTGATAGAAAGCTCTAAAGACACACCTCAGAGTGTACACAGCTCTATAGACACACCTCAGAGTTTTATAAAGCTCTAAAGACACACCTCAGAGTGTATAAAGCTCTAAAGACACACCTCAGAGTGTATAAAGCTCTAAAGACACACCTCAGAGTGTTATAAAGCTCTAAAGACACACCTCAGAGTTTTATAAAGCTCTAAAGACACACCTCAGAGCGTGTAAAGCTCTAAAAACACCTCAGAGTGTTATAAAGCTCTAAAGACACACCTCAGAGCGTATAAAGCTCTAAAGACACACCTCAGAGTGTATAAAGCTCTATAGACACACCTCAGAGTTTTATAAAGCTCTAAAGACACACCTCAGAGTGTATAAAGCTCTAAAGACACACCTCAGAGTGAATAGAGCTCTAAAGACACACCTCAGAGCGTGTAAAGCTCTAAAGACACACCTCAGAGTTTATAAAGCTCTTAAGACACACCTCAGAGTGTAAAAAGCTCTAAAGACACACCTCAGAGTTGTATAAAGCTCTAAAGACACACCTCAGAGTCTATAAAGCTCTAAAGACATACCTCAGAGTGTATAGAACTCTAAAGACACACCTCAGTGCGTGTAAAGCTCTAAAGACACACCTCAGAGTGTTATAAAGCTCTAAAGACACACTTCAGAGTGTATAAAGATCTAAAGACACACCTCAAAGTGTTATAAAGCTCTAAAGACACACCTCAGAGTGGTATAAAGCTCTAAAGACACACCTCAGAGTGGTATAAAGCTCTAAAGACACACCTCAGAGCGTGTAAAGCGCTAAAGACGCACCTCAGAGTGTTATAAAGCTCTAAACACACACCTCAGAGTATATAAAGCTCTAAAGACACACCTCAGAGTGTATAGAGCTCTAAAGACACACCTCAGAGCGTATAAAGCTCTAAACACACACCTCAGAGTGGTTTTAAAGCTCTAAAGGCACACCTCAGATTGTTATAAAGCTCTAAAGACACACCTCAGAGTGTATAAAGATCTAAAGACACACCTCAGAGTGTATAAAGATCTAAAGACACACCTCAGAGTGATATAAAGCTCTAAAGACACACCTCAGAGTGATATAAAGATCTAAAGACACACCTCAGAGTGTATAAAGCTCTAAAGACACACTTCAGAGTGTATAAAGATCTAAAGACACACCTCAGAGTGTATAAAGCTCTAAAGACACACTTCAGAGTGTATAAAGATCTAAAGACACACCTCAAAGTGTTATAAAGCTCTAAAGACACACCTCAGAGTTTATAAAGCTCTAAAGACACACCTCAGAGTGGTATAAAGCTCTAAACACACCTCAGAGCGGTATAAAGCTCTAAAGACACACCTCAGAGTGGTATAAAGCTCTAAAGACACACCTCAGAGTGTATAAAGCTCTAAAGACACACCTCAGAGCGTATAAAGCTCTAAAGACACACCTCAGAGTGTAGAAAGCTCTAAAGACACACCTCAGAGTTGTATAAAGCTCTAAAGACATACCTCAGAGTTATAGAACTCTAAAGACACACCTCAGAGCGTATAAAGCTCTAAAGACACACCTCAGAGCGTATAGAGCTCTAAAGACACACCTCAGAGTGTATAAAGCTCTATAGACACACCTCAGAGTTTTATAAAGCTCTAAAGACACACCTCAGAGTGTATAAAGCTCTAAAGACACACCTCAGAGTGATATAAAGCTCTAAAGACACACCTCAGAGTGTATAGAGCTCTAAAGACACACCTCAGAGCGTGTAAAGCGCTAAAGACGCACCTCAGAGTGTTATAAAGCTCTAAACACACACCTCAGAGTGATAGAAAGCTCTAAAGACACACCTCAGAGTGTATAGAGCTCTAAAGACACACCTCAGAGTATATAAAGCTCTAAAGACACACCTCAGAGTGTATAGAGCTCTAAAGACACACCTCAGAGCGTATAAAGCTCTAAAGCAGGCATGTCCAAACTAGGGCCCGGGGGCCAAATGCGGCCCTCAGACCAATTTTTGTTGGCCCTCCAGCTTCCTGCTATGTTGGCCCAAACAACAAAAACTAGTACTTTTTACTGTGAAATTGGGAAAATTCAGGCATATTGATGTTATACCAACCGAATATTAATGTTCCAGGTCTAATTAAAGGTGTGGAGGCTCATCGCAATTAGGTCAAATGCAAAATTTCGAATGATTCACTTTGTCATTCAACAAATTCAACATTGTCAAGTGGTTTCTGGCCCTCTGCCCCGTTTAAGTTTCAAAATACGGCCCTTGGTGAAAAAAGTTTGGACACCCCTGCTCTAAAGACACACCTCAGAGTATATAAAGCTCTAAACACACACCTCAGAGTATATAAAGCTCTAAACACACACCTCAGAGTGGTTTTAAAGCTCTAAAGGCACACCTCAGAGTTTTTACAGCTCTAAAGACACACCTCAGAGTGTATAAAGCTCTAAAGACACACCTCAGAGTGTATAAAGATCTAAAGACACACCTCAGAGTGTATAAAGCTCTAAAGACACACCTCAGAGTGTATAAAGATCTAAAGACACACCTCAGAGTGTTATAAAGCTCTAAAGACACACCTCAGAGTGGTATAAAGCTCTAAAGACACCTCAGAGTGTAAAAAGCTCTAAAGACACACCTCAGAGTTGTATAAAGCTCTAAAGACACACCTCAGAGTCTATAAAGCTCTAAAGACATACCTCAGAGTGTATAGAACTCTAAAGACACACCTCAGTGCGTGTAAAGCTCTAAAGACACACCTCAGAGTGTTATAAAGATCTAAAGACACACCTCAAAGTGTTATAAAGCTCTAAAGACACACCTCAGAGTGGTATAAAGCTCTAAAGACACACCTCAGAGTGGTATAAAGCTCTAAAGACACACCTCAGAGTGGTATAAAGCTCTAAAGACACACCTCAGAGCGTGTAAAGCGCTAAAGACGCACCTCAGAGTGTTATAAAGCTCTAAACACACACCTCAGAGTATATAAAGCTCTAAAGACACACCTCAGAGTGTATAGAGCTCTAAAGACACACCTCAGAGCGTATAAAGCTCTAAACACACACCTCAGAGTGGTTTTAAAGCTCTAAAGGCACACCTCAGAGTGTTATAAAGCTCTAAAGACACACCTCAGAGTGTATAAAGATCTAAAGACACACCTCAGAGTGTATAAAGCTCTAAAGACACACTTCAGAGTGTATAAAGATCTAAAGACACACCTCAAAGTGTTATAAAGCTCTAAAGACACACCTCAGAGTTTATAAAGCTCTAAAGACACACCTCAGAGTGGTATAAAGCTCTAAACACACCTCAGAGCGGTATAAAGCTCTAAAGACACACCTCAGAGTGGTATAAAGCTCTAAAGACACACCTCAGAGTGTATAAAGCTCTAAAGACACACCTCAGAGCGTATAAAGCTCTAAAGACACACCTCAGAGTGTAGAAAGCTCTAAAGACACACCTCAGAGTTGTATAAAGCTCTAAAGACATACCTCAGAGTTATAGAACTCTAAAGACACACCTCAGAGCGTATAAAGCTCTAAAGACACACCTCAGAGCGTATAGAGCTCTAAAGACACACCTCAGAGTGTATAAAGCTCTATAGACACACCTCAGAGTTTTATAAAGCTCTAAAGACACACCTCAGAGTGTATAAAGCTCTAAAGACACACCTCAGAGTGATATAAAGCTCTAAAGACACACCTCAGAGTGTATAGAGCTCTAAAGACACACCTCAGAGCGTGTAAAGCGCTAAAGACGCACCTCAGAGTGTTATAAAGCTCTAAACACACACCTCAGAGTGATAGAAAGCTCTAAAGACACACCTCAGAGTGTATAGAGCTCTAAAGACACACCTCAGAGTATATAAAGCTCTAAAGACACACCTCAGAGTGTATAGAGCTCTAAAGACACACCTCAGAGCGTATAAAGCTCTAAAGCAGGCATGTCCAAACTAGGGCCCGGGGGCCAAATGCGGCCCTCAGACCAATTTTTGTTGGCCCTCCAGCTTCCTGCTATGTTGGCCCAAACAACAAAAACTAGTACTTTTTACTGTGAAATTGGGAAAATTCAGGCATATTGATGTTATACCAACCGAATATTAATGTTCCAGGTCTAATTAAAGGTGTGGAGGCTCATCGCAATTAGGTCAAATGCAAAATTTCGAATGATTCACTTTGTCATTCAACAAATTCAACATTGTCAAGTGGTTTCTGGCCCTCTGCCCCGTTTAAGTTTCAAAATACGGCCCTTGGTGAAAAAAGTTTGGACACCCCTGCTCTAAAGACACACCTCAGAGTATATAAAGCTCTAAACACACACCTCAGAGTATATAAAGCTCTAAACACACACCTCAGAGTGGTTTTAAAGCTCTAAAGGCACACCTCAGAGTTTTTACAGCTCTAAAGACACACCTCAGAGTGTATAAAGCTCTAAAGACACACCTCAGAGTGTATAAAGATCTAAAGACACACCTCAGAGTGTTATAAAGCTCTAAAGACACACCTCAGAGTGGTATAAAGCTCTAAAGACACCTCAGAGTGTTATAAAGCTCTAAAGACACACCTCAGAGTGTATAAAGATCTAAAGACACACCTCAGAGTGGTATAAAGATCTAAAGACACACCTCAGAGTGATATAAAGCTCTAAAGACACACCTCAGAGTGTATAAAGCTCTAAAGACACACCTCAGAGTGTATAAAGCTCTAAAGACACACCTCAGAGTGTATAAAGCTCTAAAGACACACTTCAGAGTGTATAAAGATCTAAAGACACACCTCAGAGTGTATAAAGCTCTAAAGACACACTTCAGAGTGTATAAAGATCTAAAGACACACCTCAAAGTGTTATAAAGCTCTAAAGACACACCTCAGAGTTTATAAAGCTCTAAAGACACACCTCAGAGTGGTATAAAGCTCTAAAGACACACCTCAGAGTGTATAAAGCTCTAAAGACACACCTCAGAGTGATATAAAGCTCTAAAGACACACCTCAGAGTGGTATAAAGCTCTAAAGACACACCTCAGAGTGTTATAAAGCTCTAAAGACACACCTCAGAGTGGTATAAAGCTCTAAAGACACACCTCAGAGTGGTATAAAGCTCTAAAGACACACCTGTCGCACCCCAGCCTAGGAGGGATGCGTCGGTGTACACAACCTCCCGTCTGGAAGGAAGAGGCCCCAGCGGAACGCCCTGCGTCATAAAGGCCTCGTTCCGCCACCTGCATAGAGACACCCGGCATTGGGGAGATACGGGTAGCCGCTGCCGCCTGTGATCCTGACGTGTGGGGTCCAGGTGTAGGCTGTTGAGCCACATCTGAAGGGGGCGCAAAGACGGCAGCCCCAGAGGAACCACTGTTGAGGGAATATAAGCCCCTTGGATCCAGCAGGGGGTCCACAGGAACTATCGCCCCCTTGTCCAGAAAGGTGCGAATCTCCTGAGAGAGCGCCTGCACCTTGGCCGGATCCTGAATAACAGTCATTCGGATCCGACCAGGAACAGGTGGCTGGGGGCGGAACTGCAGACGATACCCTTCGGACAGCGTGGCCAGCACCCAAATATCTGGGGAGTGAGCTGTACAGGGGAAAAAAGTCCTACCGCCGGCCCTGTGACCTCATCTGGAGGCCCCTCGACCCCCCACGGGCTTGTGGGGGCGACGGCCGGGTTGTGAGGAACGGGACGCACGGGACGAACGAAACCCAAACCTTGGGGCCTGTTGCAAGTCCGAGCAATGAACGGGGGAGTGATGGGGCGGTGGTGTGTACCTCCGTGAAGAAACGGAAGGGGCAGCCTCAGCCGGTCGATGAGACCCCCGCCTATGAAGCCCCGCCAACTGTTGCGGTGTACGGCAAGCCTGGGCCGTGCGCTCTAGAGCCTCACCCCTCAAGGTCTTCCTACTGGCCTCAGAGAGTGGAGACTGTGCCAGCCATACTTGGCGGCGAGCTTCCACTAATGTTGAGAGCAGACGCCCTAGTTCCCTTGACATGAGGGCGAAAGCCTGCAAGAAGGCATCAACCAGCCCATGTGTTGGTTGGTCCACCGGCACCGTCTCAAGGGAAACCGACAGGCCAAGCATTAAATGAGACAAGGAGTTCCCAATGCGACCCATACGAGCTCCCATGTCATACGCCTTACACAGAAGGTCGTCTGTAACCCGACACTGTGTTCGTGGACACCGGGCATTAGTCCGTAAAGTCTCCCCTGGACGGACGATGAGGGAGGCAATAGCCGGGTCCACTGCCGGCATATGTCCCAGGCCAAGCTTCTGAGGATCCTGCATCAGTGACAAAACCCTGCCATCTGAAGTGGGCCTCGAAAATGCCTTTGGGACTGTCCAACAGGCATGCAGTTCCTTAATGTACTCCTCCGAGGGAGGAACTGCAAAGTGGGACGCTGCAGCCTGGCGCCGAAAGAAGGCGCTAGAGGGTGCCACCTGATCCCGCGGAACAACCAAATTTAAAATAGATGTTTTTAATAATAAAAAATATTGAGGCTCTTTAAGATGGCTCAACATCAAGAATCACAATTAATGGTCACTTGACCAACTCGCTAACTCTGGACAGAGGGGTCAGACAGGGCTGTGTCTGGTCTCTCCTCCTGTTTGCTTTGTACTTACAATTTATTAGACAATCAAAAACAATTCATGGTGTTTTACTCGATGGGACAGAACATGAAATTGCCTGCTGCAGATGAAGTTCTGTTGTATTCCTCAATACAGGGGGCCTTGGTATCTCTTTCTAATACTACTGTGTGAACTAGCCGGCCGCTATCATCATCAATATATATATATATATATATATATATATATATATATATATATATATAAAAATCACAACAACTGTTGCCTCTGAGGGCGACAGTGAAAAGCTGATTAAACAGTGTCCATAGGGACGAGGGACGATGTCCCAGGATCCTGTCCTTAGACCCTCCTACTCCTCCTATCAATGTGTATGAAGTTCCCAACCTTGGTTTGGTGAATCTGGACAGCCACGAGGTCGAGGACTTCACTGGCTCATCTGGTGGTCTGTCTCTCCTGAAAAACAAGTTATAAAAACAGTTATAATTTCTCCTGAGGTTTGACAAAGGCGCTCAAAAGTCTGCAGTTTACATTCAATTCAAGTAGAAACTACATATATGTTCAGAAAGATGAAGCTGAATCTTACCTTTTGTTCATTTTATATGTAATATTATTGGAGTGATCCAACAGCCGCGCTCGTCCTGCACTTCACTCACACTTCACTGTGTGTCAGACCAGTCAAACCTGTCTCAGCCGATCAGCTGATGACACCAGGAAGTGTGATGACACCAGGAAGTGTGATGAACACAGGAAGTGTGATGACACCAGGAAGTGTGATGAACACAGGAAGTGTGATGACACCAGGAAGTGTGATGAACACAGGAAGTGTGATGAACACAGGAAGTGTGATGAACACAGGAAGTGTGATGACACCAGGAAGTGTGATGACACCAGGAACTGTGATGAACACAGGAAGTGTGATGAACACAGGAAGTGTGATGACACCAGGAAGTGTGATGAACACAGGAAGTGTGATGAACACAGGAAGTGTGATGAACACAGGAAGTGTGATGACACCAGGAAGTGTGATGAACACAGGAAGTGTGATGAACACAGGAAGTGTGATGAACACAGGAAGTGTGATGAACACAGGAAGTGTGATGAACACAGGAAGTGGGATGAACACAGGAAGTGTGATGAACACAGGAAGTGGGATGAACACAGGAAGTGTGATGAACACAGGAAGTGGGATGAACACAGGAAGTGGGATGAACACAGGAAGTGGGATGACACTAGGAAGTTGGAATGTCACAAATAAAATGAATGACACAAACACCAGCAACGATCAGGAACTGGACACAAATTATAATGAACATTCGACCCCTGGACGAGATGGGATTCTTTTGTAGTGGCATCATTTTAGTTTTATTTATTAGATATGTTGTGTTTACTTGCTTTCTGTGTCGTGTTGTTTATTTTGTGTCGTATAGGTATATAATGTGGTATATAATAATTGTATAATGTGGTATATAATAGGTATATAATGTGGTATATAATAGATATATAATGTGTATATAATAGGTATATAATGTGTATATAATAGGTATTTAATGTGGTATATAACAGATATATAATGTGGTATATAATAGGTATATAATGTGGTATATAATAGGTATTTAATGTGGTATATAACAGATATATAATGTGGTATATAATAGGTATATAATGTGGTATAAAATATATATATAATGTATATATAATAGGTGTATAATGTTTATATAATAGATATATAATGTGTATATAATAGGTATATAATGTGTATATATAATAGGTATATAATGTGTATATAATAGGTATATAATGTGGTATAAAATATATATATAATGTATATATAATAGGTATATAGTGTGTATATAATAGATATATAATGTGTATATATATATATAATGTGTATATAATAGATAAATAATGTGTATATAATAGGTATATAATGTGTATATAATAGGTATATAATGTGTATATAATAGATATATAATGTGTATATAATGGATATAATGTGTATATAATAGGTATATAATGTGTATATAATAGATATATAATGTGTATATAATAGATATATAATATGTATATAATAGGTATATAATGTGTATATAATAGGTATATAATGTGTATATAATAGGTATATAATGTGTATATAATAGATATATAATGTGTATATTATAGGTATATAATGTGTATATAATAGATATATAATGTGTATATAATAGGTATATAATGTGTATATAATAGATATATAATGTGTATATAATAGATATAATGTGTATATAATAGGTATATAATGTGTATATAATAGATATGTAATGTGTATGTAGTAGGTTGAAAACGCTATATTCAAAAGTTTATATAGAAACAGACACCCCCTCTATTTTTTGTATTTTTGGCTACTGTGTCTTTAATCTTTGGGACATCCATCCAGCAGATGGTGCTCTAAGCGCTCCTGTGGGGATTAGAGCGAGACAATGCGCATGTACAGCAGAATTAAACACGCTGTGCATGGAATGACTCGTCTCCCTCATCTGTCCACAGGTAATCACCAAAAGTTCCGTTGTTTTGACTTAAACTTGGTTAAATGTAATATATGTGTTATGCAGAGTTGGAACAAACCGTAGTTGATGTGATTTGTGAAATTGAAATGTGTTTTCGTGTGTACTTAACACGTGGTTTAAACTTTGCCACAAGTCTGCCATGTGCAGAGGTAAAAGTATTATTTGGACAATTTCAACTGCTTGGTAGCATGCAAAAGGTTACAATTGATTACATACAATTTGGTTTTTGATTAGTTTAGACTGTTAAAGTAGCTGCCGCCATTTGCAGGCACATGTTGCCAACGTGCTTGTGTGTGTGCACGTGCGTGCCTCTGTGTGTGTGTGTGTGTGTGTGTGTGTCTGTGTGTGTGTGTGCGTGGTGTAAGAGATTTAGTTACCTGTAATTTTATTTATATATTATAGTTTATTTATGTATATCTGTTAAGTTTATCTGTTGAGTCAATTTAGATATTCTTTTATCGTCTTTTGCCAAATATGTGTTTGTTAATTTATTTATTGTCATTTATAATTTTATTGATTGTATACGATAATTGAATGTGATAATTGAAAAGTAGAATTAAACACGCTGTGCATGGAATGACTCGTCTCCCTCATCTGTCCACAGCGATATTCTCCTGGCTACACAGTCTAACTCTTTAGCTGTGTACCATTTGCTACCGCCCAGCTTACCCCTAGGGCTGGCGCCGGTAACAATTGGGGGCTCGTCCGGGATCACTAAAGCAACTGCCTGGTGAAGAGTGCGCCTGTATTGTTTGATGTGTCTGGAACTTCAGGGAAGGCTCCCACTACGTGTGTCATCCAAAGAGTATCCACCACCATCAAAAGGACATGGCAACTAATGCACCACGGCGAGCGCTGATTGTTAAGATCCAGAGACAACTTTCCAGTTTGAACACCAGTCAGCTACAAGCCATCACAAACGCCATCGATGACGGCAATATTCCAGTCCGCACTGATGAGCTAAGTGACACTGACTTGTATGAGCTTATTGTTGACTACATTAGAGGTGACCAGCTCAAGTCACTAGAGGATGAAGGCATGTCGCAACTGCTCCTCCTTGATGACTTGATGGCCGATCTGCTGAGACCTACAGCTTCGATGGGTCCTGGAGACGAGGGTCCTGGAGACGAGGGTCCTGCTCACGTCCAGAGGGAAGTCCAGACCACCGTTCCTGCTCCAGCACCAGGTCATCTCAACACACCTCCTTCCACCACTTCAGGAGAAATCATCACTCCATCACCTCAACACAACAATCTCCACTCCTTACCCAACGACTACTCTTCTGGAGAAGACAGAGACGTTGGCACACCAACAAGAAACCTTGCTGCAGACCAAACCAGCAGAAATGTTGGCCGTCATCTGAGTGGGACTAGTCCATCATCCAGTTTGAGAAATCAGGTATTGAGTATCAGTGATGTTGCAAGTCTGCTCCCACGCAGAGAGTTTAAGCTGCATGGCGGACAGATTTCAGACACTGGCTCAGATGTTTCTTATAGTAACTTGTGTAAACAAATTGATGAAGGTTTATCCGAAGGTTTTTCTGAATCAGAAGTTATCAGAAGTGTGCTTAAAATCACAAAACCTGGTACATTTAGAGACATGTTACTCAACAAATGTGATTTAAATGTTAGTGAGCTTAAGAAGTTTCTTCGCTCTCACATTCATGACAAAAACAGTACAGAGCTCTTTCAAGAGTTAAGTAATGCTAAACAGTCGGATAAAGAGAGTCCACAACAGTTCTTATACCGAGCAATGGGTTTAAAACAACGTGTTCTTTTTGAGTCACAACAAGTTGGTACCGGTTTTACATATGATGTTAAACTTGTACAGGGGACTTTTCTCCATACTCTATATCAGGGGTTAAATGAGAAAAATGACTATGTGAGACGTGACTTAAAGCCCTTCCTTAATGACATGCAAATTAGTGATGACCTCTTATTAGAACAAATTACTAAATCAACAAGTGAGGAGGCAGAAAGACAGAAAAGGCTGGGTACAACTGTTAAGACTAAAACTGTGACTATTGCTACACTTGACAGTGGTGACAAGACTAAAGACGACAAAGAAAGACAAACTCAACATGACGCTATTAGAGAACTAACAGCACAAGTGTCCTCACTGACTAAGCATTTAGCCCAAATGACCAGACCACCTGATAACCCCATACCTGTGGACTTAAGCATTCAGGGACACAAGCCACAAGTACGAAGTGAAACAAGGGGCAAATGCAAGTCATGCGTACAACAAAACATAACCACGTGTCATCATTGTTTTGTTTGCGGCCAAACAGGACACCGGGCCATAGGATGTCTTCAGCGAAAAGTGTCGGGAAACGCGACACGGTCACAGGGGAGGGGCAGCCAGTGACCGAGACAGCCCTAAAGCCCCAAATCTCTAACAGTCAAGATCCAAAATCCAAGTCAACTCGCTCATCACCACAGCCAAAGAAAAGACTTGCTCAACTCATTGGTAAACGATGTATGGTTTCATGTGCTCTCAATGGTGCTCCAATCCAAATGCTACTGGATTCAGGTGCTCAAGTGACCATGGTGGGAAAAACATGGATGCAAAAGACATTACCAGCTGTTTCCATTCAACCACTCACGTCCTTTTTTTCAGACCAACCTTTTGAAATTTCTGCTGCAAACGGCAGTGACGTTCCTTTTGAAGGCTGGGCTGATGTAGCACTTGAGCTCAAGAGCAATAACCATGGACATGTAACTATCCAAGTACCAGTGATCATCTCCCAAAACTGTCTAAGTCATCCCATTTTAGGCACTAATGTTATTGCAGAAGTGATTAAATCCCACAAAGAGACAGATACTAACATCACAGCTCTACTCAAAGAGGCACTAAGCGTAAATGACAGTACAGTTGAGGCTTTAGTGTCAGCACTTGAAGTTTTTACCCCAACTGATGACTGCATAGAATACACAGTAAAAACTGGTAAAAAAGGTGTAATATTGCCTGCCGGTCAAATATCTGAAATCAGGTGCAGGGTCAGAGAGTGGCCAGCCGGAGGCGCAATGTTATTTCAGCCCAGTTTTCAAGATGACTGTCCAGATGGTTTAGAGTTGTTCCCTGCATTAGTAGATGTCCCTAGTGGTTTAACAAAGACTGTAAAAATCCCTATTCAGAACATCACTAAACATGACATTTATCTTTCAAAGAGAACTGTTTTGGGAACATTAGAAGAAGTAACCGAAGTGAGACCTGTAAACTGTGTTTCAGACAACTCAGACCAACCAACCAATGTAAACACATGTTCTGTCAATCCCATTTCTACACAGAAAACCAGTAACCAATGCCAAATAACAAAGGATACTCATGTGAAAAGTGAAAAATGGCATCCACCTGTGGATTTGTCCCATTTGGACGAGAATGAACAAAAGATGGTAAAGGACATGCTGTTTGAGGAGTCTGATGTTTTTGGGAAAAGTGACTCAGACATTGGATGCATCCCGAGTCTACAACTCAAAATCAATCTCACAGACAATGTACCTGTCCAAACGTCCTACAACTCCATTCCAAAACCCTTGTACAAGGAAGTGAAAGACTATGTTCAAAAGCTGCTGGACCATGGCTGGATTAGGAAATCCACTTCTCCCTATTCCTCACCAGTGGTCTGTGTCAGAAAAAAGGACATGTCACTTCGCTTGTGTGTTGATTTTCGGGGGTTAAATCGCAAAACTATCCCCGATCGCCATCCACTCCCACGCATTCAAGACCTGCTGGATAACCTGGGGGGCTACTCATGGTTTTCAATATTAGACCAAGGTAGTGCTTACCACCAAGGCTTTGTGGAAGAGAACTCTAAACACCTGACCGCTTTTAGCACACCTTGGGGGTTATATGAGTGGAACCGCCTCCCATTTGGCCTCACCAACGCCCCAGCAGCCTTTCAAAGATGTATGGAAGGGGTCCTTGAAGGTTTGAGGGATGAGTGTTGTTCACCTTACTTAGATGACGTGTTATGTTATTCTAAGACTTTCACTGACCATGTAAATGACTTAAAACTTGTTCTACACAAACTCAGAGAATTTGGTATAAAGTTACGCCCTAACAAGTGTGAACTTTTTAAACGCCAAATCAGATATGTAGGTCGTCTTGTGACTAGTGAAGGAGTCCAGATAGATCCTAAAGATCTAGAAGCAGTTAACCAGCTTCGAGACAGAGAACCAAAGAATGTTGGAGAAGTTAGAGCTCTCCTTGGCTTCTTAGGTTACTACAGGACATTCGTTCAGGACTTTTCCAGGTTAGCAAGACCACTATTTAAACTTGTTGAGAGTCCCAGTGAGGTAGAGTACAAATCTACAAAAAGAAAATCTAACAAGTCCAAGAAAAGCAGTAATGGTCAGCTTCCGTCCAAAACCCCTGTTAACTGGACACATGAACACAGTGCAGTTGTGTCACATTTTGTAGACATGTTAACTAGTCCACCTATCTTGGCATACCCAAACTTTGACTTGCCTTTCGTCCTCCATACAGACGCTTCTAATGAAGGTCTGGGAGCTGTACTTTATCAACAACAGAACAACAAACTACGTGTCATTGCATATGGTTCTAGGACGCTCACACCTGCTGAAAAAAACTATCACCTTCACTCCGGCAAGCTTGAGTTACTGGCGCTCAAGTGGGCAATCTGTGACAAATTCAGGGATTATCTTTATTATGCTCCTACTTTTACAGTATTCACGGACAATAATCCCCTCACATATGTTTTGAGTACAGCCAAATTAAACGCAGTTGGGCATCGCTGGGTGGGTGAGTTAGCAGATTTTCACTTTACAATCAAGTATCGTCCTGGCAAATCAAATGCGGATGCAGACACACTGTCCAGATATCCTGTACAACTGACAGATCACTTACCAGAGTACACAGAGACAATGCCACCTGAAGTAATTTCTGCCATTTGGCAGGGTGACAAAGCTATGAGAGACAGTGAAGTGCCATGGGTTGCCGCTTTACAGTTAAACTCAAATACCAGTGACACTAAAACTGAAGGTACTCCAGTAATCTCACCTGAAGATCTTCGAGCTGCTCAAAAAGAGGACAAGTCAATCTGTGAAGTGATACAGTTAAAGAAAAGAGGCTGGAATCCAAATGACAAAGATAAGAAACAAATGACTCGTGAAACAAGGAGATTAGTACATGAGTGGAACAGACTAAAATTAGAAAAAGGACTCATGTACAGATATACTGGGAAAAGAAAACAGTTAGTTCTACCAGACAAACTGAAAAAAACTGTTTTGAGACATTTGCATGATGATATGGGTCACGTAGGCGCAGATAAAGTAATTCATTTGGCTAGAGAACGTTTTTATTGGCCATTTATGCAACGCGATATTGAGGATTATGTCATTCGACAATGCACTTGTCTGAAACAAAAACGTCCGTGTGTTCCAGACAAAGCCCCAATGGGTTCAATCACAACTAGTGCTCCTTTTGAACTCATATCAGTTGACTACCTTCACCTCGAACCGAGTAAAGGCGGTTATGAGTACATATTAGTTCTGGTAGACCACTTCACGCGATTTGCGCAAGCTTATCCAACGAAAAATAAGTCTGGTAAAACCGCAGCAGAGAAAATATTCCATGACTTCATCCCACGGTTCGGATTTCCTGAAAAACTCCACCATGATCAGGGCCGGGAGTTCGAAAATAACCTATTCCAAAGACTCCAACAACTTGCAGGAATAGCTCACTCTCGAACGACCCCTTATCATCCGCAGGGTAATCCTGTTGAGCGTCTAAACAGAACACTACTACAAATGTTACGCACTCTACAAGAAGAAAGGAAAACACAGTGGAAAGACCATTTGCCTCACATTCTCCATGCTTACAATTGTACGAGACATGAAGCAACTGGATATTCACCTTTTTTTCTCCTGTATGGTAGAATGCCTAGACTACCCATAGATTTGCTTTTTGACATCAAACCTGAAAGTGACTGTAAAACAAAGCAAGAGTATGCTGAAAAATGGGCATGTCGTATGCAAGAAGCCTACAGAATTGCTTCAGAAAACAGCCAGAAAAGCTCTGCTAAAGGGAAAAAGTACTATGACAAACACACAAAAGGTATCCCTTTACAACCTGGAGATCGAGTACTAGTCAGGAATCTCTCTGAACGAGGAGGTCCTGGAAAACTAAGAGCTTACTGGGAAAGATGTATCCATAAAGTGATTGAAAAGATTGAAGATGGACCTGTGTATAAAGTTCAAAGTGAGACAGGAAACCGTAATCTGAGAATTCTACACCGAAATCTTCTATTATCAGTCAATGACTTGCCACTAGAACAAGAACAATGTCAAAAAGATAACCGCACAAGACAGAAACAATGTAAAGGAAAAGAACAAAGACAAATTCAGGAAGCTGCTGAGTCTGAACAATCAGATGAGGAAGAGGAATACACGTACAATTGGCATCGTGTGCCTATACGTCAAAGTGAACCTACACCTCAACGGCGTTCTGGACTCAGGGCCACAGCACCTGCATTTCAAACAGAAAGACAAAGTACTCAACCAGTTAGAGTACCACAACCAAGAGTTCCACCACAAGTTGAGGTACAAACTCCAAATATGGCAATCCCGGCTGTTGAACCTGATTCAGGGCCAAGGTCAGTACCTTTGGCTATTGCTCCAGCTGCGGACATACCAGAAATGGAAACTGTGGACAGTGATGAGTTGGAAACAGAAACAAACATGCATGAGGGAACAGTTCGCCGATCGTCCAGAACCATTAAGCCAAGAGAACTATTCACTTACAGTCGGTTTGGACAACCATCATACCAAGAATGGAGACCTGGAGCGAACATGATGTTTGCCTGTATTCCTCAACCATTGCCCTATTACCAACCTGACATGTACTATTACCCTACTCCTGTATGGACATGTTAGACGTTGAAAGACTGAAGTAACCATTCAAATTAACCAAGTAATATGACTCTTTAAGACTGTATGTGACCTAACTTGAAACACTTAGCATAAGATGCCGGAGTCATCTTTTAAAGCAGGGGAGAGTGTAGTAGGTTGAAAACGCTATATTCAAAAGTTTATATAGAAACAGACACCCCCTCTATTTTTTGTATTTTTGGCTACTGTGTCTTTAATCTTTGGGACATCCATCCAGCAGATGGTGCTCTAAGCGCTCCTGTGGGGATTAGAGCGAGACAATGCGCATGTACAGCAGAATTAAACACGCTGTGCATGGAATGACTCGTCTCCCTCATCTGTCCACAGGTAATCACCAAAAGTTCCGTTGTTTTGACTTAAACTTGGTTAAATGTAATATATGTGTTATGCAGAGTTGGAACAAACCGTAGTTGATGTGATTTGTGAAATTGAAATGTGTTTTCGTGTGTACTTAACACGTGGTTTAAACTTTGCCACAAGTCTGCCATGTGCAGAGGTAAAAGTATTATTTGGACAATTTCAACTGCTTGGTAGCATGCAAAAGGTTACAATTGATTACATACAATTTGGTTTTTGATTAGTTTAGACTGTTAAAGTAGCTGCCGCCATTTGCAGGCACATGTTGCCAACGTGCTTGTGTGTGTGCACGTGCGTGCCTCTGTGTGTGTGTGTGTGTGTGTGTGTGTCTGTGTGTGTGTGTGCGTGGTGTAAGAGATTTAGTTACCTGTAATTTTATTTATATATTATAGTTTATTTATGTATATCTGTTAAGTTTATCTGTTGAGTCAATTTAGATATTCTTTTATCGTCTTTTGCCAAATATGTGTTTGTTAATTTATTTATTGTCATTTATAATTTTATTGATTGTATACGATAATTGAATGTGATAATTGAAAAGTAGAATTAAACACGCTGTGCATGGAATGACTCGTCTCCCTCATCTGTCCACAGCGATATTCTCCTGGCTACACAGTCTAACTCTTTAGCTGTGTACCATTTGCTACCGCCCAGCTTACCCCTAGGGCTGGCGCCGGTAACATGTATATAATAGGTATATAATGTGTATATAATAGGTATATAATGTGTATATAATAGGTATATCATGTGTATATAATAGGTATATAATGTGTATATAATAGGTATATAATGTGTATATAATAGATATATAATGTGTATATTATAGGTATATAATGTGTATATAATAGGTATATAATGTGTATATAATAGGTATATAATGTGTATATAATAGGTATATAATGTGTATATAATAGGTATATAATGTGTATATAATAGGTATATAATGTGTATATAATAGGTATATAATGTGTATATAATAGATATGTAATGTGTATATAATAGGTATATAATGTGTAATAGGTATATCATGTGTATATAATAGGTATATAATGTGTATATAATAGATATATAATGTGTATATTATAGGTATATAATGTGTATATATAGATATATAATTTGTATATAATAGGTATATAATGTGTATATAATAGGGGTATATAATGTGTATATAATAAGTATATAATGTGTATATAATAGGTATATAATGTGTATATACTATATATATAATGTGTATATAATAGGTATATAATGTGTATATAATAGATATATAATGTGTATATTTAGATATATAATGTGTATAATAGGTATATGATGTGTATATATAGGTATATAATGTGTATATAATAGGTATATAATGTGTATATAATAGGTATATAATGTGTGTATAATAGGTATATAATGTGTATATAATAGATATATAATGTGTATATAATAGGTATATAATGTGTATATATAGATCTATAATGTGTATATAATAGGTAAATAATGTGTATAAAGTAGGGGTATATGATGTGTATATAATAGGTATATAATGTGTATAAAGTAGGGGTATATGATGTGTATATAATAGGTATATAATGTGTATATAATAGATATATAATGTGTATATTTAGATATATAATGTGTATAATAGGTATATGATGTGTATATATAGGTATATAATGTGTATATAATAGGTATATAATGTGTATATAATAGGTATATAATGTGTGTATAATAGGTATATAATGTGTATATAATAGATATATAATGTGTATATAATAGGTATATAATGTGTATATATAGATCTATAATGTGTATATAATAGGTAAATAATGTGTATAAAGTAGGGGTATATGATGTGTATATAATAGGTAAATAATGTGTATATAATAGGGGTATATAATGTGTATATAATAGATATATAATGTGTATATGTGTATATAATAGGTATATAATGTGTATATAATAGGTATATAATGTTTATATAATAGGTATATAATGTTTATATAATAGGTATATAATGTGCACATAATAGGTATGTAATGTGTATATAATAGGTTTACTATGTGTATATAATAGGTTTACTATGTGTATATAATAGGTATATAATGTGTATATAATAGGTATATAATGTGTATATAATAGGTATATAATGTGTATATAATAGGTATATAATGTGTATATAATAGGTATATAATGTGTATATAATAGGTATATAATGTGGTATATAATAGGTATATAATGTGTATATAATAGGTATATAATGTGTATATAATAGGTATATAATGTGTATATAATAGGTATATAATGTGTATATAATAGGTATATAATGTGTATATAATAGGTATATAATGTGTATATAATAGGTTTATAATGTGTATATAATAGGTATATAATGTGTATATAATAGGTATATAATGTGTATAATATGTATATAATGGGTATATAATGTGTATATAATAGGTATATAATGTGTATATAATAGGTATATAATGTGTATAATGTGTATATAATAGGTATATAATGTGTATATAATAGGTATATAATGTGTATAATATGTATATAATGGGTATATAATGTGTATATAATAGGTATATAATGTGTATAATATGTATATAATGGGTATATAATGTGTATATAATAGGTATATAATGTGTATAATATGTATATAATGGGTATATAATGTGTATATAATAGGTATATAATGTGCACATAATAGGTATATAATGTGTATATAATAGGTATATAATGCGTATATAATGGGTATATAATGTGTATATAATGGGTATATAATGTGTATATAATAGGTATATAATGTGTATATATAATGTGTATATAATGTGTATATAATAGGTATATAATGTGTATATAATGGGTATATAATGTGTATATAATAGGTATATAATGTGTATATAATAGGTATATAATGTGTATATAATGTGTATATAATGGGTATATAATATGTATATAATGTGTATATAATGTGTATATAATGTGTATATTATAGGTATATAATGTGTATATATAATAGGCATATAATGTGCACATAATGTGTATATAATAGGTATATAATGCGTATATAATGGGTATATAATGTGTATATAATAGGTATATAATGTGTATATAATAGGTATATAATGTGTATATATAATAGGTATATAATGTGTATATAATAGGTATATAATGTGTATATAATATGTATATAATGTGTATATAATAGGTATATAATGTGGTATATAATAGGTATATAATGTGTATATAATGGGTATATAATGTGTATATAATAGGTATATAATGTGTATATATAATAGGTATATAATGTGTATATATAATAGGTATATAATGTGTATATATAATAGGTATATAATGTGTATATAATAGGTATATAATAGGTATATAATGTGTATATAATAGGTATATAATATGTATATAATAGGTATATAATGTGTATATAATAGGTATATAATGTGGTATATAATAGGTAAATAATGTGTATAAAGTAGGGGTATATGATGTGTATATAATAGGTAAATAATGTGTATATAATAGGGGTATATAATGTGTATATAATAGATATATAATGTGTATATGTGTATATAATAGGTATATAATGTGTATATAATAGGTATATAATGTTTATATAATAGGTATATAATGTTTATATAATAGGTATATAATGTGCACATAATAGGTATGTAATGTGTATATAATAGGTTTACTATGTGTATATAATAGGTATATAATGTGTATATAATAGGTATATAATGTGTATATAATAGGTATATAATGTGTATATAATAGGTATATAATGTGTATATAATAGGTATATAATGTGTATATAATAGGTATATAATGTGGTATATAATAGGTATATAATGTGTATATAATAGGTATATAATGTGTATATAATAGGTTTATAATGTGTATATAATAGGTATATAATGTGTATATAATAGGTATATAATGTGTATATAATAGGTATATAATGTGTATATAATAGGTTTATAATGTGTATATAATAGGTATATAATGTGTATATAATAGGTATATAATGTGTATAATATGTATATAATAGGTATATAATGTGTATATAATAGGTATATAATGTGTATAATATGTATATAATGGGTATATAATGTGTATATAATAGGTATATAATGTGTATAATATGTATATAATGGGTATATAATGTGTATATAATAGGTATATAATGTGTATAATATGTATATAATGGGTATATAATGTGTATATAATAGGTATATAATGTGCACATAATAGGTATATAATGTGTATATAATAGGTATATAATGCGTATATAATGGGTATATAATGTGTATATAATGGGTATATAATGTGTATATAATAGGTATATAATGTGTATATATAATGTGTATATAATAGGTATATAATGTGTATATAATGGGTATATAATGTGTATATAATAGGTATATAATGTGTATATAATAGGTATATAATGTGTATATAATGTGTATATAATGGGTATATAATATGTATATAATGTGTATATAATGTGTATATAATGTGTATATTATAGGTATATAATGTGTATATATAATAGGCATATAATGTGCACATAATGTGTATATAATAGGTATATAATGCGTATATAATGGGTATATAATGTGTATATAATAGGTATATAATGTGTATATAATAGGTATATAATGTGTATATATAATAGGTATATAATGTGTATATAATAGGTATATAATGTGTATATAATATGTATATAATGTGTATATAATAGGTATATAATGTGGTATATAATAGGTATATAATGTGTATATAATGGGTATATAATGTGTATATAATAGGTATATAATGTGTATATATAATAGGTATATAATGTGTATATATAATAGGTATATAATGTGTATATAATAGGTATATAATAGGTATATAATGTGTATATAATAGGTATATAATATGTATATAATAGGTATATAATGTGTATATAATAGGTATATAATGTGTATATATAATAGGTATATAATGTGTATATAATAGGTATATAATAGGTATATAATGTGTATATAATAGGTATATAATATGTATATAATAGGTATATAATGTGTATATAATAGGTATATAATGTGGTATATAATAGGTAAATAATGTGTATAAAGTAGGGGTATATGATGTGTATATAATAGGTATATAATGTGTATATAATAGGTATATAATATGTATATAATAGGTATATAATGTGTATATAATAGGTATATAATGTGGTATATAATAGGTAAATAATGTGTATAAAGTAGGGGTATATGATGTGTATATAATAGGTAAATAATGTGTATATAATAGGGGTATATAATGTGTATATAATAGATATATAATGTGTATATGTGTATATAATAGGTATATAATGTGTATATAATAGGTATATAATGTTTATATAATAGGTATATAATGTTTATATAATAGGTATATAATGTGCACATAATAGGTATGTAATGTGTATATAATAGGTTTACTATGTGTATATAATAGGTATATAATGTGTATATAATAGGTATATAATGTGTATATAATAGGTATATAATGTGTATATAATAGGTATATAATGTGTATATAATAGGTATATAATGTGGTATATAATAGGTATATAATGTGTATATAATAGGTATATAATGTGTATATAATAGGTTTATAATGTGTATATAATAGGTATATAATGTGTATATAATAGGTATATAATGTGTATATAATAGGTATATAATGTGTATATAATAGGTTTATAATGTGTATATAATAGGTATATAATGTGTATATAATAGGTATATAATGTGTATAATATGTATATAATGGGTATATAATGTGTATATAATAGGTATATAATGTGTATATAATAGGTATATAATGTGTATAATATGTATATAATAGGTATATAATGTGTATATAATAGGTATATAATGTGTATAATATGTATATAATGGGTATATAATGTGTATATAATAGGTATATAATGTGTATAATATGTATATAATGGGTATATAATGTGTATATAATAGGTATATAATGTGTATAATATGTATATAATGGGTATATAATGTGTATATAATAGGTATATAATGTGCACATAATAGGTATATAATGTGTATATAATAGGTATATAATGCGTATATAATGGGTATATAATGTGTATATAATGGGTATATAATGTGTATATAATAGGTATATAATGTGTATATAATGTGTATATAATAGGTATATAATGTGTATATAATGGGTATATAATGTGTATATAATAGGTATATAATGTGTATATAATAGGTATATAATGTGTATATAATGGGTATATAATATGTATATAATGTGTATATTATGTGTATATAATGTGTATATTATAGGTATATAATGTGTATATATAATAGGCATATAATGTGCACATAATGTGTATATAATAGGTATATAATGCGTATATAATGGGTATATAATGTGTATATAATAGGTATATAATGTGTATATAATAGGTATATAATGTGTATATATAATAGGTATATAATGTGTATATAATAGGTATATAATGTGTATATAATATGTATATAATGTGTATATAATAGGTATATAATGTGGTATATAATAGGTATATAATGTGTATATAATGGGTATATAATGTGTATATAATAGGTATATAATGTGTATATATAATAGGTATATAATGTGTATATATAATAGGTATATAATGTGTATATAATAGGTATATAATAGGTATATAATGTGTATATAATAGGTATATAATATGTATATAATAGGTATATAATGTGTATATAATAGGTATATAATGTGGTATATAATAGGTATATAATGTGTATATAATAGGTTTATAATGTGTATATAATAGGTATATAATGTGTATATAATAGGTATATAATGTGTATAATATGTATATAATGGGTATATAATGTGTATATAATAGGTATATAATGTGCACATAATAGGTATATAATGTGTATATAATAGGTATATAATGCGTATATAATGGGTATATAATGTGTATATAATGTGTATATAATGGGTATATAATGTGTATATAATAGGTATATAATGTGTATATATAATGTGTATATAATGTGTATATAATAGGTATATAATGTGTATATAATGGGTATATAATGTGTATATAATAGGTATATAATGTGTATATAATAGGTATATAATGTGTATATAATGTGTATATAATGGGTATATAATGTGTATATAATAGGTATATAATAGGTATATAATGTGTATATAATGGGTATATAATATGTATATAATAGGTATATAATGTGTATATAATGTGTATATAATGTGTATATTATAGGTATATAATGTGTATATATAATAGGTATATAATGTGCACATAATGTGTATATAATAGGTATATAATGCGTATATAATGGGTATATAATGTGTATATAATAGGTATATAATGTGTATATAATAGGTATATAATGTGTATATAATAGGTATATAATGTGTATAATATGTATATAATGTGTATATAATAGGTACATAATGTGTATATAATAGGTATATAATGTGTATAATATGTATATATAATAGGTATATAATGTGTATATAATGTGTATATAATAGGTATATAATGTGTATATA